>NC_142397.1:21202083-21550833 GCF_059441095.1 Idiotropiscis lumnitzeri | reverse complement strand
TCCCTAATCTTCCCCAAAACAATTAAAGCGCCTTGTAAAGCGACGCGCCCATTATATGGACAAAGCATCACTCGCGACCATCAACCCTTTTACTCTTTGGGCTGTTCGGAGTGCATGTTAGCACACCCTGCTGGACAAAGTCTGAGTCATCTATGCTTCGAATTGACCGTGACTTATACATTATGTGGGTGATGGTGTAGGAGAAAGCTGGACAAAAGGGCAGCTGTCCACAATGTTGTAGTTTGTCTTATCATTTATGTTATTGCAAGCAAGAAACGTCCCAGGTTTAGACAACAGACTGCAAAAAGCACAACAGCACAACATGCACATCTCTCTAAACAGCCATGCACATCTCTCTAAACAGCCATGTGATTGGCTGAGTCTGAGTGGCTCCCAAGAAGCCATTGCTGTAATTGGCTAAGGCTGAGTGGCTCCCAAGAAGCCATTGCTATAATCTTTTTGTGTTATTTTTATTTCTTTTGGGTATATAGATGGCATGAGAGATACATGTTTTGTGTTAATCTTATTTCTTTGTTTCATTGTTTGCTTGTATGCTGAGTTTTTTTTTTGGTTTTGATTTGAAAACCGTGACTCTAAGGAGTGTGGTGACCAGTGAAGTCCCTCCCCTGACGTTGTCTAGTAGACTATTTCCAAGACACCTTTTATTGGTTAGAGTCATTGTTATTGACAGTGATTTCTAATAGTTCCATGACATCTGTCATTGAAACGGGGTGATACTTCTGGCAGTGACCCCTTAGGGGATTGAGTCCTGGTGAGCAGGCATCAGCTAGCGCGAGCAGCTGAGCTAGAGCGATGAGCTAGCGCGAGCAGCTGAGCTAGCACCTTGTAGGGGATTGAGTGCCTAGTATATGCATTAAATACAGAATTAGCACCCTCAACTGTTGTGCCCTTTGATGCAGCGCGTCTTATGGCCGTAAAAATACGGTAAATTGTCTGATATTGATATAAGTTATTCTGATTCCGATGCAGTCGCAGAGTAAAGATAAATAAGTGCTTAGCTGTCTTATACCTCCTTCTAAAGTAAGTCATTGATGTTCTTATCAGCACTGGTTTAATGACAAAAAATAAGTATATGTTCTGTGCTCATATTCGGCAGTTAGTTGCGCGTCAAGTTAGTCACATTAGCATTGGACACAAGCCATTTGCTGCACTTTGTGCATATTAGGGCATCCAGTTGGCTATTTGCATTTACTAGAGTCACCTAATGTTGTAACAATTGTTGCACCTTACAAAGTTACTGTGGGGAGAGTGTGGAATTTCAGTTAAATTGAATGTCAGTTTTACACGTGTTCCTAAGTGTGATTATTTTTTATGGCCACTATAGATGGTGTCATTTCACTGTCTATGCTCTAGATCAGTGGTCTTCAATCCTATTCCTCGAGGGCCGGTGTCCTGCCCGTTTTCCAGCTTTCCCTGCTGCAACACACCTGAATGATCGTTATCTACCTTTTGTAGACCTTGCTGATTATCTGATCATTTGAATCAGCTGTGTTGCAGTTGGGAGAATTGGAAAACCTACAGGATACCGGCCCTCGAGGAACAGGATTGAGGACCTCTGCTCTAGATTCTGCATGTTTCGAGAATGCTAGTATTTTAAGGCAGCATATCTGTCTGCAAGGCTGTCAGCTTTATTTATATAGTGCATTTCATACATATAATTCAATGTGCTTCACATAATTAAAAATACATTTAGAAGCAGTTACAAACAATCAAGTGTTAAAGACATTTAAAAGCAAAAGAAAGAAGTGAAAAGTAGCTGGCTAAAATAACAGAGCATGTACAGTGCAAAAATAAGATTTTGTAAATTGTGATTTTACAAATGCTTAGAATTACCTTAATCATAGGCATTGGAAACGGGTACCGTTTTTAACCGGGATTAATAAGCATTTACACTTTATTGGTATGATTTGAATCTTCATTCATTCGTCTTATTCACTATCATAATAAATCGGGAGAGTATATTATATACACAAGTACTTTTTGGGAGATTTTGGCTGGCTTTTTCAGGTTGATTTTAAAAGCTGCAGTACAACACTGACTTCCATTCAAAAAGTGTGCTGTGAAACAGAGAGGACAAAAAGCTCAAATCCTGGTTGCTTTATTGGAGCCAGTCTCTACATTCATGTGCTACCCTTTTTTTGAGAAGCAACTGACGTTCATTTGCTTGCATTAACAATTGCAACATGAGAATTTCACACTTTCAGCTAATAATGGCAATGAGGTCAAGTCTAGGGCGCATGGAACTTACAAAGAAAAAGTATCTCAACATGAGGAAATGTGCTACCTTTTTGACTGCATTCTGTGAATTTGTATGAGTCAGCGTTTTCCCATATAAAGATTATGACATCTTAATTCTATGATAAAATGACTGATGATCATTTGGAATTGTGCTCCATTCTATCATTCAGTACAAGTCATCAGAATAAGGTAATGAAGAAAATCTTTTAAAAATTACTGTTTTATTGCAAGTATTTATTAAGCAAGTCACCCCAACTTTATCTATATTTTCATATACGGGATACTATTTTTTGTTCTTTTTACTTAAAATGTTAACCTGCGAAGGGGTCAGATGAAAACGACCCAACATCTTAAATTTAACATATTTACATGCATGTCTCTTTTTAAATATTCATTCATTTTGTCCTTCAGAGAGGGTTGCAGGGGCAGCAGCTCCAGGAGCTCCTGAAAATGTTCACAATCTTTAACAACCTCCAAAAGTGAAGTAGGTTCCCGATAATGGCAAAGTCAAATCCCTAATATAATCTCACCATCTGGTCCTTGGTCATCCTCAAGGCCTTTTACCAGTTGGTAGAGCAAGCTAAACTCATCTTACAAGCTTTTCATGAGACATTCTCATCGCATGCCTTTTTTTAATGAATAAAATAAAACTAAAATCTATTCATACAAAGTAAATACACAATGTGCATGTGTTTTGCGTTTTACAGTAGGCCGATTCGCGAGCTGAACAAGTCTGGTCACCCCCGCTTAATGTCACATACCATGATGAGTTGTGTTGACTGGAACTACTGTAAAACTGACGCTGCATTCTGCCACATCTTTTCTGGAAATGACTGATCGACATATGGATATTTTTGTAATTGTGAATGAGAGCAGAAGTTGGATGTGGAATGGGGAATGGAAAACTTTAGGCTCACCATGGGGCACTGGGGATGTTGAAATAAATTTGCACACTCACAATTCTCCATAATGCCTCGCGTAAAACTCGACAGCATATAAATGAAGGTTTACCTTAAGCTGCTGTTTAACTCGTTCCCTGTCCCAGGAGGATGCATTCTCACGTATCACACTGAGAATGGGGTGCCAGTCTTCTGAGAGGTCAGAACCCTCAGTGACCGCGGCCAGGACCCTGACTCGCCGCCCACTGCCGTTATGGCTCTTGGGAATACCTCGGACATACAGGGACTGCTTGCCAACATCGCTCAGAGGGTTTAGGTACAAACTACACAAACAGACACAAACAGAGTTTTAAGAAAACTAAAAAAAACGGTGAGACTTACTAACCATGTTTTCACCCACCCTGATTAATGTAATGTCTATCTGTGGCTCCATCTATTTGGCATAGCTATATTCCAAAGACAGTTGGGTCAAAAATAATTCAATGTGGGTCAAACAGGTGCAAAATTAATCACCCACAAAATAGACCACACATTGGGCCGTTATGTACAAACCCCCCAAACATTGGGTTGTTTTTGCGGTTAAATGTTAAAATTAACCCAAGAAGTTGTGTCAGTCCCTTTTTGACACAATTCTTTTTAATGTGTATGTTGGTATCGCAACTGTCCTAAAATAATGACTCAGTATCTAAAACAATTTTAAAAATTTAGACATTTTTCAAAATTATTGCTAATCATCATGCAGCATGACGATTAGCAATGGTAATGGTATGTATGCAAAATTCTATACCATTGTTGGAGAGTCTCTTACTGCACAGTGTGAATGCTGGGATGTTCCCGGCACACATCCACGAGGGCCAGAGCTGCATTGTCTCCGATGTTGTTATAGGCAACGTTGAGCTCCTCGATTCCAGCATGCTGCTGAAGTCTCTCAGCCAGCTCGAGGGCCCCTTTGTCCCCTAGTCCGGTGTGCATCAGGGACAGATGCTTCAAAGACTGGTTCTCCGGGAGGGCCTCCAGTAGAAGGCAGGCTCCAGTGTCGAGCAGTGGGTTGTCACACAGTCTGTAAGTGCAGACAGGGAGAGAATTAATTAATTAAAGGTCATGGGGGCAAATGAAGACATTAATGTCACGGTGACTAATTATGGCCCCTGCATGATATTGAATATAGAAACAACGTTAGTTAGTACTAAATTCTGTGCTACAAAAATAATCAGCAGTGGATCCCCAATCCAACATGATCAGATGCTCAATTCATTATCATAAATTTCATGTACTTTATCCATCAATCCATTTTCTTTACTGCTTGTGATCATCACACTTACCAATGACAAGCATTCAATGCATATGCTGTATAAAAGACCATGCATGTAGTGTGTAGTTGGGGGAGGAGGGTTAAGTCCACAATATTAAGGCCTGATTGAGAAAAATCAACCATGATGAAAAATACAAATTTACTGACTTTACACTGCTGAATTAGGCTTCAAAATCTTCCCGCAAACCAGCTTAGTTATTACCACTTACTCACTACCTTGGTTGTCTGCCACCTTCACCTTAATGTGGAGGACTGAAAGTTCCAAAATTAAATAAATAAATTCACCATAAAATGTTTAATTAAAATTGTCATTAATTAACTAATTGTTTCATACATTCATTATTAAATACAGAATTAAATAAATCAGATAAAAAAATAAATGCACCATTAAATAATTAAATAACAGGGTCATTAACTAAATGTTTCATTTATTAATCAAGTGTGGAATTAAATTAAATTATAATATATAATATAATATATAAAATCAATTCAGGAACATTGCAACGAGAACCATGAAATAATTAATTAAAAACAGAAATATTTTTTTTTACATATAAACATTGGTAATTAATTAATGGCCCATTGAAGTATTAAATTACATATTTAATTAATAAATTAATTACACTTTTATTTAATTATCTAATGGTGAATGTATTTATTCATCTGATTTATTTAATTCTATATTTAATGAATTAAAGAAACAATAAATGACAATTTTGATTCAACCTTTCATGGTGTATTTATTATTTAATTTTGACACTTTCGGTCCTCCATACACCTTAACCTTCCACCACACCAAATTTGAATTGCAATCAGTCTTGAGGTCCTTTTTTACATTGAATAAAGATTTAATTCTAGTAAAACATCCATCATTTTGCATTTGCTACCAATTCATGTTGCAAAAATTGCACATATAAACACAATAAACTGACGAATGACCATACTGTATCTTTCCCTGTGAGTGACTGGGGGATTAAGGGACTTAACATAAGTCGAGAGAAAAAGAAACGTGTCTTACTGTAGCACTCCAACACAACTTTTGGAGTCCAGTAGCAGATCTCTCAGGAAGATGCAGGAGTCAGGGCCAAGGCTATTAAACTGCAGACTGAGGACAACAGAGACAGGCAAGGGCAAAAATCACAATACACACAACATATCCATGCTGACTAAGTCAAGTAGTAACCCAGATAGTGTTCATGTTTTGTTATTGTTAAAAAATAAAACTAAAAGACAAAGCCCAGAGATCCATAGCAACAATGGCTTTGTCCTTACTTTAGTCGTCAGCAGCTCCATGTCCATTGTCACTACAAGTTTCTGGTGGTTAAGAACCATGTGACGCTGCAAATGTAAGCTTTCAGCACAGAAGAGCCTGGCCACTGATGCAAATCATTTCAAGCTGATGTTATTGTGTACAGACGACTTGAGCCACACTTACTTACAATTCCACTTCCTGTAAATATTTCACTCTTAATTGTTTGGTCAATTCACTGAAAAATTAACATCGGTCTTTATTAGTATTCATAAATACTTGGTAAAGTAATTACATCGTACATAGGACTACTGATACTGTCATGATCAATTATTTATTAAAAATGTACTGTTCATGAAGTTAAAATCTTGCGCTAGAATTACTTTTTTTTATAGATAATCATCTGGGTTACTGAGATAAACATGTGATGAAACAGATAACGGACAAAAACATTAGTTAATTAATAGTTAGTGCGTGTCACAACAAATCCAAATAAAAACATTCCCAATCAACTAAATGTACAATATTTTCACATCAAACAACAGAAAAATAGAAAACGTTTCTTAGTTTCTCTCACTTGAGGTTCCGAGTGTGTCGAAAGGCAGGCGACAGCATGTGAAGCATGTCCCGAGTCAGGAGACAAGAGGAGAGGTCCAACTCTTCCAGTTGATAACTACAATAAGACACCAATGGCATTTCTTTTAAAACAGATTATTCTCTATGCCCATTTCTCATACAGCCTCTTAAATGAGGCTCTCTCGTGCGTTTCAGAGGTCAGATGACTAGATTTTTTATTTGTGCGTGTGTGTGTGTATGTTTTATTAGACGTGATATCCGTTATTTGCGAGTGGACAATATGGGACCATACTACAGATTGGATTGAGACTTAATTAATTATGCTTAAAATAACCTATGTGTTCCTATTACAGAATCCTTATATACAAATTGGTGAAGATTTAAGATACATATAAATTGAGTGGAGTTCATAAAATGAACAAAAATTGCATATGTCTAATATTTTGGAACATGATGTACTTTGTAGTTGGCATTATGAATCCATGGCTTACCTTGGAGGGGCACAAGAGAGCACAGAACTTAACACAAAGCATTTAAGTGAGGTCATGCGTATGTTGTGGAGGCGGATGGTTCTGATTGAGGCCAGGACCTCTGCAGTAAGTCGAGGATTTTGAAACTCGTACAGAAGGACCAACAGATCCATTAACTCCTCTGGTGGCTGCGGCTTATTGATTTCTACAATTAAAAAAAAGTAACAAAAATACAACAATGATACATTTGTTCATTTAACCATTTGATGATTAAAAATCAGATGATTGCACATGCAATCTATGGCATGTAAATAACCACTTCTTAATTCAGTTTGCTTACACGAAAACAAAAAGTATTTAAAATGGTTCATGTAGTTTTACAGAGTAAGGTTGAGTATTAATAAGAAAACAGAAACAAAAACGACACGTGATATAATGGACTCACAAATGCTCATTGTTTATGACTTTTGGCTTGTATTTGTTTTCGACTCTCAAAATCCCGTTCGTGAGATACTTTAGAAACACACATATATATATACATATACATACATACATACATATATATACACATACATGCACATCCATATACACATACATACATATACATACACACATATATACATACACACACACACACACCCCCACCCCCACACACGCACACACACCCCCACACACACATATACATATATATATATACATATATATATATATATATATATATATATATATATATATGTGTATGTATGTAGTGGTAGTACAGAATATAGGAAATCTGTTACCTCGAACAAGGTATTTCCGAAGAGCTCGTGTGATCTGAGCCACAGTGGCACTCTGGATGCTACATCCAAGTTGCTGAAGTAGGACTCTGTTGCCATAATGCAAGAGTCCGCCCATGAAGATGGGGTACAGCTCAAAAGGCTGTCCCTCACTCTGTTGTTTTGATGGTGGACCATGTACTCCCAAGAGGCTCTGCTCTACTTGATCCAGAACGTCCTCGTTGTAGCTGTCTTCCTTGCGGAAGAGCTCAGAGGCCATCGTCCTCGCAATGTTGCCCTTGTTTCGAGTACTGATTTTCTCATAAAGCTTTGGAAAAAGCTTAAGTAAGTTGAAGACTGCAAAGATTCTAAGTGGGATGAACTTGGAGAGGATATTGACAACAGCACTAACATCTTCAGTCGCCTGACCAATGGCCACAGACACTTGCTTTGTCAGCTTCTCCAGAGCGGATTTATTCTCCCCTAGGACCACGTAGAGTGCCGCCAGGTACTCCTGCATAGCTGGAACAGCAAATACATATCGCCTCTCATCATGCTCACAGAGCTCTGTGGGTAAATGCTTGCAACTTTCAACACAGGGAGCCAGAAAAAAGTCGAGCACATCAGTTCTGAAAACAGCTAGCTGACGTAACTCCTCATCTGTCTTGGTCTTTCCTCCAATCCACTGCTCCAGCTCCTCCTCTGAGAATGAGGTCCGTTTGTACGTCACGCCTTCATAGGCCAGTTTGCCAACAGTGCGGACAACGTACAACATCAAAGAACTTTGCAGATCCTGTCTAGGTGCACTTGCCGCAGTAGCTTTGCCCAGTACCTCCCCTCCAAAGTTGAGTCTGAGGAAACTGGTGTATATACCAGTCAGCGTGCGGATGGGTGCCATGGCGTCTGTGAAATGAAGGAAGTGCAAGGTGGCACATGTGAGCCAGCAGTAAGAAGGCAGAAAGCAGGCTGCAGCCAGCTGGCTCTCCCTCTGGAGATTGAGGTATAGCAGCTCTACAAGAGCCTGAGCGTCATGTGCCTGCACAGGTTCCCCACTTTGCTGCAGGAGGCGGCTGGTGAAGTAGGCACGCTGACGGTTTGGGTCATTGAAGCCACAAATCTGTGCATAGCGACTCACATATTTCGCAGGGATGCGATCCAAGGCAGACAGTCTGGTGGTTACTAAAACACTGGCCTGAGAAACATGCAACAAACAGATGATCAAACATCACAACCTTTCACTATGCAAACATAGTCAACGCAGTCTAATCAAGTAAGCCTGCCGCTAAAACAAACACTTGTGAGACAGGCGGGGCGTGTTTCTGTCAGTCATCAACAAAATGGGTGTCAGTCAGTGACGGACTGTGAGGTCCATTGGTACTTGACCCAGTTAGTAACAATTACACTAAGGGATGAAAATCCACTTTCGCCAGTGCTTAGTCCATCTTTTTTTTTTTTTTGTCGTTAGTAGTCATAGTTTGTCGCTTTTGGTCATTCGTCAGAAAAACGGTTATCCGTCAGCGACGGACTTGCAGACCTTTCATCACTAGTGACGGAATGCCCTCCTCTGCTATTTTCATGACATGATTTAAGTGATAGACCGATTATCGGCCAGGATGGTTATCCCTTGCCCACCTCTGCTATTTACATGAATCTCATACAAATATTATTGTAAGGACTTTATGTACACAATACTTAAAGTAAAGAGTTAAGTGTAAAATTGTTTTTATTAACATTAAAAGACTACTTGGACAAAACAGATCTTCAACAGTATAAAATATAGTCAAGTAAAATATATATTGCTAAGTGTTCCAACAAAGGAAAT
Source organism: Idiotropiscis lumnitzeri (assembly GCF_059441095.1). Lineage (NCBI taxonomy): Eukaryota > Metazoa > Chordata > Actinopteri > Syngnathiformes > Syngnathidae > Idiotropiscis > Idiotropiscis lumnitzeri. Next base: position 21,541,491 of record NC_142397.1, on the reverse strand, counting down.
TTTATACTTCATGTTAGTCTCTGTACTTCCATTTGGAAGAGAAGTGTATGTGAAAAGTCTCAATCTCACTGCTATGTAATGAGAATGATTTTAATCCAAACTACATTTTATTCAATTGCACTACCTGTAATTTAAATTCAAGTCAGCATGTGTTGGAGTGGAGCTTCAAATTCTTCTATTGAATTGAACTGAATACTGAAGTTCTGAATTTTGCACAGCCCTTGCACGATCAAACTAGCGTGAGTAACGCAAGGGGAAAGTTTGCTTGCAAGATTACATTTGGCAACAAACCATTCACTCACATTTTAGCAGTCAACGTGAATTAGTCTATGCGTTTGAGATAATAAATGGAAACATAATTCTACAGAAACTGAACATCCATTTTTTAGCAAGTTGCATCTTGGTTGTTACATTTTCCAATCTGTTTCACCTCAGGGAGAAGGTACTTGCGGAGAAGGTTGACCACCACTGCACCAGGGGGCAGCGACTCATTTGGGTCACTGCAAAGCTCAGTGGATCCAACCCGGAAGTCAAGTTTCATTTTTTCCATCCCATTGAATAAGAAGAGAACATCTTTGGCCAGGTTACCTTCCCCACTCAGCAGAGGGTTTTTTTTCAAGTGGAGGTACTTCCTGCTGACTAAGTCTTTTAAAGACGCAACCCTGGTCAAAATAAATCACAAATAACAAAATCAAAACAGTTACCGCTAAATTAATTTGGCAGTCTCTTAAACTGAGCATCTCAGTGATTTCAATCCATAATTCTCTTGTTGTTCAGTTGAAGTACCCGTGTCTAAGATACAGAACCAGCTATTCCTGACTCCGTGTCATTAGTGTGTGAACAAGCCGTTAACTTTCCATCCATGTCAACATCAGTAATCATCATTACTCAGTGCCTGAGGGGTTGAATGATGTGACTTTATAAAACTGATATGGGTACTTGGAAGATAGAAAAGAGTTATCTACTTATATGCCATTACCAATCAAGTCTGGCTGTTAACATTCACAGAAAGCTTCTCTGTAAACCGGTATACAGCCCGACACAACCCTTGTTTGGTTGATTACATTTAACTGGTGGGAAGATGTACTTTCAAAACAAACCAGCCCAAATGCTTTTTCAGTCTTAGACATAACTAAAATGGGTATGTGTAAGATGGGCTGAGGATCACATGGACCTCAAGTAACTTTATGTAATCAGTTTGTGTATTTCTAATCATGTTTTTATACACTACTTGTATCATTAATGTTTGCACACACACACACACACCTACATTTTTGCTTTAGCACACGCACACTTACATTTTTGCTTTAGCACACGCACACTTACATTTTTGCTTTAGCGTCTAGACCCCCATTGTTCAAGCCCTAATAAAAAGAGGAGGCGGGGGGAGAGAGGGGGGGGTGCACAGAGCTGAAGGGAGCAAGAAGCCTGTCTGCTCGATCTGTCTCTCTCTCCCGGTCGGCCGGTAAAAATGAACAACAATGCCTGCTCTTTTCCTGGTGAGATCAGTCACCTTTATAATTTCAGTAAGCTCTCCCAAAGGCGTCAGGGCATTTAAACCTGACAGTATAAAAACTTTAATACTATTAATAATGTTCCATTATGGGGAAAACTACCAATGAATTCAGTATAGAATTGTTTTTTTTTTGTTTGTGAATGGGATGTGAGAATCCAAGCTGTGTTGTATTGACAAAAATACAGTAATGCCGCCGTGATTAGGCGCTATAGCAGAGGTCTGCATTGACGTTCCGTAGCTCAAATTTACAACAACTGAAATTGTTCTTATTACTGCAAAAAAATAAAATTGTGATTTAATCAATGAGTTTTTGGCAGGTACACTAAATTTTGCCTCAACTGCTTCAAGACACCAAACAACAAATACCCAATTCTTAATGAACCATAAATGAATTGTTGTTTATTGCTGAGTATTCCCTTCCCTTAACACAATTAATGTGTCATGTTATTTTTTTCCAAAGCAAAAAAAATCTCTTTCATTTTCTTACTCTTCTAGTAGTAAAATGCCAACTAGCAAATCAACCGGTACTACGAAGCTGTTTTCAATTAAAATAGCAACCAAACAATGTTATTTGAGTCACCCTATATCATTCATTCATTTCATATTGGCTTTGCCCGTGGAATAATCATAATCCCGCATTATTTACTTAAGTCTCAAAATGGAAAGCAGGTCGTGAGTGCTTCTCTAAAAGACTGAGACTGTAGGAACAAATGATTTCATGCAGAAATGTCCTTCCTGAAATCAAATCATTTTTGTGACTTGGTGAATTTGTGCTGACTCGTATCTCAAAAACTATAAAGGATGCCATTGTGGCTAAAATATTCCTGCAACACTTTTAGTTTTAGGTTTTAAAAATGTTTAAACGACTTGTCCCAAATAAGACTTTTGATTTTTTCTGTGAACATTCGACCATGGTAAATACTGTTTATCACAAAATAGTCGGCCGTTGGTGGTTTTAGAGGCAGACTTGACTGGAAATATTCCTTCAGGCCCATCAACCTGGCACTGCTTTAGTTTCAGTCCCTATAATGTGATAGATCGATTGTATCGCTCATTCGGTACAAGGTCACAGAAGAGCAACAGTAAATCCCTACTTGTCTTGAGAAGGGGTCACCATCGTGGTGCCCTCGGTTGCCCAATCTCGTTGTACTCTGAGTATAATGACAATAAAGGGCATTCTGATTCTGAACAGGTAGCCCCCAAAGACCACATGAGTAGCTGGCGGTCCTGTTATAAAAATATCCCCAATGATGGGACATTGTGACTTTCCAGGAATGTTGTGGGAGTGATCATTGGAAACTTTAAACACAGGCTGAGATTTATTTATTTGTATTATTATTTATTTATATAATGATAAAGAAAAGAGTCCTGCATATTGATATTGATCTGTTTCCTAATTACCGTAGGATCATGATTTTTGTTTGCACATATATGAAAATCACTAATTATTAATAACCCCACACAATCATTTTATTCAAAGTAACTTGAGGAGATTTGTTACTTCAGAAGTGTGTATCAAACTGCTTTCTCTTCAAACTGATCAATACCCAGGAAGTCTATCAGTTTCAAAAACATTGGTGACCCCTGGTCGAGAGTGAAAGGAGGGACACCGCCTAGACTGGTCACTTAACTTACAGCACATGCTTTTGGACTTGTATCCAGAGAGAATATACGCAAGAATTTTACTCCACATTACAAAAAAAAAACACTTACTTGGTTAGCTCGCCAAGATCCTCACAAGAAAAGGGAATGACCAGTTTGAAGTCAGTCAACGTGGTCCCAGCACACCAATCCAGCACCAGCTTTCGGACAACTGTGCTTTTACCCGTTCCCACTGCCCCATACAGCAGCACGTTTAATCCTCGGTCCTCACACTGGTCTTCATTCATTTCAAAAAGTTGCTCTACAGTCACAGAAGGGCTGGAGGAACCCTGGATTTTCAAGGGGGAGCTGAGGAGTCCTGCTCCTTCCTCCGGCTTCCTCTCCAGAATCAGTGGGTCCACATGCATTGTCTCGGGGCTAAAGTAGCCTCCAAACTGCTTCTCTTCCAGTGGAAGATGGCTGAACCATAGGAACAGCTTCCTCTTGTGGATTTCAGTCACATCTACAAAAAGTTAATGGGTCTGTCAAATTTTGTTTTGTTTTTTCAAGCAGGTCTTCTAATTTACAGCCTAGTCCGACAAATAATTTTAACTGAGGGATACGAGAGGATGAATGTGGATTTATTTGGACCTGGATTTAAATTGGTCATGCTTAACCTCTTGGCCAGGTAGACTGAACTAATACTAATTTGCTTTAGTAAATATTCGTTCATACTTTTGGTTACCCCATTGAGATACTGCATATGAGAGGCACAAAAAAATCATAAACCAGAGGTCAACAACTCTAGTCCTCTTCCATGCATGTTTTAGATGTTTCTCTCCCACAACACATGTGATTCAAATGATCAGCTTGGTTGCAATCGTTAAGTTGGTAATGTCTCTTGTTTCATCATATACTTTTTTAAGCTTCACAACTACGTCTTTTTCAACTCACGTGCAGCTCTCTGGTTTTCATATTGGGCACACCTGTAACTCGATCACAGGCAAAACCGTAATCTGAAACTGTGAGTAAACCTACAACATATTTTTTTTTTTTAAATGAATGTAATAGGACAGACCGGGATGTCAAAAACTCCCGTTAGTCACACAAACAATACTTTAATATCACAAGACAAAACTGTGGCTTAAAAAAATATAAAAGAGCTATCTTTTAAGATGTGTAAGCAATTCAGATGCAAATACCTTGAAATAAAAGATGAAATATTTCCCTCATGTTGCATGGATTTTTTTCTTTTAATGATAGCAAACACAAAGGTTTTCATTCTAAAGCAAAAATAAGGGATTCACTGTTACAATACCCAAAAGTATTGTTGTCTGTTGCTAAAGAAAAGGCAGATCTTTATTAGAATGAACTTTTCACCTGGTTCTACTGTAGTGGAGCACATCTTCTTACTGTAAAATCCAGCACCTGGGTAGAGACAAACATCCGCTCTCCTCTTCCACTTCCAAAATACGAAAAGGTGACTCAACTGCCTGAGAAAAAAACAGCCTGATCATTCCGGTCAGTTCAGCAGGAAATCATTGTTCATAAACTTTATAATATGCTCCACTCCCACAAGCAGAAGGTCACTTTCATCGCTTGACATTGACACATCATGTTCTTGACAGTAAGTCTGATTCAGTATGATTATGCTTCACATGAGGCACTTTTGACCTCCATGACAAAAATGCTACTCATCTTTTAACTGGAGCTCGGAAGACCGATCATATAACCCCAATCTTGACCTCTCTTTACTGGCTCCCAGTGCACTTTAGAGTTTGCTTTAAGATACTTCTGTTCGTCTTCAAAGCTTTCAATGGCATCGCCCCAGCATACCTCTCTGAACTCCTCCATCTCTATGCAGCTGATCAATACCTCAGGTATGCAGACCTAATGCTGCTCGAGGTACAGAGGACTAAGCGCAGCCTCGGGGAGACCGCACCTTTTCCGGCCCTTCCCTATGGAGTGACCTACCATGAAATGTTAGGCAAGCCCCCTTTCTGTCCACTTTTACAACCCGTTTGAAGACACATTTTTATTCTTTAGCTTTCGACTCAACATGAGACTGTCACTGTTCTTCTGGTGTCAATTGTATATGTGTTTATGTGTTTTAATTTGAGTTCTAATTTCCCGCTAATTTATATTACACCATATGGAAAGCGCTTTGTTATTGCATTGTATTGTAAAAATGTTCCTTCGCCTGGAGGCCATCTTTTTTTGTCTTCATATTCATCAGTACTAAAAGACTTAGTTTAAGGTAAGCTTGGACCCACCCTATTTTGAGTAAAATCTATTTTAAGAAAATACACTTTTTTTTTACGCAAATGTCCTAGATTCATAGTTTGACCCATAACAACGCCCAAATAACAAAAATGCTTTTGTTCGGCGATCGCCGGTATTCATCAGGGCTTACGTCGCTCGCAGAACCATGAGTTGCCAGTTGTCATTGTAATGCATTGCTTATTGTCCGGTTAGCTGCTCAATTGACATTGTTTTAGCGTTTTTTGATAAAATGCCTCGGTGCTGTGTTGGCGATGCGTTGTTACTGATATTTTGCTTTCCGAGTCAATTTTTCACTGGTCTAATACACTTTCAATGGTGAGCTCTTTCATATTCCCTTGATATGGCGTCACACGTCCGGGTTTGTCGCTCGGCAAAATCTAACTTTGGAAAAACTATTATTTTGTCAAATATACTAAATGCATTTTTTCATGCTTTATTATTTGTATTATATTACTTTACTTGTGAGCCTAAAAGATTAATTTACCATTTTCTCAACTTACTTCACCCAAGGTCTTTAAGTGTTTTGTTTTTTTAAACCATCTCTGTCATCAATTTAGCCCAAAAGTGTTTTGATATCTGATGGCCATTTATTTGAGTTCTTGTGAGAATTGTGCCCCTTGCTGATCTGCAGTAAACACAATCCCCTGTCGTTTGAACAGGGGTGTGTCGACTTTTATATGCAGCTTCCCTCTCATTCTCGCATTCTTTGTATGTAGGTTTATTGACTGTATTGAGTGTGTTAACAGAAATTAATACAACTCCTGCCATGGGGGCAGTCCCCCAGCCCAGAGGTTGTGGGTTCGACCATGTGAAAGTGTCCTGGAAAACGGCTCTGAACAACACCCTGTTGCTCTGATGCTGGGTCAACGGTAGAAGAATACGAAATCAATGTGAAGCACTTTGAGTGCCTTAAGATGTGAAAAAGCGCTTTACAAATGAAGGACCATTTAGTGCTTGCTTCACAGAAAGTTTTAACTGCAGAAAACTGACACCAATGTCCTTCTTACAGGTTGAAACAGGTATATTAACATACCTGAGGCATTGGCTGTTGGATTTAAGTCAGCACACCAAATTATCACCCTTGAGTTGAACTTAAAAATCTTATAGGCTGCTCTTTCAGAACATGCACATGTTTTTCCCTATTTTCTTGAGAACTACCATTGATATAATGAATACCAGCATCCTTTATATGCTATCAAATGCCAACACTTTCATCTAACTCCCACAAAAGCCAGATTCATTCATTCACACGCACTTAAAACATCAACTGCAAGACTGCTGTCACATTGTTTACACGCTTGTAGTTCTGGTAAACTCAGACAGGTCTGTATATTTAGATACACTTATTAAAACATTATGGGTAGGACTTGTGCATGATCCACGGTAGGTGAGTGCTCATGAAAATGCAGGTTAGAGTGTGTGCATAAATGACATTCAGACGGTTGAGAATCTACAACTATTTTGTGAATGGCATTAGAGATGGCAAAGAGGAAAAATATTGTTATTACCTCAGAACTGGAAATGGAACTCATGCTATAGAAACGTGGTACACACATCCCTGTCCTGGCTGTTCAGTACAAAATGGCTAAAAGGGACCTTCGGTCTCGCTACCTGTTGCTAATGTCACACACAACTCACGTCAAAGTTACGGGTGAGTACGTACACACTTTTATTTTAAGAAGTGATTTTGCTTCAGCTCACTTCTGTGTACGCCTCTGTCAAGCAAAATCAACGGGTGAGTAAGTTTGAGTTTTAATTATAATTACTGTTATTTTTATAGATAACAATTGGCACCTGACGACTACTTTGTTTTGTCAGTGTTTTGTCCGTGAAGAGAAGAAGTTCTACAATTTATGATAAACAAAATAACAACAATAAATTGTGAAAGTTCGACATCATTAAAACTTACCGCCGTACGGAGGAGCTCATCCTTCTGGTCTGCTGCAATGCAAATAGAAACTGCGGATTTTCAGCTACAGTAAATGGAGAACATTAGAATCCACAGCAGTTAAGTTAAACAACGAATGATTATCTGATATTTATATTGTACAACTGGTTCCGTAAATAACCCTCATGTACGTCTTCCGACATTTACGCCACTATTTGCTGGAGGTCGATCACCCCCGTTATAAGAGAGAACTCCCACGCCTAATAAACTCCGAAAGTGCAGTTGCAATAAGGTCACAAACATACCATGACCCTCTTCTTGACCATGTTTACAGTGACAGCTGTCAATGTCAACTGGTACTGTATACTGTGCTGTACATAAAGCAGAGTAAAAGGAAACGACAGCTCGTGTATCTTAAATGTATATTTACCAATGTCTTACCGTCCTCTTTATTGTCTGCAGCAAAGCACTAACCAGTAGCTGTCATTGACTAAACGTCATTCGTTTAATAGTTTTCTTCCATCTCAATTGACCTGCTTGAGTCGAATGAACTCCTAAAAATGTGAGATTGGCTTCTCCAGAAGGAAACGCCTTTACTTTGCGTCCGCAAGAGCTGCTTCAAAATAAAATTGAACTTGGACAACATAATAACAGCGGAAATTACATCGATATTTATTTTGAAGGAAGACACGTGACTGTCACAGTATTTATGCGAAGGACGCAGTTCCTCTCAGACAGATGATGAATAACAAATGTTTGTTAACTCCATGCTGGGAGGGTGAGCTCACTTTAAAATCGTGACAGTTTAAAACAGTTAATGTAAAAAAGCTTAACATTGCTTAATGTCAGAAAACTATGACCAATCGTTATCAAATTCAAATTCACACTTGAAGTCTCCACAGTACTTTTGATTTTATGGGCATCATACTTACCTTTTCCGAGATGTTCACTATAAAGAAAAAGCGGACTGTTGCTAATTTTAGAAAACCAATCACCACCAAAATTCAAAAATGGATAAAGAAATGTAAAAATCAAAACGAAGTCAAATACAAAAATATTATATAAACGAAAATAAGAGCAAAACCCAAAAAATCTGAATGAATAAATATATGTAAAATTTAATAAAAAAAATACGAATAAGATTAAAAAAATAAATAAATGGAAAAATTAAATAAAAAAACGCTCTCCTCTCATATTTATTTCCTGCTGTTGATAATATCAGCAAGAATGCAGAAGCAAATGTTATTCAAATGAGGGGGCGCTCTTAAGTGCGTCTTGGGTTAAACTACTTGCTTGTTGGTCGACATGCAAGTGCTGAAATCTTCCAGGTATGCTATGTCCAGAGATATCTATAAGAAGGTTGTATGGCTCAAAGCGAAGTCAGCAACATTGTCACTGGTCGGCCATCTTGGGGCAGGTGACTGCTCTGGAGCGCAGTGGTGTAGTCAGAGATAAAGTGGATGATTTATAATAACATTAATAATAATAATAACAATAATAATAATAATAATGTAAGAGATTTTCAAATTGATTGGTTTATTACAAATTGTATTAGTGTGGCTATAATTCAGGCTGAATCATAGATTTTCTTTTTGAAAAATGTGTGTTGATTATTGGCTACTTAATGCTGAGCTCACTATCAATATTTTTAATTTGTGTTTAGATTCCATCCATCCATCCATTTTCTGCCGCTCATCCGGGGTCGGGTTGCGGAGGCAGCAGATTCAGCAGGTGAACCCAGACTTCCCTCTCACCAGCCACGTCTTCCAGCTCTTCCGGAGGGATCCCCAAGGCATTCCCAGGCCAGCCGGGAGACATAGTCCGTCCAGCGTGTCCTGGGTTGTCCACGGTGCCTCCAGCCGATGGGACACTTCACCAGAGAGGCGTCCAGGAGGCATCCTAATCAGATGCCCGAGCCACCTCAGCTGGCTCCTCTCAACGTGGAGGAACAGCGGCCCGACACTGAGTCCCTCCCGGATGACCAAGCTTCTCACCCTATCTCTAAGGGAGATCCCAGACACCCTGCGGAGGAAACTCATTTCGGCCGCTTGTATCCGAGATCTTGTTCTTTCGGTCGCGACCCACAGCTCGTGACCATCGGTGAGGGTAGGAACGAAGATCGACCGGTAAATCAAGAGCTTCGCCTTTTGGCTCAGCTCCCTCTTCACCACGACAGACCGATACAGCGTCCGCATCACAGCGGAGGAGGCTGCACCGATCCGCCTGTCGATCTCTCGCTCCATCCTCCCCTCACTGGTAAACAAGACCCCAAGATACTTAAACTCATCCACTTGGGGCAGGGTCTCCTCCCCGACCTGGAGAGGGCACTCCACCCTTTTCCGACTGAGAACCATGGTCTCAGATTTGGAGGTGCTGTTCTTCATCCCAACCGCTTCACACTCGGCTGCGAACCGCTCCAATGAGAGTTGGAGATCACGGCTTGAGGAAGCCAACAGTACCACATCATCTGCAAAAAGCAGAGATAAAATACTGAGGTCACCAAACCGGATCCCCTCATCGCCTCGACTGCGCCTAGAAATTCTGTCCATAAAAGTTATGAACAGAATCGGTGACAAAGGGCAGCCTTGGCGGAGTCCAACCCTCACTGGAAACGAATCCGACTTACTGTCGGCAATACGGACCAAACTCTGACATCGGGGGTACAGGGACCCAACTGCCTGTATCAAGGGGCTCGGCACCCCGTACTCCCGAAGCACGCTCCACAGAACTCCCCGTGGGACACGGTCGAACGCCTTCTCCAAGTCCACAAAACACATGTAGACTGGTTAGGCGAACTCCCATGCACCCTCAAGGACCCTGTAGAGCAGGGATGTCCAAACTTTTTGCAAAGCGGGCCGGATTTGAAGTTGCAAAATGTGGGGGGGGCCGACCTCGGCTGACATTCACTGCATAAACAGCAATATATTCAAACACATTTTAACAAGCGATTCTGTGTTTCACATTTTGCTTTTTTATTTGCATTTAAACCATCAAACATGTATTTTGGTTCATTTGAAATATGAACATCACATGCAATTGAATATTTGCTTAACATTTTATTCTTAAACAGAAGTAATTATACTCTTGAGTGCAAATAATATTTGAACATGAATTATATTATGAACATGAATTATATTATCATCATGGGAGTTCAATGTCCACAGAATTTTTGAAAAACAGAAATGATTACCACAAGTGCAGGACTAATTTGATATATATGACATATCAAATATAAATGTTGATTGAAAATTTTATTCTGGAATGAAAACCGACAACTTGTCTGAATTTGTGACTGAACAAAACAAAATTAAGTCAGTTATTTTAATGACAAATGACTTGCCTGCATTAATGTGGCGGGTGATACTGAGATCTGGACTGCAGCACAAAGGCCAGGTCTGGCTCAAAGGCAGAAGTATTAATGCGCAAGATGTCTCGCAGATGAGAGTCTGTGAGCCGTGTCCTCAGACGACTCTTATTTAAGTTCATTACAGAGAATGTCTTTTCACACAAATACGTCGACCCAAACAAGCTCAACATTTTCTTAGCAAACTCTCGAATCTCTCGAAACCTGCCTTTATCCAGCTCTCTGTAAAAGTTGGCAAGAGAAAGTTGCTGGTGCCGACTACGGCTCTCGGCGTCACACTGCAACTCAATGAGCTCCAGCTGTAAATGGGCTGGAACATTGTCTGTGTCCACGGAGAAAGGTGATGAAAAAAGAGCGATGTCCTTCTCAATAGCTGCAAAATCCCGAAAGCGTTGTGTGAACTCTTCAGCCAAAGATTTCATATCTGATGCGTACCTCTTCGTTTGTGCACTGATATTGCTCTCTGGGAATCTGATTATGATTTCTTGCAGCGCTGAGAAATGTGCAGTATTGGGCTGGGTCTGCGACAGGTGTCTTTCAAACAGTTTGAGCTTGATTCCAAAGGCTTTGATGTGTGAAAATAGTTGGTTTATGACTCCGTCTGGTCCCTGGAGACTGGTGTTCAGGACATTAAGGTGCTTTGTAATGTCAACTAGAAAACCCAAATCAGCTAGCCACATGGGGTCACTTAGTTCTTGCATAGGTTGTCCCTTTTCAGCCAAAAACTCACAGATTTGCTGCTTAAGAGAGTAGAAGCGCGACAGTGCAGAACCCCGACTAAGCCATCGCACATCAGTGAAATAGACAACATCTCCATATTCTGCATGAACATCGCTGAGAAACTGTTGAAACTGGCGGTGGCATAGCGCTCTGGAGCGAATATAGTTAATAGCCTTTATCACCGGTTTCATAACATGTTCGTATTGGAGATGTTTGGCACACAGAACTTGCTGATGAATGATGCAATGGAGTTTTACAGCGCTACCCCCTTCTTTACTTACTTTGTTACATATTAGTGTCGCTAATCCACTTCGTTCGCCAGCCATGGATGGTGCGCCGTCCGTAATAATCCCAGAAATTTTATTCCACGGGAGTTTTAAGTCATCCACGGCAGCGCAAACAGAAGAGAATAGGTCTGTTCCTCTCGTTTGGGCTTTCAGGCTCTGCAGGTCAAGTAGTTCTTCAGTAACGTTCATTTCATTGTCCACTCCTCTCAAAAAAATAAGCAACTGGGCAGTGTCCGAGGCGTCTGTGCTTTCGTCGCAAGCCAGCGAAAAAAAATCAAACTCCTTTCCTTGGACCCCCAATTGTCTTTTGATGTCTGACGACACTTCCTCAATCCTGCGTGCTACGGTGTTACGTGCCAGGCAAACTTTGGCAAACTCTTGCTGCTTCTCGGGACATATTTTCTTCGCCATAGTCATCATGCAGTCTTTGATAAATTCACCCTCGGTGAAAGGTTTGCAATGCTTCGCGATCAGTGTTGCTACCTCGTAGCTAGCTTTCGTGGCATTCTCATTTGACTCTCGGGCTCTTGCAAAATACTGCTGCTGTGAGAATAAACCCGCTTCAAGTTGCGCCAATTCCTTGCTGCGTTCCTCCCCGGTCAAATTGTCATACATATCAGCGTGTTTCGTTTGGTAATATCGTTTGACATTGAACTCTTTAAAAACAGCCACGGTCTCTTTGCAAATGAGACAGACACAGTTGTTACGTATTTCTGTGAAGAAATAGTCCAATTTCCACACATCTTTGAAGCGTTGACCCTCGCAGTCCACTTTCCTTTTTTTGTTTATTGTCGCCATTTTATAAATTGGGGGTAAAGGTCACCCGGGCTGATGCCTTGTAGTGATACTGCCTCTAGTGGGTAAATTAAGAACAGCAGTTAGGAAGAGCGCGCACTCAGTACTGTATATGTGCGGGCCAGAATGTATTAATTTTATTACAGAGGCTGCGGGCCGGATTAAGTTTGACCCCGGGCCGCATTTGGCCCCCGGGCCGGACTTTGGACATGTCTGCTGTAGAGAGTGTAGAGCTGGTCCACTGTTCCGCGGCCAGGATGAAAACTGCACTGCTCCTCTTGGATCTGAGATTCAACCTCCCGACGGACCCTCCTCTCCAGTACCCCTGAGTAGACCTTACCAGGGAGGCTGAGGAGTGTGATTCCTCTACAATTGGAACACACCCTCCGGTCCCCCTTCTTAAAAAGGGGGACCACCACCCCAGTCTGCCAATCCAGAGGCACTGTCCCCGATGTCCATGCAATGTTGTAGAGGCGTGTCAACCATAACAGCCCCACAACATCTAGAGCCCTAAGGAACTCCGGGCGGATCTCATCCACCCCCGGGCCTTGCCACCGAGGAGCTTGTTAACCACCTCGGTTACTTCAACCCCCGAGATAAGTGAGTCCACCACGGAGTCTTCAGGCTTTGCTTCCTCAATGGAAGGCGTGTCGGTAGAATTGAGGAGGTCTTCGAAGTATTCTCCCCACCGACTCACAACGTCCCGAGTCGAGGTCAGCAGCACTCCATCTCCCCTATAAATAGTGTTGATGATGCACTGCTTCCCTCTCCTGAGACGACGGATGGTGGACCAGAATTTCTTCGAAGCCGTCTGGAAGTCGTTTTCCATGTCCTCACCGAACTCCTCCCACGCCCTGGTTTTTGCTTCGGCAACCACCGAAGCCGTATTCCGCTTGGCCAGTCGGTACTTGTCAGCTGCCTCCGGAGTCCCACAGGCCAGAAAGGCCCGATAGGACTCTTTCTTCAGCCTGACAGCATCCCTTACCGCCGGTGTCCACCAGCGGGTTCGGGGGTTGCCGCCACGACAGGCACCGACCACCTTACGTCCACAGCTCCGATCGGCTGCCTCAACAATGGAGGCACGAAACATGGTCCACTCAGACTCAATGTTCCCCGCCTCCCTCTGTACGTGGGCAAAGTTCTGCCGGAGGTGGGAGTTGAAACTCTTTCTGACAGGGGATTCTGCCAAGCGTTCCCAGCAGACCCTCACAATACGTTTGGGTCTGCCGGGTCGGACCGGCATCTTCCCCCACCATCGGAGCCAACTCACCACCAGGTGGTGATCAGTTGACAGCTCCGCCCCTCTCTTCACCCGAATGTCCAAAACATGCGTCCGCAAATCCGATGACACGACTACAAAGTTGATCATCGAACTGCGGCCTAGGGTATCCTGGTGCCAAGTGCACATATGGACACCCTTATGTTTGAACATGGGGTTCGTTATGGACAATCCATGACGAGCACAGAAGTCCAATAACAGAACACCGCTCGGGTTCAGATTGGGGGGGCCATTCCTCCCAATCACGCCCTTCCAGGTCTCACTGTCATTACCCACGTGAGCACTGAAGTCCCCCAGCAAAACGAGGGACTCTCCAGGGGGAGCGCTCTCCAGCACACCCTCTAAAAACTCCAAAATGGGTGGGTACTCTGAACTGCTGTTTGGTGCATAAGCACAAACAAAGTCAGTACCCGTCCCCCCACCTGAAGGTGGAGGGAGGCTACCCTCTTGTCCACTGGGGTAAACCCCAATGTACAGGCGCCAAGCTGGGGGGCAATAAGTATGCCCACACCTGCTCGGTGCCTCTCACCTTGGGCAACTCCAGAATGGTAGAGTATCCAACCCCTCTCGAGAGGACTGGTACCAGAGCTCTAACTGTGTGTGGAGGTGAGTCCGACTATGTCAAGTCGGAACTTCTCTGCCTCACACACCAGCTCAGGCTCCTTCCCTGCCAGAGAGGTGATATTCCATGTCACAAGAGCTAGTTTCTGTAGCCGGGGATCGGAGCGCCAAGGTCTCTGCCTCTTGCCACTGCCCGGCTCACAATGCACCGAACCCCTTTGGCCCCTCCCATAGGTGGTGAGCCCATGCGAAGGGGGACCCACGTTGCCTCTTTGGCTTGAGCCCGGCCGAGCCCCATGGGTGCAGGCCCGGCCACCAGGTGCTTGCCGACGAGCCCCACCTCCAGGCCTAGCTCCAGAGGGGGTCCCGGTGACCCGTGTCCGGGCAAGGGAAATCGTGGTCCATATATTGTGGTCATCATTGGGGTTCTTGGGAGCCATGCTTTGTCTGAACCCTTACCTAGGACCTGTTTGCCATGGGTGACCCTACCAGGGGCAAAAAAGCCCCCAACAACTTAGCTCCTAGGATCATTGGGACACGCAATGCCCTCCACCACGATAAGGTGACACCTCATGGAGGGGTGTTTAGTTTGTAAATAGAAAAAAAAAATACATTTAGATGTTTTATGCCGGCTTTGTGGTTATAAAAATAAAGTACCGCCCAATGTGAAAATGCCTGATTTTTGTGCCGCCTACTGCAATGAAAGTAGCTTCCAAGCAAGAACCTCTGGGATCATCCATTCATCCATTTTCTGTACCGCTTCTCCTCACTAGGGTCGCTGGGGGTGCTGGAGCCTATCCCAGCTATCTTCGGGCAGTAGGCGGGGGAGACCCTGAACTGGTTGCCAGCCAATTGCAGGGCACACAGAGACAAACAACCATCCACGCTCACACTCATACCGAGGGGCAAATTAGAGTGTTCAATCGACCTGCCATGCATGTATTTGGAATGTGGGAGAAAACCGGAGTACCCGGAGGAAACCCACGCAGGCACAGGGAGAACATGCAAACTCCACACAGGAAGGCCGGAGCCGGGAGGGAACCCACGACCACTGCTGTCTCTCACTGTGAGGCCATCGTGCTCACCAGTCGGGCCACCGTACCGCCCTGCTCTGGGATCACCATTCCACTAAAATTACGATGCTCGTTATTTACAGTAAAAGTAAAATTTCCCCATTGTGGGATTTATTTTGCAGAAATTAGGAAATAAGTGACGACTTGAAAAATGTTTTGTTTTTGCAAAGAGAGGGAATTTCAAGTCAGTGTTCTTTGTCACATGCACTTCGAAGATCTCTATTTTCTCAACTGTTTGGCTTATAATAAAGCACATGTAAATTTGTGGGTATTAGCATGGGCAAATGATTTGGCAAATAAATTAAACACATAGAGTGCTCTGATGCTAATCCCACAAACGCATATTTTCCCTGTCTTTTTTTTAACCAATGTGGCACAATTTGACAAGGTAATAAACATATTTTCCAGCACTATGTTAAAGGGACACTTTAAGTTTGAGTATCGATCCACCTCCCGGATTCCACTTCCCTAAAAGACTGTGTAGTGATTTAAGAGCTTTTTTGTGATGAAATTTCCGACAAATTGGCACGTCCCGTTTTGGAGCTTGGCATGTTATCTTGTCCGGTCTCGGCTGTCTACGTCACAGCAGGGTGTCAAGCGTTGTAATATTGCTTGCTTTTGTGGTGGTTCGGGTTTGGGGGGCCTGGTGGAGTTGAGGGATTTTGTGTTTCAGGACTCCGGCGGCTTCTGTCAGCTACATCCAGGCACGCCCCCGGCTTTCGCAGGCGTTGGCTCCTGCGCACCTGCAGCACATCAGCGGCAATCACCGCGGGTTTAAAACTCAGTGCTGCCAGGAGCCAGACGCCGGATTATCCCGTGACCAACCGTGGTATTTGGCTCATGTCTTTGCCCACCTCGCTCTCGCCTGGTTGCCTTGACGCTCGTTCGTGTTTGACCCCTGTGTTTCCGTGTTCTCCCTCCAGCCGCCCAGCGCCCGTCCGAGTCCGTGTCCTTGCTGCCCACCTTCGAGTTCCTGATCTCCGCCTGCACCTTGGCCGCCCCGGTCCTGCCTGCCCGCCGCTTCCCGCTCCCGCCTCCTCGTCTGCGTCTCCCCCGCTACGCCGATCACCTCGCCTGCGCTCCTTCCGCTACGGCGCCTGCCTGCCTCCCGCTCGCCGCTCCCGCTGCCTCGCCACCTGCCTGCCTCCCGCACCCAGCTCCCGCTGCCTCGCCACCTGCCCGCCGATCCTCGCTTCCGCAGTCTCGTCTGACCCGCCGCGCCACTCCACCTCCAGCTCCCCTTCCCCGGTTCCAGATCTCGCTGCTTCCCCTCTTCCCATACCAATAAAACCTCTTCACCTCTCCCCGGTTGCTCTTGGGTCCTGTTTTCCCTCCACACGGTTCACCGAACCATCACAGCTTTGTCAGTTTTGTTTTCCCAAACGGCGACTGGTCGCCATCAAAATGCAAATGCACATTACTCCTCTTGTCCAGTTCAACCTGTCAAAGCATAAAAGTGTCTCGCACAATAGTTTGTATTTATTGACATCAAACGTGAGATCATGTCATCACCTCAACTAAATCAAAAATACCATGACGATTTCTTCTTCACGTACATAGGCTGAAGCGGACAAGCGCATGAATGCGCACACGAACCCCGACTGGTTATATTTTGGACATTTAGCTACGCTAGAGTCGTGTCAACACCCAGAAGGCAGACGGTGAATGGCAGCAGGCAGCCACCAGGCGGGTATGGATCTTTATATCAACCCCTCCGTTCCCCGGCTAATAGTATGATAACAGCATGACAAATAGTAACAATTAGCTTCAGGCTGTTAATACATAAGGCGTTAGCAATTCAATACAATTGTGACTTGCAGCTCATGGTTCTGCGAGTGACGTAATTCTCGAAGAATACTAAAGATTGACGAACAAAAGCATTTATGTTGTTAGGGCGTTGCTATGTGTCTATCAATCTAGGATGTGAGTATTCTTAAAGTACATTTATTTCTCAAAATACGGTGGGTCAAGCTTACCTCACAATTGTTTTTTAAAAGTAGGCGTTTTTCAGATCTACACTTATTTCCCAATTTCTCCAATATGAATGGAAAAAAAACTGAAATGATGACTAATTTCAGTTTCCTGACCAGAATATATATAAACTGAGCTTGTTAGTGAAAAATGGGCCGTCACGACTGGATCTATGAAGGACTGGATCATCCATCCATTATCTGTACCACTCTGTTGCGGGGGCTGCTGGAGCCTATCCCATATATCTTATATATATCTATATATCTATCTATCTATATCTATCTATCTATCTATCTATCTATCTCTATATATATATATACACATATGCATACACATATATATATATATATATATATATAATTACCAGATTTCTTTCAAGTAAATATCACTCCCCCTAGGGCGGCACGTGGGCAACTGGTTAGAACGATGGCCTCACAGCGCAGAGGTGCAGGGTTCGATTCCGGCCTGCGTGGGTTTCCTCCGGGTACTCCGGTTTCCTCCCACATTCCAAAAAAACGTGCATGGTATGTAGATTGGACACTCGAAATTGGTATGAGTGTGAGCGTGGATGGTTGTTCGTCTACGTGAGCCCTGCGATTGGCTGGCAACCAGTTCAGGGTGTACCCCGATGACAGCTGGGATAGGCTCCAGCATCCGCGACCCTTGTGAGGAGAAGCGGTTTAGAAAATGGATGGATTACTTCCCGTATTATACAGTGTAAGCACGGGGAGAACATACAAACTCCCATCAGGAAGGCTATAGCCGAACCCACGACCTCTGCACTGTGAGGCCATCGTGCTAACCAGTCGGTCCACCGTTGCCGCCGGCCTGGATAATTCATCTCATTAGTATTGTAAATAATTTAACTAATTTCCTTTGTACCCTGTTTTGTAGTACAATAAATAAGTAATTTTATCCAATGTTGTCTGTTCATTCATGGCCTGAGCATGGTTGTAAAGTAAAACAAAACATCCATTGGAAATACAATTTTAACTTGAATAGGTTCAAGCCCCAAAATAAGAATATTTTCAATTTTCTTTGAATCGCTAGACAGTAGTTTAACAGATTATACATTCATCCATCCATTTTCCAAACAGTTACTTGTTAAGGTCGCGGGTGTGCAAAGGCCTATTCCATTTGATTTGGAGCGGAGGAGGCGACACCAAATGACGATTTACTTCGTCCCCATTTTCTCGAACGCAGTCCTGCTCTTTGAGCTTTATTGTGAAGCGCTTAGGCGGAAGCTGCCTGCGTCATTCGGGCGGGAGACATGCAATTTGACAATAGCGCCACAAGCGGATCCCCAGCTCCATATTCTTTCGAGTTTTGACAGGCAGTCATTGTGAGCAACGTCCCTGAAACATTATGGCGTCGGAAGAGCTCGCAAAGAAGCTCCAGTCACGACTGGCCGCATCGGAGGAGGCCGAGCAGAGACCGGAGCTCGAGGAGACCATCGTCACGGTCAAACATCAGGAGTCCGAGGCAGCTTGTGGCGACACTTCGTCCGAGCTGTCTGCTAAATTAAACCGACGGCTGGACATCAACGAGGGCAACGCTCCCCCTCGGGCGAGCCGCGTCTTCAACCCTTACACGGAATTCAAGGAGTTCTCCCGAAAGCAGATTAAGGACATGGAGGTGATGTTTAAACGGTAAGCAGGATACTGATTCAAGTATTCGTTTAAAATTGAATACGACGAAATGTCGACCTGTCGTGCGGATTGAGACAAACGAGCCTTGGAAGCTCGTGATGAGATTATGATGGAGATGTTGACGCGCAGCCCCCAGGTGTAAACACTTGGCTCATTGATTAAGTTAATTCCTCATTTGCTAGGTGCGGGCCTACTCACATGTAGTCAACATGAAGCCTTCCCTTCTAGGTTGTACTCTTTGGTTCTTTGGTGTTGTGCTGCAGTCGTAATAGACTATTCCACCGATATCGGTCTACAGTGGTGCAATTGTTTTTATGGTCAATGTAAAATTGCCAACTGCAGAAAGAAAAAAGACAAGAACAACTCCTACTAAATTACTGAAAAGCGAGGCTAATTACGTCACACTCTACCCAGACAGTAGGGGGTTGAACAGTGCTTTGGGTAATTTGGGAAAATTACAGTTTGGAGATAGGGATCAGTTGAAACCATACATTTAGACACCCAACATGTCTGTCTGTTAGTCAATTTCCCCTTTAAACTGTCCGCTTCTAAAGCGGAACTATAGGCTAGATTGTTACCAAAATAGGACAACGGAATGAGAGACAGAGTGCCCCCACGAGAGCCCCCACAAGACCCAAAACCTGACAATACTGGTCCAAGTATAGTTCCCTGTGGGACCCCATAATTAAGTTTTGTGTGCACTGAGTCTTTGTTAAAGTTTTTTTCCAGACAGTAAACTATACGATAAGTATGATTTAAACCAATTTAGGGTAGTTTCTTTAATATCAGTGTCATATGGTTTGACCAAGGCTACAACACAAGGTCATATTGGAAAAGGATGGAAGAAAGGCCATTGTCAGAGGTTGCACAGGGGCCGTTTGTAGTAATCACTAGTGCTGTCACACTTCTGTGGTGTATTGTAACTTCAGATGATTATTTGAATTAGGAAGTAAAAACTGAAAAAAAGAAAAAATAGAAAAAACTATATCAGTTATATTAAAACAGTGCTTCTCAATTATTTGCTGTCACGCCCCCTCTACCTAGAAGAAAACTATTTGCGCCCCCCCCCATCACCAATTGTTTTACATTTCGTACTAATGAACATGTTCTTTGTTTATTGATGTTAGATTGTCAATAAAATATCCCTTAACAAAGCTAAACTGATAAGAAAAATAATTTTGAGAACTATTATTGTGAGGATCTTGGAACTCAGTACTCTGTTGTGCAAATATTGATGAGATGATAAATATTTGCTATACTTTTTTTTAAAAATTTTATTAACATTAACAAACCAAACAGTTATTAATACATACATAATATAGAAAAGGCAAAAAGAAGAGCCAGGGGGATTTTAAACAAAAATCTATTTAATTAAGATAAAGCAACAATTTTAATATGTTTCCGATAAGTTTTTAATTTTTTTTTTATGGTTACTATACGTTGTACATCGAACCTCTTCGTCACGATGACGTCAGCCATTTCCGTGTTCCTCTTATTTTATGTTTTGATACGTAATGGTTGCAATACAACATTTCTGTTCATAGCTCCTGGCTCTCCGCCCAAACGCGGTTCAACTCAGACTTCTGTTAAAAGTTGAACGTACATCGAAGCAATTCATTTAAGCGATTAGCACGCTTAGCGCCTCCCTGCTCGCCTCCTCGTTTAGATCGCTACTTGTTAGTGGAGTCGTTTATTTACCATCACGTAGCTTGTTGCTGCTGCTGTGCACGGACTTACATATAGTTCGAATAAAGTCCGTTCTGCTGCGGCGCAAAATAGCTTGGTGCAGAGCATTTAAGTAGCGGCAAAAGAAATCACTTCTGGGACAACAAGCGACAGGGCGACGCTTTTTTTTTTTTAATCAGTACTGCGTGACCTACTGTGTGAACTCGGGGCACAAACAGCTTTGACGAGCTCAAACTCGCGTTGTTTGAGATCGCCTTTTTCGGTCCCAAAACGATGCATCGTGAAGCCGTACTTCGGCGAGAAAAAAAGCATGCTCCGCAGTACGTATTAATAACTGGATGACGTCATCACAACGAAGAGGTCAAACGTATTGTAAACATAAAAAAAAACTTGTAGTGAACAGTAAAACTGTTGCGTTATGTTATTTATATAGAATTTTTGTCTAAAATCCCCCTGGCTCTTTTTGTCTTTTCTATATTATGTACGTATTAATAACTGTTTGGTTTGTTCATGTTAATAAAGTTAAAAAAAAAAGGTATAGTAAATATTTATCATCTCATCAATATTTTTACATTTTTCGAGATCCTCACAATAGTCGTTCTCAAAATGATATATTTTTTTATCAATTTAGCTTTGTTAAGGGATATCTTATTGACAATCTAACATTGATGTACAAAGAACATGTATATTAGTACGAAATGAAAAAAAAATGGTGTGGGGGGGCGCGAATTGTTTTCTTCTTGGTTGGGGGGGCGTGAGAGGAAATAATTGAGAACCACTGCTCTATACAAACATATTCATATAATATTGCAGCCCGAGTGAACCACTGCATTGTTGCAAGTTCGGCAGGAGAAACGTAAATGTTCCACTGCTGTTGAAGCAGACGCTACTCTGGGAATTGGCGGAAGTGACGTAGGAGCTGCTGTGCCAACGTGACAGTAATGCAGTTTTTTAATTATTATTTTTTTTTATTTAGCCAATCAAATTATACAAATATGCAAAGGGGTAAAAAAACACAGGCAAAGAAATATATTTGAGAAATGCGTGATTAAAGCGTGACGTCACCAGCTGGCGCAAAGCCACCGGAGGACCCCGACCACATCTAGTACCTACACCGGCCTTGCTTAAGCTGTCCTTTCTTTTACTTTTCTTATCTCATTGTGTGTATTCCATGCATGCGCGGCCCTTCAACGGCCAACCTGAGCACAGCAAGATTGCTTTTTTTTATTGATATTCTTTTCATCTATTATTATCTAATGTTTCTTAATTATTTTCTTGTTGTTCTTTGAAGTTGTATTTAAAGTTGAGTTTTCAAAGATTCAATGACTTTTTATTGTCTTACCGACATACATTTCAAGAGGATAAAGCAGAACATGATTCCTGAGGTCCCTAGTTTAGACCAGCAAGTCTAAAGACTAAATACAACAACAAAATAAGATATAATAATGAGTTGCTTATTCAGTTTGAATGTGTGTAAAAATGCAAGTTTGCTGCAGAAGAATGAAATTGTAAGAGGCTTGGATTCCACATATTTAAAAGGTAATTTTGTACCTGACAAAAAGAAGAATCAAGTGTTAAACGTCCAAGAATGAATGGTCATGACTTATGAGGCTATGATGGCAGTTTTGAGTTGTTGAGATTTGGCAGTGAATTAATTATTTTATTTGAAAACGCCGAATAATCATTTTTATTAAAAGTGCTTTTGATAGTTTGTTATAAAATCCAACCAACCAAAACAGGAGGAATGGGACAAAGAAAGAGTGGCAGTGTTTTGAAATGTACAGCCACCTGTAATGTTTCACCAGTGCGATTTAATTATTAATGGCTGGCAGTGTAATGACTGGGTGTACACCTGCATGCTTTGGAAGGCTTGGCTCTCCACATACCAACCAACATGAAATGCAAGTGCTAGACAATGATCTGCCAGGATGGCCGAGTGGTCTAAGGCGCCGCGTTCCGGACGCAGTCTCCCCAGGAGGCCTGGGTTCGAATCTCGTGGCTGCCAGGATGGCCGAGTGGTCTAAGGCGCCGCGTTCAGGACCCAGTCTCCCCAGGAGGCCTGAGTTCGAATCTCGAATTTCCCCATTGTGGGACTAATAAAGGCATTATTATTATTATTATTATTATTATTATGTTTAATCAATACACAATTCTGAGCATTTTTTAGATTCTACTCTTTTTTTCTGACATATTTTTTTTTTTAACAATTTGGTCAACAGTTTTCAAAAGATTCCATTTGAAAGTGCCGTTCAAGGCTAAAATATTGTCTGGAACCTTTGATCAGTCACATGGCAGCACCATAAAAAAAAAAAAAAAAAAACATTCTGTCATAGCATATTATTTGTACTGAGACTATTCCTTTGCTTCTTTACGGAAGAGGATTAGGGCCATGAATGGAAAAAAAAAAGGTTGGAAGGATTCTGACTTTATTTTCCTCTCAGTTAGTGTGTACCGATAACATTGTTGCAAATGAGCTTCAAAAGTTCACATTTTTCATAACACTTCATGAATCATAGGCATGACAAAAGTTGTATTTTATGTTTTTCATCATGATGCAAACAGAAACAAATGCATGTCGCTGAACAGTTGAGCTTTGTTTGTATTGGTTCTATAAATTGAAGTTGTATCATATGTCACTATTTAGAACAGAACCTCAGATTTTGATTGTAGAATGGGTAACAGTTGTCTCAGCATACATTTGTAATAAATACCTTTGCACATATTCTCGCTCTCGCTCTCTCATGCAACATTTTGAAGCTACTGTACTTTAGAAATGGGTTTGTGTGGGGTGAAAGATTCAGTGGTTAAACGCCAACATGCTAATTTGCTTTGCCCCCTGAGCTTTACACTGGTAGTCAAATGATGACGACTGCTCTTAAAAAGACTGCTTTTATTGTTTTGTTTTCATCTGAATTGCTTTTACATCCAAAATGTGGGACATCCCCAGAGTCCTTTTTAGACATGTTGTCACAAGTAGGCATAGTTCTCCCACTCAGCTGCATACAGTTTAGTTTCTAAACTTGGAAGATATTTGTCTTTAGCTTCACTCACTGTATGTGACTGCACCAATCCCACACACGCTACACATTCCCATGGGACAGCCACCACCCAGTGACCCATTTTTCTTCAACAGACTCTTTTCCTTATGGCATAATTCAGAATAAATGCTTGAACTTGCTAAATGTTTCTTTTTGAATGTTATAGTAAGTATTGTCCATAGTTTGAGCAAATTTGAACTGAACTGGATGGTTGATGTACGTTAGCTGAGAAAGTGAGTGTCGTTGTGCCAAAGGCTCTGCCATCAAAAACTAACACGTAAAAATGAAAACAATGAGTCTCACTACAGCCTTGTTACTGCAACATTATGCAGTAATCCAAACAATTGGCATGTTAAGCGTTTAAAAATGTGCGCATGCACACATACACTCGTATGCGATTGTAATACCTAGATGTAAATAAAACAACAAAATCAAGACTGTTATGTAGGCCATTGCGCATAGTTCTCAACTAATTTCTTCTTGATGTCACAGGGTAGTGATGTGTGGCCATTGGTGGAAAACTGCTAAGGAATGTGGACCCTTTGTGTACTCTTTGGGCCCCTGGCATTCTAGAAAAGGAGACTAAAGAAAGGGGTTGTTGTGTCTAATGGACACGTCATTCCAGGGGAAGGGACCACTTTGGCTCCATTAAAACCCAGATACTCACTATTGATATGAATTCCCCATTTCTACTACACTATACAGGCTTCTTCCTGGCCAGATCGAATAGGCTGTGGTACCATTTTGATTATTCTACTCCTGTGTGGTGTTTACATGTACAGTGGTACCTTAATTTGCTTTTTAAATTCCTTTCGTGACCACACTTGTATCTCAACTCAACTTTCCCCCTTGAAATGAATGGAAATGGCATCAGCACACGCCCAAGACACCTGCTATTTTTTGTATCAAGCGTTTTAAATGATAGTGAACTGGTAAAGAACGGCTTTCAAACATCGGACCTGCGTTTGTGTGTGTGTGTAGGGGGCGGGGGTGGTTGGTGAATCTCAGACAGCCATGAGAGGGCAGTCCTTCTTACAAAGACATGAAATAAAAGTAATCTCACAGACAGCCACGAGAGGGCACTCTAGATTATGCACCGATATTCCTCCTAATCCTTATAAAAACAACTGAACACAAATGGCCCTCAAATTAATCTATTCTGCAGACTACAAAGTTGCAAGCAGTTAAATTTGCAGCTGAAAACTGTAATCAGGTAGCAGAGAGAAAGTTTGGAGTGAATGACAAACTTGTTAGCGACTGGTGTAAAGCGCAGGCTACTTTTCCTGTTAGATGGCCACAGTTAGAGGAACAAGTTCGCCAGTGGCTGCTTGAACAACGTGCTGCGAAAGTCACTTAAGGTACGTCTCCACCTTCAGTTTGTTACCAAGGCGATGAATTGAAGGACTTTGCGGGAGGACTTTCTTGGTGCGTGCGCTTCATGCAACGTCACTGCCTCTATCAGAGCACGGACAGTAGTGTCCCAAAAGCATTAACATGAACACTGGATACGTTTTCTGTTCATGTTCATTTTTTGTGTCACTGAATAACCTTCATTGTGTTTGCGTATCTCTCACCTATTCAGCCTGTTGTTTATTCTTTTACTCTTTTTCTGTCGTTTGCCTTCCAAGATGAAATGTCTATTTTTGATCTTGTATTTTGTAAAATAAATTACCCGCAAAAAATGCGGCTTACACTCTGGTGTGACTTATGGGTTTTTTTTCTACCTCATTATGCATTTTTTGGGCTGGTTCAACTTGTGCTCCGGACTGACTTGTAGTCTAGAAAATACGGTAAATATTATTGATAGACAATACAAGTAACCACAAAATGCAATTATTACTCCTTTTTTTTTTATTCATAATGGGGGGGGGATCCAAACCTGGATGGTCTAAGTCAGAGGTATTCAATTAAAAGTCACAGAGGTCCACGACTAAAATTACTTCCAATTAAAAGGTCCGAACCAAAGTCCAACTTCCCTGAATGTCTAGCCTATGTTCACATTTTTATATAGTTTCAATATTTAGTCATTTGCAACAGAGCGCACTCATATACTAAATATTTAGCAATGTTCCCATTAAACACCTTTGCCAGTCAAACAAATAAGTCGTTTATTTCACATTCAAGAAAATGTGGCTCCAGGACCTGAAGGGTGCCACTTCCAGAAAAAAAACTGTAAAATATCTCCTGCAGAAATATATCAAGTGCTAAGCATTGAGTTAACATCTTTTACCTTTTTTTCTTAAATCGAAGAGTCATCAGCCTAAAAAAAAAAAAACGAAAGTCTGCTTATCCAAGGAAAACAGGTCAACATGTTGAGAACACAATCAATAAAAATGGCTGTCCTCATGAAAAACTAATTCAAAATGAGCTTTGACACCACCTTTTCTTTTGAATATTTTTAACTTCTCTTAATGAGAAAAATGAGTTTGTGACTGCCCTGCCAGTGACTTAATTCTGGGTTGCAACGGATTATTTCACACATCTGGGCTTTGTGTTTTCCTTTAAATAATGTTTGCAACCGCATTTAAGCACTCCTTCACAACTTCCCCATCACTGAAAGTTTTTTTATGTTTCCCTAAAATCCATGATACTTTTAGTGAACATTCGTTTGCATGCCGCTGGGCTGTATACGAAAATGTAAAAATCTGTTATACTGCACTCGAAGTTCGATGTTTTTGCGTGCGCACACCTCAAACTTTAGCGGATAACTTTGCACAAAAGGGCTGTGCTTTGTTTCGTAGTGGCGCTTCGTAATGTTGCGACGGTTTCGGAGCAAATGATGCACAGTGGTTTTGAATCGGCTGCAGCCAGAACGCCACTAAATTTTTCCGTCCATTCATTTTAAACAACATGCATCGACCTTGCTAACTTTTTAGCAAGGTATACTGTCAGCAGCACTCTCTTCCGGTCTGCTGCGCAATTGGCAGTAGATCGTAAACAAAAGATTTGATTGGCTCAAATCAGTGACGCCTTTTCCGTATTAACTAGAATTGCAGCGTCAACGTTTACGAATGCGCCCTGAAAAAAATTCATCATAGATTGGTCATGGGTCCGGTCCGAACCATCTGTCGGTCCGGACCGGACCGCGGTCCGCCATTTGGTGATGCCTGGGGTAAGTGATTGCCACTATGCTACAACAACCACAATCATTTGAATCAATCCTTGTCAAATTGATGTAATTCATCAACACTGGAGTGTTTTTGCAGATGAACGACCTTTAAGAGGTGATCCCACAGCATTTCCACGAGATTCAAGTCTTTACTTCGACTCGGCCCCTCCAAAACCTTTATTTATTTAGTTATTTTGAGCCATTCAAAAGTTGACTTGCTAATGTGTTTTCAATCATTGTTACTGATGATTTGAACTGATTTAGACCTCCTGTGTTCTTTTGTGACCTCCAGGATAAGTTGTCGTCGTGCTCTTGGCGTCATTTCTGTGGGCTGGCCAAACTTGGGAAGGTTCACTAGTGTTCCGTGCCTTCTCATTTTGTGCATAATGGCTCTCGCTTCATTTTGTTGGACAGGTTCTCTATAGATATTTTCTCAAGGTGCGGCGGTAATCATGCTTGGGTGCTGTGGTCAGTAAAAATGAACTTAAATATGTGATGAATAGCCACAGTAAATCAATTATATAACACAGGGTCATGTAGCTTTGAACGTTCTAATTTTCCTTGCGGTTCCTCCTTGCCTTCTCTGACGTAAATGAAACATTCGCTGCCTTCAAGATCACTTGCAATTGGTCGCCACTCATTAGGGTACGGGCTTAAAGGGGAAGTCAACCCACCAAAAATTCATCAATAAAATGTTCTATGAGCTTTCACTAGTCTAATCATGGCATTCATTATTGTGTTGTGGAATATTAGTTCAGCAGGAAAACCCACCAATTTCTAGCTATCGCACATTGCAGCAATTTAAATTTTACTGCTTAACTCATATTCTGCAAATGCAATATTAAACGGAATCCCATGTTTAAACTAGGGCCTGCCTCGAACACATTCTCATAACATTTTTGGGTTCACTACCCCATTAAGTTCTCACTAATGTTGGAGAGGCGAATCGTATGCACAGTTTAAATGAAACATGTTGATTAATTAAAAATTCAAATCAGTTGGCTGTTCATTATTAAGTGGAAATAAGTTAGGTTTTTTGTCTTCTGCATCTTTAAACATGGGGGAAAAAATATTTTTATCCAAATTTCCTGGGTCATGCACCCTCTTGGCCAATATGGCTAAAGAGAATTGCTGCAGTGGGTTAAATAAAAAGGTATATTTGGGGAATAAAACCATTGCTTCATCACCGCTATCAGGGATTTTTGGCCCCATAAAACGATATCTTAGCGGGCCCCCGCAAAACGCCGCCGGCAAATTTTGATGCAGTTTTACATGAAACTATTCAATTTATTAATATTTTTTACTTTTCCCATAGTCGTTAAAATTATGATAGTTACTTGGTCGCATAGGCACTGAAAATATACCGTATTTTCGCAGCCATAAGGCGCACTTTAAAGTCCTGAAACTCGCCTGGGCGTCTTTTGATGCGGAGCGCCCATTATGTGGACCAAGTGCACCGCTGGGCTGACTGCGAACATTAACTGCCTGCACACTGCTTATATAGAGAGAAGGCGGGCATGGCTAACGACAGCAGGCGGACGTGAGAGGGGAACGATGGGCGTGAACGACAACGCAAAGACCTCGCCCCCAGTGCAAAGCAGGCCCCAGTGCCCCTATATGGGCAAACATGTCTGCTAGCTCTGTTGTTAGAGCTTTCGCAAAAGCCGGCATCATGAGGGGCCGCATGCAGCAGCGACACGGGGAATCTGACAATGACGAGAGGGAACCCAGCTGTTTATTTCTGATACAGAAGACAATTTTGGTGGATTTGTGGATGATAACTGATTAATAATAATGTGAGTATATTGTTAAATAGTTCAATAAAATACAACCAAACTCAGTTTTGCTCCTGTTGCCTTTTTAAAAACAGCTAGCCACGTTAGCCATGCTATCTTCTGTTATAGTGTACATGCATGTAAACTAAGGTATTGTATGGGAGGCTGGGAGGCGGAATTTTGCTGGGCCTATACTAGTATGCTATTCAGTTGATTTGGGGTGATAGTTTTAGTTTTGATGTAACACCGTGACCGCACATCGTTTGTTGATTAGTGACTTGCTCACACACATTGTGTCGGCATCCCATCTGAGGGGCTGCATGGCAGCGAGACGGCAAGGCAGACTGATAATGACTCTTGTGTTTGGTGGAGAACTGTCCAGCTGTTTATCTTGGATACAGTAGACTTGGTGCATTTTTGGATGAGGAAAATTTCAGCATGTTGTTAAAAGCTAAAATAAAGTACCACCGAACTCCCGCTGCCATTTTAAAAACACGCTAGCGCAACTGAGCAGCAAGCGTGACTGCTCGGTTCTGTTTGCGCCCAATGATACGGCGCGTCTTTTGGCCGTAAAAATACGGTAATAATATAATTCATGGAGATTACATAAATTGCTGCAAGACTGAGACCCTGTATCCCAAAACCATCTTTCTTTAAATAATTGAACATAAAATCTTCAAGATTAATTTCCAGAAAATTCAAAACTTAAATACTATATAACATCTTCCATGAGACTGTCACTGTTCTGCTGTTCTTCTGGTATCTATTGTATATGTGTTTGTGTTTTAATTTGTGTTCTAATTCCGCTCTAATTTATATTACGCCATATGGAATGCGCATTGATACAGCTCCAACTGTTGTGAAATGCGCTATATAAATAAAGTTGTGTTGTATTGAAATGAAATGCAATTAAAATCTGTGGAGAAACAAAATCTCTGCAAACACCATAAACAAAATAGGCAATTGTGATTTATTGTAATTTGAACATTATCATCTATAGAACAAAAATCCACAAGCAAACAATAAATTAAAATAATTTAAACTAAGTCTAAGCTTCTTCGCGTTACG
The DNA here is from genome assembly GCF_059441095.1 of Idiotropiscis lumnitzeri. Classification (NCBI taxonomy): domain Eukaryota; kingdom Metazoa; phylum Chordata; class Actinopteri; order Syngnathiformes; family Syngnathidae; genus Idiotropiscis; species Idiotropiscis lumnitzeri. The sequence continues at coordinate 21,511,848 of NC_142397.1, read as the reverse complement.
TTTTTGGCTACTGAATTTAAAGGGAATCTTGCCGCCTCCGCCTCCACTCACTGTCTGATGACGTGAAAAGCTGTCGGTCTCTGCACGCTGGATTGGGTGGACTGAACAATTTGACGTAAATGGAGAGGGGGAGGTGGAATTTTCCTAAATAAATACACTTAATAAATATGGCTAAATATCACTTTGGGCTATTGGTAGCGGTACTTGAGGCAACACTAGTTGCAAATAATGCTGTGTAACTGCTCCTGCCCAATCCCACCAAACCTTTTGAGTGCTCAGCAATGAGGTGTTTTCTTATCCAATAGGAACGGCTGCTATGTTTGACAGTTGTTGGAACAAATGTTGAATTATGACAAACCCATAGATACAGCTGCTGTCAAATAAATATTGTAGTGTATAGCTGAATCTTGAGCCATGACCCCGAGAAGAATGATGGCCATACTGATTGTTCCCATTGGCTAGTCTATGCAAAAAAAACAAAAAAAAACTCATGGACCTTTAAAGGCCTTGAATTAAACAATGACATGTTTCCTGGTGGCAGCTGATAAGTCTCCAAGGTCAACAAGCCAAACTAGTACGCATGCGTGAACAGCTGCTGAAAGCTTCTAAAAATACTTGTGCTATCAGACAGTAGGCTCCTGGTTCACCCAACTGGCGAAAACAGCTGGCTCCTGGAATCTACTTTGTAATATCCAGTCTCAATAAATCTTTGTTGGGCAGCACAATCCTATTCCACATTAAGTATATTTTGCTCTGACTGAATGAAACACATTCGTGTTGTGACATTCGATGGAATGTGAATTTCCCCTTGAGGGATTAAAGTTTATGACTGGATCGGATAGGCATATATATATTTAGAATTTTTTGCAAAATAGGTGATTGGTTGCTATGTCATAATTTGCCGATCGATTGATGGTTTCATTGATTGGATCTGCAAAATAAGAGACTACAGCAAACACTATCCTGTACAGTCCGGGAATGTTTTGTGCTGCCATAATAATAATAATCGAAGGTTTCACAGCAACGACTCATTTTTTTTTCCCCCAATATTTTTGGGAGGATTATTATTAGGGTTTAAATTGATGTTTTTCCCAATGCATTTCTATTGCCCTCATTTTATGCGCACATTTTGGCTATTCACTGGCCGCGTTGTTAACATGTGTTAAGTCGGGATGGCTCATTCACACTTTTTCATATCTTTTATTGATGCCAATACCGCAGCCTCCAGAATCGTCTGATACAGATTTACTCCTTTAGTCACTTCAAAACTTGTTAATAATTGGCCTGCCAGGATCACAGATTTTTCCGGATGTTATATTTTTCCAGAAACCATCCCAATAACTGATGTTATCATCGATGATTGAGCAAAAATAATTTAATTACATCCTTTTTAAACTAAATAGTCTTTCAAGTCTTAGGCTTGGTTAAGACCAAATCTGTTGGGAGCATTTCTGGCTGTGCAATTCAATTAAAATCAATATAGTTGCATGGGCATTGTTCAGTGTATTCCCATTAAAACAAATAACAATAGTCAGCGACGGTCTTTATGAGAAAATATGACCCGTTTATTCCAAACATTTCATTAGCGTTAGTTTAACTTATCTTTTTTCACCAAAGCCACTTGGGGCTATGCCCACACTACTCATCCAAAAATGATGCGTCCCGCATGGCCACATTCGGTTGTGGGGTCGGCCTCTCCGCTCGAGCTTTGACCCTCTGAATTTTTCAAAACTTGTCCAATCCTTCCATCCATTTTCTGCACTGCATATCCTGATTAGGGTCGTGTGTGGGCATGCAGGATTTTTTTTCCAAAGTCCAATTTTTCACCAAAGCACAACAACCTGGGTTGTCATGAAGCTCACTATCTGACATTGATGCTCTCGAAGTGGCCTTTGCTAAACGCACATGCCGCTCTGCGACGCAGAACGTTAAAAAACGACCACTACGAGAGTTCGTCGATGAGGCATCTGAAATCCTCGCCCTCTTGCACGAGGTGCTGACGGCTGCAAGCGGACGCGAATATACCGTATTTTCACGGCCAAAAGACACGCCGTATCAAAGGGCACAGCACCAGTTAGGGGTGCTATTTCAGTATTTAATACTTAGACTGGGCGCGCCGCTCTGCGAGGCGCGTGTTAGCATGCTCACACATGCATGCTAGCTCGCGCAGGCTCATGGCTGATTGTTGCAGCATTTCAGCTCAGACCAGTCTGAGACGTCAGGGCAACACATCTAATTGACTACGTCAGGGGAGGGATGTTACTGGTCACCACACTCCTTAGAGTCATGATTTCAAATCAAAACCATCAATATCTCAGCAGCATACAAGCAAATAATGAAACAAAGAAATATAATTAACACAAAACATGCATCTCTCATGCCATTCCTTTCACCAAAAGAAATAAAAATAACACAAAACTCTGAACAATCAGCATTCTGTACCGTGAAAACTTCAGAACAGATAAACACAAATTGTAATTGTCAATTCTTTCCCTAAACAATCAAATCAATGCTCTATACCTAGTGTTTGTTAATATAGATGGCTTTTAAAAAAAACTAAAAAAATCAGGGGGGATCAGGGATCACTCGACCTCTGAAGTTCTCTTTCAGCCAATCTCGGGACAGGTTTGAGGTGAGAGATTTTTTTCTTTGGGGCTATCTTAAGGACAGAGGCCGTGTCCAAATTAACAGGCTGCGACCTCCGAAGGCCAGTTCGCAGGCTGGGTCCTCGAAGCCTAAGAAGGCTCCTCCTCAAGTAGCCTTATATGGACCGCATAACCCGTGGTGAATTTGGACAGGCTCGATAGCTACGTACAAATAATTAGGCTGCGTCCTTCGATGTCCAATATGGCGGACAGAAGACGTCACTTCCGGTGCGACAAGAACGCTTACGCCGGTGTCCAAATTCACGCGGCCTCCGAGTACTAGCCTTATAATCTGTCCTCGTTTCCATGGAAACCTGAGTGAAGGCTACGATCATGCAACCTTCGCAGCCTTAAAAGCCTCGCTCTTCTTCTACGCCGTTCTACACTCGCAAGATGCAAACTACCGAAGCCACATGTTCCGCCTCATCGGAGTGCACTTTCAGATGTAAGTATAAGTTATTTATATGCAATATTAAAACATCACTCATGAGACATATTGGGCAGCAATGTTTGGATATTTAGCTCCAGATTAAGATAATTTTATTAGTTGCGATATCGGCCAAATATAACTAAGGTAGCTCTAAGAACTATTGCATAGGAAGTACGGCTGAAACATTTGAATTGTCTTATTTCTGCATGTTAGCATTATTTTATTTAATCTTTCCCTTATGTTTTAGGGAGCAAGGAGATGACCGCGCTGATCAAGCTGTGCGGGGAGTACGACAGCCTCTTTACAGGGGCCAAGTTCTCCGCAGCTACAGCATGGAGGTAAAAATACAATTACTATCGGGAAAAATATTTGACGGGTTATTGTCTTATTTCCATCCATTTAAACTCAAAATATCAAAAGGAAAACGCATAAGAATGGCGAGACCCACTATAGCAATTTTAGTTTCCATTCATCAGCCATTTGTGTTTGAATTAGATTTGCGCTAACACGCAGCTGTTTATCCTAGCACAGAATGTGCCCTGTATAAATTCCATGTACCCCCGACAATGTGCTCCCCAATTACTGATATTAATGAATAATATATGAATCACCCTCCACATTAACATGATAAAACGCACTGAAACGGTCATGAACTAATGTACTGAAGTACATAAATCTGCATGTTACCCATAACACCAGGATTTCTGACTAATATTTGCATCTTTTTTACCCGTTTTTTCTTCCTTTATTTTTGCATGCATTTTTATTTATTTAATACAGGACCATCGTGGAAAAGCTCGAGCTGCAGGGCAAAGTGACGCCCCTGCAGGCAAAAAAAAAAATGGGATAATTTAAAAATGAAGTATAAAGTATGGAAGTCCGCATTTCTTTTTCTTGTGTGTGAAAATGAAGATATAATTGTTTTATCTTTTTGCTTCTTTTCATATAAAGGATTGCAAAAACCCAGGCACTGGCGAAGGGGTGGCAGGGAGAGCTACTGCCGATACTTGGCCCTGGTTCGAACTTATGGATGGAGTGCTCGGACAGAGTCCATCACCCCCCCTGTCCTAATTGCCTCCATCCCTGAGGAAAGACCAGGGCCAAGTCAGGCCATCCCTGAAGAACTCCCAGGGCCAAGTCGGGCCAGGGTGACGCAAGAGGAGGAGGAGGAGGAAGAAGAAGAAGAAGAAGTAGAAGAAGAAGAAGAAGAGCGAGGCCAACAGCCGGAGCAACGACCGAGAGGGAGAAAGCGAAGGAGAGAGGATGAAATGATCAAACTATCCAGACTCGACTTGGCAATGCGGAGACAGGAATTGGAGAGACAGAGGTTGGCAGAGGAGGGAAGGGCAACTGAGAGGAGGGAGACATTTGAAAGGTTTTTCAGTTTGATGGAAAAGTTGATAGATCAAAATAAAAAATGAGTGAAATATGCTTGGTGTTCAAGACTGAAATTTAGATAACATTCATTTAAGAGTAAACAAAAACCGGGGTACTTTTAAAACAGATGAACTAGTTCGTATCCCAGTCACATCTTGAGATCAGCTTCTTCAGACAAAAGTGAAAAAGGCCAGGTTTGTGAAAGACCAAAACTTTTACAATAATATGAAGACTCCACCATGTCTGTTTTGCTTACAAACTTAATTTATTGAAAAACTGGTGGACAAACAAGGCATAAATTAAGTACATTATAATTCACAGTAACTATTCACAGAAAATAAAAAAGCATTTCCCAGTTCATAACTGTTGCAGGATAAACCTGAGTGTGTCAGTGCTGTTTTGCCAATTTTCGCCTGAGCAGGGACTCATTTGGAGCATGGATGGAACCCTTGTTCCAGGACCCATGACATGGATGGGGCACGAGCAAGAGTCCTGATCTTCCTCTCGTGACTTGAAGTGGGGCATCATACCGTTTGCAGTGTCCACTACATCATCCATTACGTGGGGGTTTGCAGGGATGGTCGGGGCAATAGATGGCTGCCATGTCACTACAAAAGATGGGATAGATTTATTAACCATTCATTACATTGTATATGAATCTATTTTTCCATCTACTGATATTTTGCCATGTTTGTGTGGCTGTGCTGTTTGATGATTCAGTTAAAGATTATTTTGTGGCATATTTGATGGGATGATTGCTCAAATACCATTGTGCAGTTAAAAGTATTTAAATACCGAAATATACTCGTGGTCCTCTGGTACCTCCTCCAGGGCAGACACCTGAGCAGACAGGTGGTCCCTCCACTGCACTCCAGCGACTGTGTCAGCCACCTCTTCCACAGCTCTTCCCCTTCGTCCTCCGAGGCCATGAGGTCTCCCACCCCAAGGCAGATGTTGTGGAGGACGGCACAGGCAGCGATGACCTAAAAGAAATAAAAAGGAAATGCTGTATATTAGCTATATTTGATAGTTATTGCACTGAACAGGACATGATTTGATCCTGAATAAAGAGCAACATATTGAAAGTATAAGTATCAATTATACATTTTTTTTTATTTACTTACATGTGGTGCAAAGGTGTGGTGCACCTCCAGGGCGTGGAAAAAGATGGCCCGGAATCTCACCTTCATCATTCCAAAGTGAATGTCACTACAAAAGATGGGATAGATTTATTAACCATTCATTACATTGTATTTGAATCTATTTTTCCATCTTCTGATATTTTGCCATGTTTGTGTGGCTGTGCTCAATAATTGTGCTGTCAATTATTGAGCGTGCCTTGGAATGATGAACGTTGAAGCGCCGGGCCCCCACGCCCTGCATCGGCCGCTTGTAAGGAGTGATGAGGGGGAGTGGTCGCTGGAGGCACGGATAGCCTCCATCTGCCAAGATGAAGTGCCCTGGAGGAGTATACAGCCCTCTTTGGTAAAGAGGGCTGTGCCGGAGGACCCTGGAGTCGTGGACTGATCCAGGCCAACCCAAGAATATGTCCAGAAAGTGACCCTGATGGTCACACACAGCTTGCATGATTATGCTGCTGAAAAGCTTGCGGTTCTTGTAGTCATGACCATCAGGGCCACTTGGAGGCTTGATTCGGACATGACAACCATCTATTGCTCCAGCAGCTCTTGCAAATGCATGGTGCTTCGCCAGCCCTGCAAATCCCTGGGTCACTGCCTGAAGGTCTCCTGCAGTGTTGGGGAAGTGGATGACTCTGTGGCGAAGAGCCACCACTTCCCCAGTGACCCGGTGGATGATGTAGTGGACAGTGGACCGCGGCATCCCAAATGCTCGTGCCACCACCCGATATGATGCCCCACTCGCCAGCCAGAAGAGAAAGACAAGGACCTCTATCTCGACACTCCATCCATGTCGTCGGTCTTGGTCCAGGAGGTTCAGCAACACTCTGAATGAGTCCCTGCTCAGGCGAAAGTCAGTTTGGAGATCCTCTCCATTGAAAAAACGATCCAACACTGGCACACCCAGGTTTATCCTGCAGTATGGACTTCTTGGCTGTGAATGTTTTGAATAAAAAAAAAAAAAAAAACATGAACGCATTAATTATTGTACTTGTTTCGTTTGCTTGCATCATTCCTACAGTATCACCAACTTAATTTTAATAACGCTGGCCCTAAACTCTCTAGTGGTATTCTGGTGTTTTGCCATATGTAAAAGTATGTGTTTGGTTACAAACTAATCACGGGGACAATAAAGCCGTCACAAGTATCTGAATTCATAAAAACTGTTTCAGAATGTATATAATTATATCATTGCCATTCAATATTCGTTCCATTATGAAGCTAACACATGTACTACTGAGGTTGTACTAATGTTTTTAGCTCATCTGTAACAATCACGTTATAACCCTATTGACCTGTCAATGTTGGTAATAGTGTGAAAATGCTGATAGACGTTTTTGGAATTTACTTCATTCCTTCGATAAAGGACAACTCTGCGATGGGAAAGCGTGATCCTCCTCTCCTCAAGAACAAAATGGAAATAAACTAAAAAGTGAAATAAAATGAAGAAAAGTTCGGGTTCCGTCGTTTAAAATTAAATAATACAAATGTTTTGCTAAGCCGATGCCTTCGGTCTGGCGCTCGTCGCAGATTATCCATTGATTATCCAAGCCGTTCATAAATCCACCACAAATACGTATCACCTGTGTCGAACAGAGGAGCAAAGTATATGGGGGCGTAACGTAAATGTTGCGCCAAGCGGCCTTGGCTCCATGGAAACGAAGACCAATTCCAAGGCTGGATTCGAAGGTCGCACGTGACAGCCGTGAATTTGGACACCACGCGCGGTCGTGTCGCGCCGAAAGTGACGTCATGCGGCCGAAAAAGCAGCCTTCGGAGGTCGCAGCCTGTTAATTTGGACACGGCCAGAGTCTACGCAGGGAAACCCAGAACCATCACGGAACTCAAGAAAGCCATCAGGGAGGAGATGAGAGCCATTACCGATTCAATCTGTATGAACATCATGGACAACTTCGTGCTGCGCCTCAAGAAATGCACGGAGCTAAATGGAGGCCATCTAGAACATATGCTGTAGAACGGAGAAAAAAAAGGCCAAAGACCCTAGTGTTTTGATGTGGTGTTTTGAAGATAATAAATTAGTTATGACCAAAGTTTAATTTCATTCGGACAAAACACTAAGAACTGGGGCCTAATTAGAGTTGGGGCCCGTTTTTTTTTTTTTGGGTCACCCTGTATAACTTTATTAGTATAGCGCATTTCGCAACAGAGCTGCACTCATGAAGGTCCTGGTGACTGTAATGAATCTTAGTAGAACCAATAGTTCATAAATAAGCAATGAAATGATTTATGATGGCTATTAGCTGATGGACACCTAGCATAATGCTACACGGTTATTATTAGCATTACTTTGCATTGTTGTGTGTCATTCATAAATGAGAAAAAGAGTTACCAGAGGTTGATTTCCACAAGTGACACTGACATGTGCTTTCTAGGTATGACACTGGTAGAGATGGATTCATCGATCTAATGGAATTAAAGCTGATGATGGAGAAGCTTGGGGCTCCACAGACTCACCTGGGCCTGAAGAACATGATTAAAGAGGTGGATGAGGACTTTGATGGAAAACTGAGCTTTCGAGAGGTGAGCGTGTTTGTACACTCTCTTGCCCATTTTAATGCATGGATATGCTGATTTGAAAATCACTGTTAGACTGTTGAGCATTCTATGAACAAAATCAAAAAAACTTGTTTAGAGCAACAAGGCTGGTACGTGCTCTTGGGCTACAAAAAGCACTTCTGTCAGGTCATGTCCACACTTTCTCTGTTTTTTAACCTGGCTCGTGTGTCACTCTGACATTTTAATGATTGATTGCACACATTGAGCAGCGATGTTGCAATGTCGCATGAACACTCAAACCGAGTATAAGCACACTTTTACGTGAGCATCTCTTAGCTCCCTGGCTGTATTTTGCAATGGCATGTCTGTGCTGTAGTTGATTACTTTGTGTGTGCGGCTACTGTCCAGTGTTGTGTGTTTGATGTGTGTTCTTAATAGGATCGACGTTGACTTATTTGGCCAGCAGAATTGGCTTTGGTGGCGCAAAGGAGCAGCCATCCCTGACTGGCCAAAACCATAACCCTAACCCTAACTGACACTATTTCAAAGGTCCTTTGTGATATGACAGTAGTTGGCGATACGTCTGACAGCAGGAGCTCATTTGCTCCCGGCCTGCAACTAGTGACTCTTTTTTAAGAATTTGTGGCCTTCCTGTGTGGAGTTTGCATGTTCTCCCATACCTGCGTGGGTTTTCTCCAACTACTCCGGTTTCCTCCCACATTCCAAAGACATGCAGCAAGTTGATTGGACACTCAATTTCCCCTAAGTGTGATTGTGTGTGTGTGTGCGTGCGTGCGTGCGTGTGCACGCGCGCGCGCCCATGTGTGTATGGTCTGCTGAATGAACATTTTTCTTAGCCAACTCCCGATGTGCTCTGTATTACCGGAATATGACATGAGTGTTGAATGTTTTTACTTTGATATTAATTGCAGTTGAACTAATATGGTTGTCACATAAGTTAAACATTCTGTGAGTGATTTGTTCTTTGAAGCATCAATATTAAATATAGAGTAAAACACTTCCATCTGCTGTCCTGCCATAATGTTCCTCACAGAATTTTAAAAATGGGAAAAATGTAAATAAATTGCTAAGGAAGTGAATTTCTGCAAGTTGGCATATTTAGCAACTTTGGCGCTGGTGCAACTAAGTAATGTCACGATACGTGTCTGTCATGCCATGTGTCTTTTGTTTTGACAGCTGTGTGGGCGTGCCTCCAGCGATCGTCTCGGGCCGGGCCATCAGCAGCTGCGAGACACGCCCACCAGCTCCACACCGGACTCCTAGTCACACACTGATTGCACGCACTATTTAAGACACTTACACTGACTCCCCAGCGTCGGATCGTTATCCCACATCGCTCATGTTCCACGTTCGAGTTCGCTCTATTGTTAATGTGTATCTTGTTACTGCGTTTTTGTGTTTTCGTCTCCGCCAGCTATTGCTCTGTGCGCTTTCTGTTTATCACTTACCTGATTGGATTCCTCTTACCCTTGTGCGGTAAGCTATTTGCGTTGTTTCTTTCTCTTGCCTTTTGCAAGCGCTTTTCGTTCCTCCGTATTGCCTTTTGCGTCCTGGTGTGAATCCCCACCAGCGCTTTCTGTTTTTCCTCGTCAATAGTTATTTTTCATAGTTGCTATAGCCGATAGCCCCGGCTAGTTCACGATTGTATATTGGAGATTGCCTATTCTAATTATTAATAAATATCTTTGTATCACCTATTATCTCATGTCTGCGCTTGGAGAGTCCTCCTCCATCCACCAGCGTTGCTGGTGGATCATAACAGAACAATCCGACCATGGACTCTGCGGACACTGAGAAAATTTTCAAAGCGCTGGCCAGCCAAGGACGTTTGGTGGGGCAACAAGAGACCGAACTCGCGAACCTTCGCGACGTGGTCGGCATGTTGGCCCACCGTTGCGAAACCTTCGACGCCCGTGTCAATAGCCTATACCCGCAGGCCGCGTCAGCTGCCGATCCGACCGCAGCCGCGATCGGAATGCCACCCCCGGGGTTCGCAGTACGGGAGCCCAGTCTGCCTCACCCCAGCCGGTATGGGGGAGAGCCGGGTCTCTGCGGCCCGTTTATTCATCACTGCCGGTTGATTTTTAATCAACAGCCGCATACGTACGCACATGAAAGTTCAAAAATTGCGTTCATGATGAGTCTCTTGACTGGCCAAGCGAGTGCGTGGGCCATGGCCGTGAGCAATGCCCGTCCGGAAATTCGGTCCTTTTTCCCTGCGTTCCTGGCCGAATTCCAACGTGTTTTCCACCATCCCATTCGGGGAAAGGAGGCAGGGATGGAGTTACTGGACTGCACCCAGGGGAATCGGTCGGTGGCCGATTACTCCATCGCCTTCCGCATTCGCGCGGCGGAGAGTGGCTTCGACGAATGCGCTCTACGGACTGTGTTCCGTAGGGGACTGAACTCTTCCCTGAAGGACGAGCTGGCCGTCCGCGAGGACGCCGAGTCATTGGAGGAGCTCATCAGCCTGGCCATACGACTCGACAACCGCCTGCGAGAGCGACGTCGAGAGAGAGCGGCCGAGCAGCGAGTCTTCAAAGCCAGTGCACCCCCGGAGCTGGGAGCTTCCGCCGGCCGACGAACCCATGCAGCTAGGAGCCAACCGCTTGGACTCCGACAAACGCCAGCGACGGCGCCGATCGGGAGCGTGCTTCTACTGTGGCTTACAAGGTCACCGAGTGGCCGCTTGCCCGGGACGACGGTCACGCCGGACGTCCACCCCGCGCCACGGGGAACATTGTGAGTCAGCAGCCACCTCCAGCGACCCTCCCCACCCCGGGGAAACGACCTCCAGCTCCGAGACGCATGGATTACCTCGCCGAGACTCTAAAGACGTTACGAGACTGGTGGTCAAGGGGAAGATAATGGACCTGAAGGCCAGCATCCGCGTCCGGGCATTGATCGACTCTGGGGCCGACGACTGCTTTATCGACTCCGGCCTAGTGGAAAAACTAGGCTGCACGGTCTCAGATCTCGGCAAGTCTGAGCGGGTTTGCGATCTCGATGGGCGCCTCCTGGCCGATATCAGACGGGTAACGCAGCCGCTAACCCTTAAAATATCGGGAAATCATATCGACACACGCTCGTTTTTTGTTATTCCGTCCAGGGCGGCACCCATCGTCCTCGGTCTTCCCTGGGTGCAAGCGCATAACCCCCTGATCGACTGGGGACGGATGGCCATTCTGAATTGGAGCCCGTTCTGCCATGCCCAGTGCCTCCGTTCGGCGGAGGAAGGTCTCCAGGTTCCGCCCGCTCCGGCCGAGAACATTAACCTAGCAAACGTTCCCGCGATCTACCATGACCTCCGAGCTGCATTCAGCAAGGAGCGAGCGAAATCGTTGCGCCATTGACCTAGTTCCGAACGCCTCCCTTCCGTCCGCGCGCCTGTATAAGGTCTCCCAGCCCAAGCAAACTGCCATGAAGGAGTACATCACTGAGTCCCTGGCCGCCGGGCTAATTAGACCCTCCACGTCCCCGGGAGGGGCAGGATTTTTCTTCGTCGAGAAAAAAGATAAAACCCTACGGCCCTGTGTGGACTACAAGGCCTTAAACGAGATCACGATTAAAAATCGCTACCCGCTCCCACTGCTAGACTCCGCTTTCGCCCCTTTGCAGCAAGCCGCTATATTCTCCAAGTTGGACCTTCGCAGCGCGTACCACCTCGTGCGAATCCGCGCAGGGGACGAGTGGAAAACGGCGTTTAAAACCCCGCTGGGCCATTATGAATATCTCGTCATGCCGTTCGGGTTGTCCAATGCTTCCGCCGTATTCCAGGCCCTAATCAACGATGTCCTGCGGGACATGCTTAACGTAACCTGTTTTGTATACCTAGATGACATCCTGATCTTCTCGCGCACCGCGGAAGAACACCAGTTACACGTCTTACAGCGCCTCCTAGAGAACCGGTTGTACGTGAAAGCCGAGAAGTGCGAAATCCACCAGAAGTCAGTACAATTTTTGGGGTTCATCATAGAGGACGGGCAGATCGAGGCTGACCCGTCCAAAACGCGCGCCGTAGTGGACTGGCCGACGCCGGCGAACCGCAAACAGTTGCAAAGGTTTTTGGGTTTCGCGAACTTTTATCGTAGGTTCATTAAGAATTATAGCCGTCAGGCGCTACCCCTCACTCGCCTCACATCCACCAAAACCAAGTTCACGTGGGATAGTCAGGCCGAGACCGCGTTCCAGAGACTGAAACAAGCCTTCACAAACCCCCCAGTATTGCGTAATCCTAACACCGAATTTCCTTTCGTTGTAGAGGTGGACGCGTCCGACTCAGGAGTGGGGGCAGTCCTTTCCCAGCGTTCTCCGGTCGACCAGAGACTCCACCCCTGCGCCTTCTTCTCCCGCCGACTCAGCACCGCCGAGGCTAACTACGACGTGGGAAACCGTGAACTGTTGGCAGTGGTGCTGGCCCTGCAGGAGTGGCGGCACTGGTTGGAGGGCACCACCGAACCATTCCTGGTCTACACCGATCACAAGAACCTTTCCTACATACGCACTGTAAAAAGACTGAACCCCCGCCTGGCGCGCTGGTCCCTCCTCTTGAGCCGCTACAACTACACGCTGACGTATCGACCGGGGTCTAAAAACACCAAGCCTGATGCCCTGTCGCGCATCCACTACCCGGTGGCCGAGGAAGAGGGGCCGGACAGCGTGGTGCCCAGAGACCGCCTGGTGGCTTCCCTGCAGTGGGAAGCGGAACAGCAGATTCGGGGGGCCCAGGAAGAGGCCGACAAACCCCCCGGCTGCCCAGAGGGACGGTTGTACGTGCCGGTCCCACACCGCGCGGAGGTATTAAAATGGGGGCACGCGTCGAATGTGGCTTGCCACCCAGGGGTGCGCCGGACGCTTGGCCTCATCGGCCAACGTTTCTGGTGGCCAGCCCTGGGGAAAGATGTCACGGAGTACGTCCAGGCCTGTCCCGCATGTGCATCCAGCAAGGCGTCACATCAGCCTCCGGCGGGGCAGCTGCGGCCATTGCCCATTCCTTCCCGGCCGTGGTCGCACATCGCGCTGGACTTCGTCACGGGCCTCCCAGCTTCCAGGGGCAACACCGTCGTCCTGACCGTCGTTGACCGCTTCTCAAAGTCCGCCCACTTCATCGCTCTGCCGAAGCTCCCCTCCGCCTTGGAGACAGCCGACTTGCTCGTCTCTCACATGTTCAAGCTTCATGGCATCCCCGAGGACTTGGTGTCAGACCGAGGCCCCCAGTTTATCTCCAAGGTGTGGAAACGCTTCTGCCAGTCCCTGGGTGCTACCTCAAGCCTGTCGTCCGGCTACCACCCCCAGTCTAACGGACAGTCAGAATGCACCAACCAAGACCTGGAAGCAGCCCTTCGTTGTGTCTGCCTCGATCGACCGTCCTCTTGGGCCGACCATCTCCCATGGGTGGAGTACGCACACAACACCCTGATCTCGTCTGCCACCGGTCCCTCCGTCCAGCGCCACCTCAGAAGGGCACACCGCGTCTGGAAAGAGGCCAGGGCAGCCCTTGCCCGCACGGCCGAGCGCAACCGGGTCATAGCGGACCGCCGTCGGCGCCCGGCTCCGTCATACAAAGTGGGGGACAAGGTGTGGCTGTCCACCCGTGACCTCAACCTGGCGGGGTCATCACGGAAGCTGGGCCCACGCTTCGTGGGTCCATTTGAGGTCGAGACCATCGTAAACCCCGTCTCGGTCAGGCTCAAGCTTCCCCCCACAATGAGGATTCATCCCGTGTTCCACGTCTCCCTCATCAAGCCGGCCCTCTCCAGCCCTCTGGTTCCCTCCACCGCCCCGCCGCCACCACCGAGGATCGTCGACGGTGACCCAGTCTACACGGTTCGAGAAATCCTGGATTCCAGGCGCAGGGGGCGAGGAGTACAGTGCCTGGTCGACTGGGAAGGCTACGGTCCGGAGGCGCGCCAGTGGATCCCCCGCTCCTGGATCGTGTGTCCATCTCTCGTCCGCGATTACCACGCCGCTCATCCGGAAAAACCAGGTGGTCCGCCAAGAGGCGTCCGTTGAGGGGGGGGTACTGTCATGATCCGTGTCTGTCATGCCATGTCTTTTGTTTTGACAGCTGTGTGGGCGTGCCTCCAGCGATCGTCTCGGGCCGGGCCATCAGCAGCTGCGAGACACGCCCACCAGCTCCACACCGGACTTCTATTCACACACTGATTGCACGCACTATTTAAGACACTTACACTGACTCCCCAGCGTCGGATCGTTATCCCACATCGCTCATGTTCATGTTCCACGTTCTAGTTCGCTCTATTGTTAATGTGTATCTTGTTACTGCGTTTTTGTGTTTTCGTCTCCGCCAGCTATTGCTCTGTGCGCTTTCTGTTTATCACTTACCTGATTGGATTCCTCTTACCCTTGTGCGGTAAGCTATTTGCGTTGTTTCTTTCTCTTGCCTTTTGCAAGCGCTTTTCGTTCCTCCGTATTGCCTTTTGCGTCCTGGTGTGAATCCCCACCAGCGCTTTCTGTTTTCCCTCGTCGATAGTTATTTTTCATAGTTGCTATAGCCGATAGCCCCGGCTAGTTCACGATTGTATATTGGAGATTGCCTATTCTAATTATTAATAAATATCTTTGTATCACCTATTTTCTCGTGTCTGCGCTTGGAGAGTCCTGCTCCATCCACCAGCGTTGCTGGTGGATCATAACAGAACGATCCGACCATGGACTGTGCGGACACTGAGAAAATTTTCAAAGCGCTGGCCAGCCAAGGACGTTTGGTGGGGCAACAAGAGACCGAACTCGCGAACCTTCGCGACGTGGTCGGCATGTTGGCCCACCGTTGCGAAACCTTCGACGCCCGTGTCAATAGCCTATACCCGCACGCCGCGTCAGCTGCCGATCCGACCGCAGCCGCGATCGGAATGCCACCCCCGGGGTTCGCAGTACGGGAGCCCAGTCTGCCTCACCCCAGCTGCTATGGGGGAGAGCCGGGTCTCTGCGGCCCGTTTATTCATCACTGCCGGTTGATTTTTGATCAACAGCCGCATACGTACGCACATGAAAGTTCAAAAATTGCGTTCATGATGAGTCTCTTGACTGGCGTTGCTGGTGGATCATAACAAGTAAAAAGTTAGGTCTGTCCTAAACCTGTCTAGATCCCTGCTTTGATTAATTTATCATTTATTTACTTCAAGTGCGGAACATTCTCATGTTTGAGGTTAAATTTGTTTCCCAAATGTTTGGAATAAGTGGGTCATATTTTCTCATACCTACCATTGCTGACTATTATTTGGTTTAATAGTATAATTTGATGAAGTCTCTTCTAACAATTCATACTAAAAAATAAATGAAAGCATGTATTATTCCTGCTGATATTGTAATGGGCAATTATATTGTGAAAAAAGTTGTATCGGGAGTCGGGACACCCCTCGTTTGGCAATTTACGTATATTGTCATATTGCCCCGCCCTATTCAAAACTCAACTATTTTTCCCCTTCCCACAGTTTTTGTTGATCTTCCGAAGAGCAGCAGCAGGGGAGCTGCAAGAAGAGAGTGGTCTTATGGCGCTGGCCAGACTGTCTGAAATCAACGTCTCCACTGAGGGTGTGAGTGGGGCCAAAGACTTTTTTGAAGCGAAGGTACGTTGTTTGGGCTCAATCAGGTAAATCATGTGTATTCAATATGCGCTCCCACCTCTATTGTTCTTTTTAAAGCTACTGAGGATTTTCTGATCCTGCTATATTTTCCTTTTGAGCCTCTTAAGCTCTCTCACACCTCTTTTTATGCCCTTCTATGGAAATAGGCAGAGAGCTTATGCTTCTGCTGACTAGGTGGATTACACTGGGATTCTTTGAGAAAGAACGCACGGGACCATTTCGACCGCATATGTAGAAATACATACACTCTTACAGGAAGTCCATTTCTTTTAGCTTCTAAACCGAGCGCTGAGCAGGGTAATTGATGTACAGTGCGAAATCTTAGGCCATCATAAGATGTCGATGCTTTATAATGACAATTAGTATGCAAAGAAATGTTGTGTGTGTGTGTGTGTGTGTGCGTGGGGGTGTGTGTGTCACCAGATGCAGGCACTGTCTGTGGGCAGCAAGTTTGAGGCTGAGATCCGAGAGGAGAAGGAAGAACGCAAGAAACAGGAAGTGGAAAAAAAAGAGCGGCAAGCCGCCTTCAAGCAGCTTCAGTCAGCTTTCTGCTCTTGACGCTGTCCAGGAAGAAGACGGCAATGTTAGTTGGATTTTAAAAGTACATTCACGTTACTTATATTCTTCAATGATAATTCTCATAATTTGGCACTTTATAACAAAGTTAGTTAAACACTCACTTAAATATACGGGCAAAATTATTATGATTAATTGTGTTTAGCAATGAAAAGGTAAATGCACTACATCAAATAAGAAAACAAATAGGGACCAGTCAAATATGTGTATGTCTGTGAGTGTGCCATTGCATTGCATTTTCACCCGAAAGTCAAACTATTCATTTGGTGGAGTATATCGTAAACACTGTACAGTATATGTTGTTGAGCGTCCTCTCATTGGCTTCAATGTACGTTGTATTCTTGTCTGTATCGGGTCTTTGCAGTGTGATGTTCCAGTATGTTCATGTTGTTTCACCCTCACTTTTTCCCCTCCCAATTCCATTTGCATGTGTGTATATTGGAGAGAAACTTTCAGTTTGTGTGTTTGTTGGACTAATATATTTCAATAAATAATTGCAGGACAATATTGCCTCACGAGGCTGGTAGGAGGGAAAAGGACTCTTCCAATGTTAGCGCCTGACTTTGAGTTTTGGGTCTAACATAAAATCATTCTGGCCTGGGTCATTCATTTTTTCATCAATGACTTTTTTGCCATCAAATCATTTCATGATGTGCTAGAATCACCTACATCATGCCATTCCACCTCTGAAATTATATTATTCATTAATATATTTCATATTTGGTTCAGTGTTTTGTGATGAAACTGACGAAAAGAACTCTGGTCGTTATTTTAAGGTGACTATCAAGAAAAATAGCCTGATGCAGCTGTGAGCAATTATTTGAAGTCATACCTTTGGACTAATGCATGACATATTTTGAGTGCACTCAACTTTCAACTTCAGATTTGCATTTTTAAATGAATATTAGCCGCATATCTTCTTTCTGGCAGTGATGTGCAAACTGATACCACAATTTCAATGTTTGTTTAGAAGATGAATCATGAGGGAGTTGTCCAAACTCAGCATACAGAACTGGAAGTGCCTAGAATCTTGTTCTAACAAAGGAAGTCAAGTCAAAAATCTTCTGTTTTCAGTCATGTGGCGTTCGCTATGCATTGTGATGTCATTTGTCATGACAAATGCACCTATGACAGCAACCGGAGATAGATTTTCTAATTCTTATTCCACAAACGCAATATTAACCAGATTATCGTGTTCCGGTGAGTTTGGCAAATAGAACACATTTTAAATGTTTTTGACTTAACTTCCCTTTTAAAATGTTTTTTTTTTCCCACAACAATTGGCACAATGTCTGATTAAGTTCAACATAGTCCTGGAACTTTAAACATGTTACATTCCAATGTTTGGCTGGCCTCTGCGTTCTGTTCCTATGATAAACCTGATGATATCCCCAGACCAAAAAAATTGGTTTTCATCACTTCATTACATTCACTCAAGAAAATATTCGTGAATCTTTGTGATTAAATAATTTCTCAGGGTGCATGTTAATTCCAGAATAATTTGTACAAGCCCTTACTGTAGATTTTGTTTTTACTTTTAACTTATTTATTAAGATTCAAGAATTGATCATTGATTTCCAGATATTTTTCGCACCCTACTTGTCAAATTACCGTGCATTTGAACTATGGTTGGCCGTCAGGGCTTGTTAGCCCACATTTACAATGAAAATTTGAATCATTTTGCCATGAGATTGTTTAAATTTTTTTCCATCAGCCTACAGTATTCTCTCAATGTTTAACCATTTCTCTTTGCTGCACTGTTTCCAGTAGTGTATGTCAGATTTGAAGTGGCAAGCACTTCAGAATCAAGCCGGCCATTATAACTTCAACTGTATTGGCAATGGGGCTGTTTTACTAACCATTCTGATGTCAAATGCCAGCGGCCACGCATCAACTTTTTTTTTTTTTTTATCCTCTTGATTTGCATCAACTTTTTTTTTCTTTTTTTTATCCTCTTGATTTGTTAATAGCAATCTTCCCACATTTTAAATTGTGAGGTCCCCAATGAGGAGAAATTGAATGTTTGGAACATACTTAAAATTGAATATAAGGTGGACTTTTTCAGAGAAGCTGTTCAATGTAAGGAGAGGTATGTCCAGACCATGTTGTTTTTGTTCATTGGTGGTTCCTATGAATGCGACTTGATGGTGATGGTATTAACAAGTAGGAGAAACCCTGCTGAATGGCTTGCTACTGCATGCACGGCCTGCTATTGATTTGGAGCATGCAGTGAAAGTGTGAAGTTTTCTCATTTTGTGTTTGATGTAACTAGTGGTAATTTGTTTAGATCTTGTTCTGTCTCCCAAAATCTCAAATTTGATATCCTCATGAAATACAGTTGAGTCAATGTGTAACGATCAATAACTGCTGCAAAGGCAGGAAATTTCAGTAGCTTTGTACTTTCTCCCTTTAAGTTAGGCGTGTCAAACTAATTTTGTCGTATTTTGCCGCATCATGGCTATACCCCCAATAAATGCATGCTCGTTTCATATGACACAAACACAACTTGATGAACTGGATTTGAAATCAGAGGCCAGTACAAACTCCAAATATTACATTTATTTATTTTTTTTAAATAGGTGGTTGGTAACCTAAAATGTTTGCAATATTGCAACACTTTTAAAAGTGAAGACAAGTTGCAATTTTGCTATTCGCCCCCCCCCCCCCCCCCCCCAAAAAAAAAGTCAATGGACTTTTTTGTGTGTGCAGGCCACATAAAATGATGTGGCGGGCCACATCTGGGCCCCCAGGTCTTGAGTTGGATACCTGTGCTGGCAGTTAATTCTGCCTGACTCTGATTAAAAATATGCAATGATGCTTTGGTCATAATTCTCAGGAGTCTTGATATGTGAAAAATTCAGTTAGCTCAGCATGGATTGATCAGAACTATAGTACACATTTTCTAGCCTCTTGAATTCTGCTTGATTTTGGGGGGTGTCCCTCTCATGCAAATTGACCGCTGCACACCAGCTTGGTGGGCCAATTTTTATCTTCATGAGAATTCGGGCTAAAGCTACTGTTCTTGAGCTCGCAGTCTGGACCATAGGTATCCTTGTGAAAAACATGCAGGAAAGCGGCCCTTGAGGTCTGGAGTTTATAGTTTGAGTTTGTTTCTTTGTGTGTAGAATTAAAAAAAAAAACAATCACCTTGAAATGTGTTAAATGTATTTTGCTGCCTCTTTGCAATCACCACCACTTGTCATCCTCTCTCCTCCTGTCATTACTGCAGCAATGTGTACTTTAAAATCCATCCCTTGCAGAAAGATGTGAAGTGTTACATATTAAGCGGTAAAGATAAAAGAAACACTATGAACTTACTCAACGATGCAACTTCACTCAATTGTTAGCCACAATGTAATAATACATGAAAGAAGAGCCGTTAAGTACGACTTAAAAGCAGCAATGTAATGTCAAAGTGAAACGACATGTCAGTAACAGCTCAAGAGATCTGATCTTGCCCTTAATTCTCTGTTTGTTTATTGGTTGCGTGTTGTACTTGTATAGCAATGAGTGACTACTGTGTGTATCACTTAGCCTCTTGTATTTTCTTGTTAAAAAATGACCATGTATTTTTTCATAGATAAAAATGCTATATAGAGTATCATTTGATTCGGCAGAGGCTTATAAATTGCCAAACATTCAAATGATCTGTGAAATATATTTTTGCGCATCTGAAAATATATTCTGTAATCACGCTTCCTAAAATAAACAAGACTAAAATGTGATGAAATGAATCAGCCTCATTATTGATAGTGGGTACTATAGTCACATAAGTGAAAACCAAACGATTAGTGTGTCAGTTGGGACATTTAGCAAAAGCATTTTTTTAAATTCAATTAACATGTTGGACCAGCTTTTTTTTCTTTTTTGAAGAATACTAAATTCAAGTCATCACTATTAAACAGGATTATGCTGTATTTTTCTGTTTGACCCTTTTAACTAAATGAAGAAAACCAACAGATAAAGGTAGATGAGTTTTCCCCTTTTGAACTAACCCTTTTGAAGTCTAATGTACCTTTTCAGCCCTGCTACACCTCCATATACTCCTGGAAGGCCACCTGGGAAAGAGGGAGCAATCACACAGAGCCAACACAGCAATTTCCTTCTTGGCCAGGAACTTTCAGATGTTCAGCATTGTAATATGACGTCAAGTCATGGTGAAGCTGCTATGAATTTGGCTGCCAAAACTCTCACCTCTTCTCGTGCACCGAATGATGTAAATGCAGTAGGATCTCTTTGTAAATGTGCTGGTTGATCGTCCCTCACAGAAGGGGTCAACGGTAGTTTGGGATTCCTATCTTTTGTGACCCGGTCACAATAATAGTAATAACTGTAAAAGCACAGGTCAGCTGTAATTTTTAGATTCAAAGTAATGTTGATTTTTTCTTTAATAATATTCAAATTTCTTGAGGTGATGAATTTTGGCTTTTCATTAGCTGTAAAAGATAATCATGAAAATTGTAAATAAATTCATGATGTGGGAAAAAAATTCACGTTTTGACTTGACCATCTGAAAAAAATAGTTTCTCCAAAACATTCCAATGACCTTTACGGTGGGGGAAAAAAAGGTTAACACTCGATATATGACTCATGGTTACGAGGTTCAGGATTCAAGTCCTCGCTCCGGTCTTGTGTATGAATTTTTGCTTGCACTCAGAAACATGTATTACCGCTCACCACCACGTGGGAGCAGCATTGCTACTCCCATGTGTCTATTTAGCCCTTCACCTTATACATCACGTGTGACTTGAGAACTCATATTGAGAAAAAAAGTCTTTAGTCAGACTAGTTTAGAAAATATTTATTTCTTGTAATGTACACTGTACAACATGTGAGAAAAAGTGACGTCTCACCCATCACAATCATACGCTGTGGAGTGTTCCTTCTCACTTAGCTGAAGCAGCTAAAAACACATTGATTGTGCAGTGATTCTTTATCATACCAATGACAATACAAGCACCCATTATGTAATACAACACATAGAAAAATGTCATCTTTGATAAATAAAAACTACGATTTATGAGATGATTTGTCAAATTAGTTTTTCAAAATTAAAAGTAGTCATCTACAAATCAATCAATTGTCAGCACTCTTTCATTAGTTTCTTTGTTTGAAAATGTCAGAAAGGGTTGACATTAGCCAAAGTACGATTCTTCAAACTACAAATTTCTTCATAAAGCTCTTTTTAATCAAGACACTCTTAATGCTGCCCTACCACATTGCAGATGGCTAAATTAAATTGAACTGCCACACAAATGCATCAACTGTGTGTATCTATCTTTGTATTGACGACACATTGGATCTCCGGCACTATTTGTAAAAGGAGATGATGTCTTTGTGTGTAAAATGTTTTTCATATTGATCGCTAAAATGTTTATTACAGTTGAGACAGTGAGTGTTTTGTACATCAGTCTCACAGTTCTGAGCTTCAGGGTTCAAGCTGGCCTTGGTGTGTGGAACCAAAACATTAATTTTGTTTGTTGTATAATGCAGATAAAAAACGGACATTGAATGGACAATATTGAACCATGCCGGCCTGTTGATGTCAACTCTTATCCATCATAAGTGTTTAGTGGTCACAGATCAGCGATAAATGCACTTTAAGGTTAACAGTGCGGTCATTGCATTCTGTCCCTTCTTTCCATAGATGCATACATAGATACATTCATTCTTTACTACACATTCATGCACTCATCCTTCTTAGAAATATCATATTTGTTCAATTATAGTGAAAAAAGGAAACTAAACAAAACACAACAAATTCCAAACAATCAACATTTTTCTTGACCCTTTGTAATAGGCTATTTGCGGCACACTTGCATTTGCTGACCATGTTAAACATTATATACCGTTAATTTGACTGTTTCCAATTACCAATGTAATTTGAATATCTTTGCTGATTTGATGGAATGACAATGGGGCCGATGATCCAATCAAGACAATGTCACATCGTCATTAAAGGTACTTTGAAGTGTGTCACGGTTTTAAAGCCTTTGTGCTTCATCATTGACTGCAGTTTTTGCCTTATTTTAAGAGTCCCATCATCTTGTGACACATAATCACACAGTTTTAAAGACTCCATAACTTCAGCATTCACCAAAGGTCACACTGTTTGACTGCTTGAAATGTCATCAATTAGGCTTTCACAGTGTAGCCAAATTAAATAACTGAAAGCGCAGACTGTTTGAAAGGCACAAACAACACATTCAACAATGTAAAATGCTGTAAGCTGGGTCTCTGCATGTGACTCGAGTGGGGTTGTATAGACACAAGTCTACAGTATAAGTGGAAGTGGTTAATATTCAGTGGTTGTGAGTTTTCAAACTGGTGCGCTTTTTTCTCAAATCTATACACTTTTCGTGGGAGAAATAAAGGTTAACAGTTGTCGTGTGATGTCAAGTGTGAGGTTCAGATGTGAACAAATGTAGTGTTAATTCATCTTGGATACACACATACCAATAGTTGTGCAAACATGGCCACTGACTGCCCCCCTTCCGATCAAAGTCAGTAAAGGCCGGATTGTAAAACATTGTCCCGACTGATAAGTTGTATGCGTGGGTCGTATAATGAGCTTTCCCTCCGCCCTTCCTCCATTCCTTGGAAAAAGGTCGAAGCAGACAGTTAAAATTCAATGACAAATGCTCACAAATCTTTCCTTGTGTGGTCAGAATCAAACTTGGACTGATCCGCAGAGTGGTTAGAATACATCTTTCACATGACAAGTGTTGGTATGCATGTATCCGGCTGAACCTGGATGTTTTGGGAATGCGGTGAGGAGATGAGAAACTATAAGAAAGCAACCCAAGCACTGTGAGAGGATGTGAACTGCGCCAGAATGGTCCAAATAGCTAAAATAAAAATAAAGCACATTACCGTACTATATTATGTTAATTCATGGCAGCAGTGTGGAATATTGGAACGCAGTCAAGCGGTACCAAGTTTGAATCTTGAAATTGACTGGCCAGTACAGTATAGTATGGTGGACCCTATCTCAAGTTTACCCCAGAAGGAAAAGCACTAAATAAAATGGATTGATGGATTTTAATCGGAATTAGGCTGTTAGGTTAAACGCAGAAAATAAAGAGCCCTTTTTTCTCTGGGAACAGATAAAATGTTTAACAATTAAAAACGATTCAACACAAGCTGTAATTTCCGCAAATCATCTACTTCCCGGCTGACAAAATACTGTGCCTGCTCCATATCTACCCTCCACAATTGTACCTCATGAACTGCCCCTTGTCCCAGGTAACCTCCTCTCCCGTATCCTTACTCCATTCTGTCACTGCCATCACCGTTGATCTGCACAACACAGTCCTTATCCAAAGGGTCCTTTGAGTGCATCGTGTCAAAGTGATGGTTGCTCACCACATATCTTCCACAGGCATCCAGTCCCAAGGCAGGCGCAAAGCAACGGTCAAACTGGATTTCCTGGCGCAGGTAGGAGGTCCTCTTCTGGCAGGTGTCCCCCGTTCCCTCCTGCGAGGCTGACAGGAACACCACCAACTCAAAGTGATTGGACGTGCCTTCACGCAGGGCAGGGTAGAGCGGGCTACGGCGGTCCAGCGGATGGTAAAAGGTGAGTGGAAAGATAAAGAAGGGGCAGGGATGCTGGCCAATGTTGTCCACATAGAAGTCCAGGGACGTTTGGTGAAGGGGTTGGCCTTCATGCTCCTCATAGAGGACAGCACTCACCTTCACGTCGACCAGAGGACGCCGCAGTAGGTTTGTAGCCCGTAACATGAGGCAAGTTTGGCCCTGGTGTTGTCCCACCACGCCCTGGTGGCTGAACTGGATGGCTCCGGCTCGCTTCTGAGGACAAGAGATCTTGGCCACAAATGCACCTGGTAGTGAGGAGAGAATTGGCAAATTACTTTCCTCTTTTCACTGCACGAACATGTGCTTTTTGTTTTTTTTGTTTTTACATGTTCCCTAAAAGAAGCACTAGTCTTACTAGCATTCAACTCCAGAAAACCTAATCTGCAGCTCCAATTTGTCTGGTAAAAAATATTGTAAAAAGATCTAGATACATTTTTAGATGAAAGTGCCATTCATTCATTTAAGGCCTGTGCGATGAAATAGCAAAGTGACCTCTATATGAGCTGGACAAAGATAATTCCTGGAAGGAAATATGAAAGCAGCCCTTTGATTTTATGGAGCACCTTAGGGGAAATGGAAGTTGAAAAAAAAAAGTTTTTCCCTCACACACAAAAAAAAAAAAATGTGTTCCCTCGCTAAATTTGCAAGATAAGGCAACAATTTTTTGCGAGGTAATGCTTTTTTAAAATGCACGTTTATATACTTTTGGGCGAGTTTAATTGAATTCCTTTGAAATTTGCTTGAAATGCAAAGACATCAAATCAGTTCTTGATACTAAGTACGGTTTCCAAATAAGCTGAAGACATCTGAAGCGAGTGCTAAACAAAAGGGAACATCTCTTGACTGCAAGAAGCATTCCAAGTCCTTCTCCATGATGTACTGCCAAAAAACAAAATAACTTAAATAGTTATGAAAAAAAAAAGTATGACATCCTCGTTAAAAGGGTATTTGTTTTGATCATTTGGGATCTGGATGTAAGATCCATACGCTGCTGGATACAAGGCAAGAAGCGGATTCCCAAACAGACTGCTGAGTGCTAACATCTGAGATTTTGGATGTTGACAGATAAATTCCAATATTGTTTCTTTGGCTGGTATCGGACTGATATACACTACAAATATTGCATTGAGACACCCCTGTCAGGCACCAACTCAAAAATAATTGATCCCTGAAGCAATGGAAATGATGATGCTTGCCTGTAAACTGGAAAATAAATCACACTTAGTATGCGTTTCTTGTTTTCTTGGAGAATGATTTCTGTCTAAATGTATGACAGACATGTCTTTAACGAATCTTACCTGTGCTATGGGGTGAAAATGCATCAAATGAAAGAAGGAAATATGGATGACTTGAGGTTTGAATGAGGCAGGAAGCATAGGGTTTTTTGAGCATAAGGTTTGTAGATGGCTGACTTGCTCAGTGAGGGGTTGTGTATATTTAAGTTTTGTGAGTCAATGATAATAAAAACATGGCTCGAGTCACCGTATGCACCATCACTTGTTGTCAAAGTTAAGGTAAAATATTTCTGCATCTGCAACCTGAGTCACCTGACTCAATATTGCACTATGTCTCTCATTTAAAGTAACACTGAGGTTTTAATTAGGTTTAATATTAAAGTATCTGTCCGGCCAAATCCAGACAAAGTGGCCAATATAACCTCGCTTGCCTCCCTGCTGTGACATAGATGATACCCAAACCCCCCCCCCCCCCCCCTAAAAAAAAAATAACAATGGGCGTGCCAATTTGTCGTAAATCTCATCACAATAAAAAAACTTAAATCACTACAGTCTTTTAGGGGGAAGCATTTTAGTACTGATGTAATTTTTACATGCAAACCTATTATATAAGTGCCAATGTTAAGCTCATAAAAGTGTCCCTTTAACAGTGGTTGACCTGATCACATCTCTCAATATTAATTAAAATTGATATCAAGACAAGACAAGATAACTTTATGGGTGTTAAAACAACCCCCAACAGCCTGGTGCATGACACCTCAGAGGATAGGTATGACAGCAATTGCAAATGAGGGGGGAACAAACAAGAATTATAATGTCCATTATACATTTTTTCCATGTATATAAACACAGCCACACACCAGGGTTATAATAGTTTTAATTTTTCATAAGAGTTAGTATTTATTCACTTTTGACTTCAGTTATAATAATTATATTTATAATAGTAGTAATAATAATAATAATGATAATAATAATGGCACGGTGGTCGATTGGTTAGCACGATGGCCTCCGGTGCAGAGGAACTGCGTTCGATTCCGGCTCCAGTCTTCCTGTGTGGAGTGTGCATGTTCTCCTCATGCTTGCATGGGTTACCTCCGGGTACTCCGTTTTCCTCTCACATTCCAAAAACATGCATGGCAGGTTGATTGAACACTCTAGATTGCCCCTAGGCGTGAGTGTGAGCGCGGATAGTTGTTCGTCTATGTGTTCCCTGCGATCGGCAAGCAACCAGTCCAGGGTGTACCCCGCCTACTGCCCTAAGATAGCTGGGATAGGCTGCACTTCCTGAGAGTCCTCAGGAAATTCAACCTGACAGGAAGCTGCTGCTGGCCTTCTACCACTCGTCCATCGAGAGCCTGCTGACGGACGTACTGTGTCTCCACCTGGCACAGCGGCTGCACTGAGGCGGACAGAGTGAGGCTCCGGAGGATGGTCAAAAGAGCGCAAAGGATTATTGGCTGCCTCTCCCCTCACTGTTGGACATCTACACCGCCTCAGCAGGGCTCTCAATATCGTCAAAGACAATACCCACCCAAACTCACACCTGTTCGACCTGATGCCCTCTGGCAGGCGCTACAGGTGCATCAAATCAAAGACCAATAGACTGAGAAACAGTTTCTTTCCAAGAGCCATCTCCATTCTAAACTCTCACACACACACACGACCACCCTTACCTTGCAGAACAGCAACGTGATGTGTTTTTATATATCCTATTCAGTATTATTTTCCATTGCACTAACTATTCTCTTATTTATCTAATTTATATATTTATCTGAATTATTGTTGTATTGCACTGGAGAGGGCAGCTCTCTAATCTCATTGCACACTTGAGTACAATGACAATAAAGGGATTTCTGATTCTGATTTCTAGTTTATGGGTTGTTCTCAGGAAGAAGGGGTGTGACATTATAGCCCAAAAATGTACTTATTCAAATCCAGGTCAATCTGATATTTACCATACTTTCAGATCCTTAAAGGGCACTTTGAGAGCCCAATAACATAAAGCACCTTATATACAGACTGAGATCCATCAATATCAGTACATATGCTAGTCTGTCATGCATCAGGTTAATGGTTTGAAGCTTCAACGCTTCAGTGATAATGACATCTAGTGGCAAAAAACTAGACTGCAGTCATATACTATAGAGCAGGCATCACCAAATGGCGGACCGCGGCCCGGATCCGGACCGACAGATGGTTCAGACCGGACCCATGACCAATCTATGATGAATTTTTTTCAGGGCGCATTCGCAAACGTTGACGCTGAAATTCTAGTTAATACGGAGAAGGCGTCACTGATTTGAGCCAATCAAATCTTTTGTTTACGATCCATTGCCAATTGCGCAACAGACCGGAAAAGAGTGCTGCAGACAGTTTGCCATGCTAAAAAGTTAGCAAGGTGGATGTGTGTTGTTTTAAATGAATGGACGGAGAAATTTAGTTGTGTTCTGGCTGCAGCAGATTCAAAACCAGTGTGCATCATATGCTCCGAAACCGTCGCAACATTGCGAAGCGCCACTACGAAACAAAGCACCGCCCTTTTGTGCAAAGTTATCCGCTGAAGTTTGAGGTGAGCGCAGGCAAAAAACATCGAACTTCGAGTGCAGTATAACAGATTTTTACATTTTCGTTTACAGCCCAGCGGCATGCAAACGAACTTTCACTAAAAGTACCATGGATTTTGGGGAAACATAAAGAAACATTCAGTGATGGGGAAGTTGTGAAGGAGTGCTTAAATGCGGTTGCACAAACATTATTTAAAGAAAAACACAAAGCCCAGATGTGTGAAATAATCTACGAAATCCCAATGGCCCTGACTCCGTTCCAACCCAGATTAAAGTCACTGGCAGGGCAGTCACAAACTTATTTTTCTCATTAAGGTGTTTAATGGGAACATTGCTAAATATTTAGTATATAAGTGCGCTCTGTTGAAAATGACTAAATATTGAAACTATATAAAAATATGACCATAGGCTGGACATTAAGGGAAGTTGGACTTTGGTTCGGACCTTTTATTTGGAAAAAAATTTTTTGTCGCGGACCTCTGTGACTTTTAATTGAATACCTCTGCTATAGAGGCTTTTAGGCAGTAAAACATTAGTATCTATACACACATGGACACAATAATTGGATACCTAGTTCTTTATACTAAAAAATATGTTTTTGTGTATTGTGGCAGTTTTTGAGTCAATAAAAAATCCCCATACCTTGTTTAATGTCCAGCTAAGTAATGTGAATGTCATTTCATTATTTTTTTCCTGACGTCTTAACAAAACAAAAGTGTGAAAAAAATGTTACGCGAAGAAACCACGATTCATATGTTCACACACTAAAGGATACCAATTTCTACATACATAAATTCACAAAAACTATGGCACAGGAAAAGTATATGTATTTCAAAAATGTTTATTTAAAAATGTTACTTTTTCCACAGACTTTGATTTAGACGTTTTTTTTTTTTTTTACTGACAACTTCACGTTTTGAGAAAAATCCGCTCACATGGCACAGATGCGCATAAATATTTTAAACCGTCGAGAAGGGTGCGCCGCTTGCGGCGACCTCGACGCTCACTGCTACCTCGATGAGCGGAAGTGTCTCGACTATGTGGTATGATGTCTTCAAAATTAGAAAATAAAATTAGAAGTGTTTTATATGACTCTTTTTTTCATGTTTGTTTTTGCACCACCCATTATACAAAGTCCACTGCGGTACTGTGGCTGATTTCCAGCAGTCACTGTACTTAAATATACAAATGTTCAATGGTCAAATTCATTTTTTTATTAAACCTTAATATACGATCGTATGCACGTCTACTTGTCTAGCTTCAAAACATGTATATCAATATATCGATAGTTCAATGAATACACTTAATTTGAAAACTAAAAGCTGCCGAGAAGTACGAACGCTCGTCGTATTTGAGCGTCGAGGTCGCCGCACGATGCGCACATCCCTTTGGAGACAGTCACAGGGTTTACTGGAGTTCATTCAGAGAACGAAACTAAACAGTTATTGTTTCGGACGTCACAGGTCACGTGTTTTCTCCTGACTGAACGGAGCGTCGGAACAATGTTCCGAAGCAATTTTATTTCCGGGTTTGAAGCGTGCGCCCGAGCTTCGGTTTCAGAGTGCCCATCACTAGACGCAGCGTCTTTTGGCTGTGGAAATACGGTACCTTGGAATTTGTTGGAATTACCTTAGAATAGTCGTTTATTTCTTATTGTTATTGTTGAGTTATATGCTCTCATTCTATTCTTTATTTTAAGGAGTGATATATTTAATAATATGCCAAAATGTCAATATGTCTTTATGTGTATTTTGTTGAATGTCATGTCATATTTATTGCAATGTCAATTATATTTTGCAACTGTCGTAAATCTCTCATGTTTTACGTGCGGACACTTTACGTTAGGTGTAATGCCCTTTTATGGAAGTTGGCTGTGAGAAGGCTTGTTGTGTCGCGTGACAAAGAAATAAACGTTGAGATGAAAACATCCTGAAACTATCGAAGTGTTATGTCGGTGCGGTGAGCAAAGAAAGAAATATGGATTACGAAGCTGCCAACGCAACAGGTTATGGGCCCAGGCGCAGCACAGGAGTAGGAAGAAGGCAGCGGTTAGTTTTCGACGGGAACGAAAACAACTACGAACTTTGGGAGGTAAAGTTCCTCGGCCATTTGAGGATACTTGGATTGAAAGACATTATACTGTCTACCGCCGCACCCGATCCGGAAAAGAATGCAGAATGCTACGTGGAGCTAATTCAGTTCCTCGACGACACAAGCCTGTCATTGGTGATGAGAGAAGCGGCAGACGACGGCAAAAAGGCGTTGGAAATACTACGCGGCCATTACGCGAGTCAGGGTAAGCCCTGAATTATTGCCCTGTATACGGAATTAACTTCCTTCAAGAAAGAAACTGAGGAAACTATAACTGACTATGTCATACGTGCTGAGAAGGCAGTAACCTCCTTGAGAAATGCAAAGGAGATAATAAGTGATGGACTGATAATAGCTATGATTCTGAAGGGCCTCCCAGAAACATACAAGCCTTTCTGCGTCCACACAACACAAAGCAGCGATGACTTAACGTTTGCACAGTTTAAAAGTCGACTACGAAGCTACGAGGAGACAGAAAAGTTTGACTCTAACACAAAGACAGACAATGTAATGAAAGTGGACATATCATCGGTCATCTGCTACGGATGTGGAAACCGTGGACATCTTGTGAGAGATTGCAGCCAAAAAGGGGTGACAAAGTGGTGCAACTACCACAGAAGTGCTACACACAGTGATGAAACATGCAGGAGAAAAACCAAGATGAAAGATGAAGCAAAACAAACGGCAGAAAGAACAGGATCATGAGGAGGAAAAGACATTTGTGTTCAAGGCCAACCACAAATATCTCTCATACAATGCTAAAAGAAATGCATTAATGGTGGACTGTGGCGCCACATCACATATTGTAAATGAGGAACACAAATTCACAACGTTTGATGAGACTTTCAACCCAGCAAAACATTATGGAACTAGCAGATGGAACCAGGGAAAACAATGTCGCATTGAAAAGAGGAGATGCCAAGGTCTAACTCCTGGACGCGAAAGGAAGATGTGTCGGTGTCATGTTGAAGAAAGCCTTATATATACCAACGTACCCTCAAAGCATCATTTCAGTGAAAGCAGCGACAACTGATGGAGCCACAGTAACATTCAAGGAAGGACAAAATGAACTCATAACCTAAAGATGGAGCAGTCTTCAACATCGAGGAACATGAAAGACTGTACTTCGTGAGAACGGTAAATCACAACAAACAAATCTATGATGAGTCATTTACTGACATGAAGTCAAAGGACAACGTGAATCTGACTTGTGATGTCAAAACATGGCATGAAATCTTGGGACACTGTAATATGGATGATGTGTTAAAATTGCGAAATGTGGAAAAGGGCATGACGATTACAGGTAACTCTAAAGTAGAATGCAATGTGTGCACAGAAGGAAAATTCATCAACAGTAGAAATAGGACATTGAATGCAAAAGCTAATGCACCTCTTGAGATGGTGCACACTGACTTGGCAGGCCCCATTGAGCCAACTAGTCAAGATGGTTATAAGTATGCAGTCTCATTCATAGACAATTTTTCAGGGGCAGTGTCTGTTTATTTTCTCAAAAGCAAAAGTGACACACTTTTAGCAACAGAAAAATTCCTTGCAGACATTGCCCCATACGGCAGTGTCAAATGCATTAGATCGGATAATGGTACAGAATACACCAACAATGCCTTTCAGTCACTCTTGAGGGATAAAGGCATTAGCATTGAAACTTCATCACCATACTCTCCACACCAAAATGGTACAGCCGAAAGACAGTGGAGAACGCTCTTTGAAATGGGACGGTGCCTGCTATTAGAAAAGGGGTTACCAAAAGTGCTGTGGCCTTATGCTGTCCAAAATGCTGCTCATATCCGTAACAGATGATACAATGACAGGATTAAAAACACTCCATATTTCATGATGACAGGAAGAAAGCCAGATCTTTCCAAAATGTGGGTGTTTGGATCTGAATGTTATGTATACAAGCATGATCACAAGAAATTAGATGCAAGAGGTGAGAAGGGGATTTTTGTGGGGTACAGTAAAAACAGCCCTGCATATCTTGTATATAACCCACAAACCGAAAAAGTATCGAAACACAGACTGGTAAAATTAAAAAATGCAAAAAAAATCATCTTCAAAAGTTGACCTGCATCTCTGGTTAGAAAATTTTGTAAAAAAGTTGTTTAACAGTGTGATCTATGCCACAGCCATATTTTCAGTTATTTTGCTTTTGTTAACATGAGAAACTTCTATTTGATTCTAAATAAGTGTCATGTTGGTCAAAAATAGGCTTGAGGAAATGAGTGTACCTGTGATGAAAGCTTCAAGCATGAGCCCCAGCAGCATCTGCACAGCCAGCAGTGCTATGGCACTCGGACAGTCCCCGCTGGGGAACATGGTGCCATAGCCAATGGTGAGTTGCGTCTCAAGGGAAAACGAAAAAGCGGCGGTGAAGCTGGTGATGTGCTTCACACAAACCACATGCCCCTGTGGCGGTGCGTCGTGATCCAGCACATCTAGGTCGCCATTGATGTGGGCCAACAAATACCAAAGACAAGCAAAGAGCAGCCAGTGGGCCACAAAGGATGCACAGAAGGCCAAGAGGACCCATCTCCAGCGCAGACCCACTAACTGTCCCCACACGTCATGCAGAGCTAAGAGCCAGGCCCGGCTGGACACTCCAAGCCACGAGCCAGAGGGACACAGCGGGGGGCGTAGGGTGCAGTGTCCATCTTTGGTGACCAGACGCTGCCGCTTCGGTGACGACAGAAGAAGGGCAGAGGACACCTTGCCATCCAGAACGCTACTATTGGATTTGGTTGTCATTTTTTACAGATCCTGGAAGAAATGAAAGAAACACAAGTTTGGTGTTTAGTTTGTGCTCATAGCTAAAATATAATATGAATATAATATGTTTATCATCAGAGCAAATGCTCCATGCACATTTGTAAACAAATCATCTTTTAATTACCTCTAAAGTAGAGAGGAGTTTTTGTAAAGTTAACCAGTATTGGGTCTTATTTTGTTTATTGTACAGGTTAAAATTTCTATTACATGCTGCCCAAGTTACAATATATTGTTCTTCCAGAATTTTCCATCATGTACATGTAACATGCATTTCCTCCTACAGTGCGTCTATGAACTCTGACAGCCAGATGTATGTGTGACGGGCAGAGAGCTGGAATCTTGTCCTCTCCAGAGT
Source organism: Idiotropiscis lumnitzeri (assembly GCF_059441095.1). Taxonomy (NCBI): domain Eukaryota; kingdom Metazoa; phylum Chordata; class Actinopteri; order Syngnathiformes; family Syngnathidae; genus Idiotropiscis; species Idiotropiscis lumnitzeri. Next base: position 21,478,911 of record NC_142397.1, on the reverse strand, counting down.
TTCTATTTCTATGTCAATATTGTTGCCAGGTGATTAGAGCAGTTCCCAGCTGGAAATCTGTCTGAGGAACACAGCAACATGCAGAGTAGGAATGTGTCTTTCATCTGCAGGGGAGCTCCAAACTTACCACACTGCACGGCTTGACACGGCCATTATTCTCATTTAATGCAATTTTACATGTTTCTAAAACACTCTTGGAAGATTTACTTCCACACACCGTGTTGGATATCTTTTGAATGACAACAACATGAAGAAGTTCAGGCCTCTTAGTTCAGGTTACTTCTACTACTAAACAATCGTTTAAAGTATTTCATTTGTAAAGCCATACAAATAAACTAGGAAAATATTTAACCAACTGACCTTTACAAAACATTGAAATATGCTCTAACTTTTTAAACAGGAAGTCAAGTCAAAAAAATTATAATATATTTTATGTGGCCAAAAACAGGCAGTTAATCCTCTACATGTGTGCAAGAAAATAGTGGCACAAGGACATGGTACTGTGGTTTAAAAACAATTCAAATTGTGTAGATCTAGGAAAGTTCACTCCATTTTCTACCAGTGTTGAATATTAAAACCTAAAATGTCTCCCGAAGCATACAAATTAAAGCGAAAATCCATCCATCCATTATCTGTCCCGCTTCTCTTCACAGGGGTCGTGGGCAAGCTGGAGCCTATCCCAGCTGCCATCGGGCACTAGGTGAGGTACACCCTGAACCGGTTGCCAGCCAATCGTAAGACAAATAACCACCTGTGCTCACAATCATTCTTGGGGACAATTTAGAGTGTTCGTTCTATCAAAATGGTGTGTCCTGTGACTGACTGGCAACCAGTTCAGGGTGTAGTCCGCCTTTCGCCCAAAGTTAGATGGGATAGGCTCCAACACCCAACAAGACATCCATCCATCCATTTTCTGTACCGTTTCTCCTCACAAGGGTCGCGAGGGGTGCTGGAGCCTATCCCAGCTATCTTCGGGCAGTAGGCGGCGGACACCCTGAACTGGTTGCCAGCCAATTGCAGGGGACACAGAGACGAACAACCATTCGCGCTCACACTCATACCTAGGGGCAATTTAGAGTGTCCAATCAGCCTGCCATGCATGTCTTTGGAATGTGGGAGGAAACCGGGGTACCTGGAGGAAACCCACGCAGGCGACCACGCCCACTCTGCTGCAACGAAGAGGCACGGATCGTGACAGTACCCCCCGCTTAACGGACGCCCCTTGGCGGACGACCTGGTTTCGACGGGTGGGCGTTGTGGTAATCGCGTAGTAGGGATGGACACATGATCCAGGAGCGAGGGATCCATTGTCGTTCTTCTGGGCCATAGCCCTCCCAGTCGACCAGGTACTGGATTCCCCTTCCCCTGCGCCTGGAGTCCAAGATCTCCTTCACCGTGTAGACCGGGTCGCCGTCGATGATGCGTGGAGGTGGCGGCGGGGCGGTAGGTGGCACCATCCGGTCGCCGAAGAGATCAGGGTGTTGTGAGCGTACTCTATCCAAGGTAGGTGATCGGACCAGGTCGAAGGGTGGTCCAGGCAGACGCATCGGAGTGTGGACTCGAGGTCCTGGTTGGCGCGCTCCGACTGCCCATTGGTCTGCGGGTGGTACCCCGAGGAGAGGCTGGATGTCGCTCCCAGACACTGGCAGAACTTCTTCCACACCCGAGAGATGAACTGCGGGCCTCGGTCTGACACCAGGTCGTTGGGGATGCCGTGAAGTCGGACCACGTGTTGGACCAACAGCTTCGCCGTCTCCAAGGCTGTCGGGAGCTTGGGCAAGGCCACAAAGTGGGCGGCCTTGGAGAACCGGTCCACTATAGTCAGGATGACGGTGTGCCCTCGGGAAACGGGCAGACCAGTGACAAAGTCCAGGGCAATGTTCGCCCAGGGGGGTGCCGGAACGGGGAGCGGTCGCAGTAGGCCCGCTGGGGGCTGGTGCGATGCCTTGCTGGCAGCGCACGGCGGGCAGGCTTGGATGTAGGCCGTCACATCTTTCTTGAGGGACGGCCACCAGAATCGCTGCCCGATCAGGCCCAGGGTGCGCCGAATGCCCGGGTGGCAGGCCAATTTGGAGGTGTGGCCCCACTGGATCACCTCCGCCCGGTAACGGGTGGGCACGAACAGGCGCCCCGGGGGACAGTCCGCTGGAGCTCCGCTCTTGTCCTGGAGCTCCCGGATTTGCCGCTCTATCTCCCATTGGAGGCCTCCCACCAACCGATGGCTGGGGACCACGCTCGCCGGCCCCTCCTCATCTTCCCACGCGTCGTGGATGCGGGACAGTGCGTCGGGTTTGGTGTTGCGTGCCCCCGGCCGGTACGTCATCGTGTAATTGAACCGGCTCAGGATCAGGGCCCACCGTGCCAGCCGGGGGTTCAGTCTCTTTATGACGCGAATGTAAGAGAGGTTTTTATGGTCCGTGAAGATGGTGAAGGGTTCCTGGGTGCCCTCAAGCCAGTGCCGCCATTCCTGCAAGGCCAGGACCACAGCCAGAAGTTCACGGTTTCCCACGTCGTAGTTGGCTTCCGCTGGTGAAAGGCGACGAGAGAAGAAGGCGCAGGGGTGAAGACGCTGGTCGACCGGGGACCGCTGCGACAGGACGGCCCCCACTCCGGAATCAGAGGCGTCCACCTCTACAACGAAAGGGAGATCTGTGTTAGGGTGATGCAGAACAGGGGGGTTTGTAAAGGCGTTTTTCAAGTCCGCGAATGCCTCCTCGGCCCCACTATCCCAGGTGAAGCGGATCTTGGTCGAAGTGAGTCGCGTGAGTGGCAGCGCCCGGCGGCTATAGTCCTTAATGAAGCGCCGATAAAAATTGGCGAATCCTAAAAACCTTTGTAATTGTTTGCGTGTTGCCGGCACCGGCCACTCGACGACGGCGCGCGTCTTGGCCGGGTCGGCCTCTAGTTGCCCGTTCTCGACGATAAAGCCCAGGAAGGAGACCGAGGTTTGGTGGAATTCGCACTTCTCCGCTTTTACATATAATTTGTTCTCCAAAAGGCGTTGGAGGATTGCTCGCACGTGCAGGTGGTGTTCTTTTAAGGATCGAGAGAAAATGAGGATATCGTCCAGGTACACAAAGCAGCAGACGTTGAGCATGTCTCTGAGCACGTCATTGATAAGGGCTTGGAAAACTGCGGGGGCGTTAGATAAGCCAAAGGGCATGACTAGGTATTCAAAGTGACCGAGTGGAGTTTTGAACGCGGTTTTCCACTCGTCTCCTTCCCTAATGCGGATCAGGTGGTAAGTACTTCGGAGGTCTAATTTTGAGAACACCGTCGCGGATTGCAGGGGGGCGAACGCCGAGTCCAACAAGGGCAGTGGGTAGCGGTTTTTTACCGTAATCGCGTTCAGCTCCTTGTAGTCGACGCACGGGCGGAGCGATTTATCTTTCTTCTCGACAAAGAACAGGCCTGCTCCCACCGGAGAGGTAGACGGCCTTATTAATCCCGCCGCCAATGATTCCGTGATGTAATCTTTCATAGCCGCTTGTTCGGGTTGCGAGACCTTGTACAGCCGTACCGACGGCAGGACCGGATCGGGGACTAAGTCTATTGCGCAGTCATACGGACGGTGTGGTGGCAAGGATTTAGCCCTCTCCTTGCTAAACACGGCGCGCAGGTCGTGGTAAACGCTCGGAACCCCGTTAAGGTCGATGTCCGCCTCCGGGGGTGCCCTGACCTGCACCCCCTCCTCGGCGGACCGTAGGCAATGCGCGTAGCAAAACGGGCTCCAATTTTGGATCGAGAGACGCCCCCAGTCGATGACGGGGTTGTGCAAGGTTAGCCACTGAATCCCTAGCACGACGGGTGCTGACCTGGCCGGCATGACGAAGAAGGAGCGCTTCTCGATATGGTTACCTGACAGCTTTAGGGTAAGGGGCTCGGTTAAGCGCCGGATATCGGCCAGCACGCGCCTGTCGAGGTCATAGATTTTTTCGGCTCTATCGAGCTCGGTAACTACGCAGCCGAGTCGGGACACTAAGCCCGCATCAATAAAGCAGTCGTCAGCGCCCGAGTCAATGAGTGCACGAATCTTGATACCACCACCGAGTCCCATGATCTCCCCATCCATCTCCAGTCTCAAGGGGGTGCCGGGGCGGGCCGGACCCCTCGACACGCTGGCGGCCGGCTCTTGTCGGGGTTCTTTGGCCGCGGAGGAGCGGCCCGCGGTCTGACAGTTGGTCGGGGAGCGAGGAGACGATCCCTGGCGAGCGGCCATCTCCGGGCAGCCCGCTACTCGGTGTCCCGGCAGGCCGCAGTAGAAGCACGCCCCCGTGCTGCGCCGACGCTCCCTCTCCCGAAGATCCGGGCGGACCGGGCCCGGCTGCCTGGACTCGTCGGAGGGTGACCATTCGGAGTGCCGGATGCGAGGACGATCGGAGCGGCGCTGCTCCCACTCCGGCTCTCGACGCTGCTCCCGGGGTGCCCCCATCTGCATTGGCTCGTCAGGTGGTGCAGGTTCCGGTACCCGGAAGCGTGGTGGTTCGGCGCAGCGCTGCTCCCCCCCTCGCTCTCGGCGACGCTCTCGCAGGCGGTTGTCCAGCCGAATAGCCAGTGTGATAAGGTCCTCCAGCGTCTCGGCGCCGTCGCGGGCTGCCAGCTCGTCTTTTAGGGCCGAGTTCAGGCCCCTCCGGAACACGGACCTCAGGGCGGAGTCGTCGAACCCACTCTCGGCTGCTCGGATGCGGAAGGCGATCGAATAATCCGCAACTGATCGTGAGCCCTGGGTGCAGTCCAATAATTCGGCTCCGGCCTCCTTCCCGCGGACCGGGTGGTGAAACACCCTTCGAAACTCGGCGAGAAAGTTAGGGAACGAGGAACGGATTGCCGGGTGCGCGTTGCTCACGGCCATGGCCCACGCGCTCGCTTGACCAGTCAGGAGGCTCATCATAAAGGCTACCTTCGAACTGTCGTGCGCATAGGTTAAGGGCTGCTGATCGAAGATCAGCCTACAATGGTGAATGAAGGGGCCGCAACCGCCGGGTTCTCCGCCGTAGCGGTCGGGGTGAGCCAAGTTTGGCTCCTTAACCGGGTGGCTCGCAAACTGAGCCCCGGGAGGGGGAACGACCGGGCTAGGAACTGGTGGAACAGGGGTGGCGGGTGAGCCCAGTCAGACAACTAAGCTCGAGAACTGCTGGACCAGTTGGCCGATCGCGTCGCGAAGGGTCGCGAGCTCGGTTGCCTGCTGGCCGACTAGGCGTCCTTGGCTGGTCAAGGCGTGAAAAATTTTCTCCTTATCCGCAGAATCCATGGTCGGATTATTCTGTGAGGTGTGGGTGGATTCTTTAATCGCGGACAAGGGAAAATGAGGTGGAAACAATATTTATTGTGACCGGCAATAAACAATGGACAGGCGATAGGCAAGATAAGTTGCTATCAATAATAATAGTGGGTCTATACTTACAGGCGTCGGGAGACGAGAACGAAAAACGCTGGGGGAACAATCTTCCCCCAGGAAAACCAAAACGAGTAACAAAAGGAGCTTGCAACGCAAGAAAACCAAAAACGAGAATGTCCTTCCTCAAAAGGGTAAGGTTAAGTCCAATCATCGAAAACATAAAGCGAGCCGAAACGTAGCTGTAGACAACAAAGCAGAGCAACAAACAATCACGATTAACACACGGAGCAAAGTTGGGCAAAGACTATAGCAAAAGGCACATAGGCGAGAGCAAGTTGGGTCAATAATCCGACACGCAAGTGTGCGTGTCGAAGGCTTAAGTAGTCTGTAATCAAGCGATGATGGGTTGCAGCTGAGAGTCTCGTGAGCGTCTCCGGGCAACGCGCCGTCAACCACGCCCACTCTGCTGCAACGAAGAGGCACGGATCGTGACAAAAGCCCCTCGTGAAGTTATTGATGTGAACCCAGAGAACTTTGTAAGTGTGACAAACATGGGGAAGAAAATAAATACGGTAATGAAATAAAGCATCAGTTTGACTGCCTCATCAGTCATTTAGCACAGTTTACTGTTTAGTAACTTGCATCTCAGTGATTAATCTCAATATGTTAAGCTAATCAATAGTTTTATATTTTCAGAGATGGACGGCATGGATCATTTTTCACGATTAAACCTACTGAGTCATTGCCTTTATTGGCCTAATCTAATTTCTCCTTTCATTTAATTGTTATGGTCTGTATGTGTTGATTTAGATTTTTGACTACAGTTTCATGTTCAGCCACATGTTCCTTTGTGTGTCTGTCTCGTCAAGCTAATTGTGGACACCTGTGCTTGTCATCCCGGTCCCTTGTGTTACCCAATCAGCTCCCTCCAAACCTTTGTGTCTTGCCCCGGTGTTCCTCGTTGTCTCATTACGTTTCCGCTCAGTCCTTGTCGAGTCGTTGTCTATGTCAGCTGTTCTGTGTTCTCCGTCTGTGTTTTTTTTTAATCAAGTCAAGGTGGTGATCATTCAAAAATGAGCTTGATGCAGAAAAGTTGGTTTCTATGTCTGCCAGTGCTGTACCAAAATAACAAATCTAGCTGGAGCCACGGACTTGTATTTCACTGGACAAACAATGCGGCTCATTTGCCGCAGTAAGAAGTGAAGCCACTGGTGGCCAGCTTGCGTTGCCTGTTGCTAAGCGCACCTAACTTGAATGCATTAATTTCTCTGTAGCGTTTTCATGTTTCATAATGTCGCTATGGTGAAAATGCCAGTGTTTGTTATAAGATTCATCTGAATCATGTTGTTGGAACAATGAAATGAAAGCAAATTCAATGAGGACAATGTTTACTCTGAAAGGTAAACCAAACCTTTATCTTCTCAAAATCAGCGGGTACCAACTCCAATTCACGAGGGCCCCCATAAATGATGTTTTAGATGTTTCCCTCCTCCAACACAACTGATTCAGATGATCAGCAAGCTCTGCTGAAGCCTGATAACAATCTTGACCAGGGTAATGAATATTGATTTTGTGTTCGTTCAATGTTGTAAATAATAATAATAATAATAATAATAATAATATTCCCTTTATTAGTCCCACAATGGGGAAATTCGAGATTCGAACCCAGGCCTCCTGGGGAGACTGGGTCCTGAACGCGGCGCCTTAGACCACTCGGCCATCCTGTAAAAATGGTTGCCTGACATTTGCCAACAGTTTTAATGGTCGCCGTCAGCTTTTCTTGGCACAAAGAAATTTAGTTATTTGAACATGTTCAAAATTTCCTTGTGACACGGAGAACCATGCAAACTACTGGCAAAGTCTGGCAAATGTTTATGACCTTGAATGAATCCTGACACGCAAACACGGGCAAATGTTCGCTCCTCACTGAGATACGTGCTTAACAGGAGCAACGTTAGATGGTTGCGTCAAGATACCGCCAGGAGGGGCTAATTGATAGTCCATTACATCTAGGTTTGAGCCTCAACCTTCCCCACCCCACCTCAAAGGATCCCTCTTTCATACCTTATGCCCACCCCCTCGGCATCCTCTTCCAATCACGAGTTGGAACTGAGCCTATATACATTTACAGCCTCACAGACAGTCAGAAATGATAAAACAACTTCACACATCAGGTAACATCAGGATCTCTGCATTATATTTTCGCTTTCAAATTCATCCTGTATGTTAGACTGAACTCACTAGCAGGCCCCTGATCTAGTGGCTACAATCAGACCATATACTAAACTTGAGTAAACACACTCGATCACAGTCCAAAAGCAGGTGTTTGAGCTCAGCAGTGTTGAACCTGAACAAGTTCAATGAACCAAATTTCATGATCTTGTTCATATTTTGAGTGAATGCGAACTGCACGTCGAGTAGGTTTGCTTCATGAATGTTTCTGTATAATGTTGTACCTGAATTAATTCAATAAATGTAAGTTCATGAACTTGTTCATATTTTGGGAGAATGTGAGCTGAACGTAGTGTATTTTTTCTTTGTGAACGTTTCTGAAAAACAAGGTCATTCTGGGGCCAATGAGCGGTTTTGAATGTCATTTTTGTTCAAGAATGCCAGGTTTTCTCTTGTTCGACTACAAGACAAAAACCCATCTAAACATGGTGTAAAAGAGCTGTCATTAGGCAGAAAAGTCAACCCTGGTCACCAACCGGTGTGTGTTCCGTGCTTGGAGAGGGAAAAAAAACCCAAAAGAACTTGGCGCACTTCGACGTCAAAGTACAGCATTGTTATGAGCAGCCACACTTTCTGTCTCGGCAAATAATGTAGCATCCAATAATAAAATTCAAGGATATTATGGGAAGTTCAGAGAGTATTTGGGAAAGGAAATGTTTTGTCACCTATATTTCAAAACGCAACTACGGACTTATATTACGTCAACAGTGATCCTGAAAAGTCACATTGATTTAAAGCGCCCTTCTAGCCTTTCGTCTTGAGTAATATGCAAGTGACTATAAGTATCTAAAGGGACGGTAATGGCGAGTCGAAACTGATAATTTCCTACCCAAAAAAGATTAATGGCGTAGAGTAGCGGCTCTGTTGTCATCTGCTGTCAAGCTACAGCTGTTTTTGTTTTGAGTCATGTAAAAAAACTAATTTGGGGGGGGGGTGGGAATTGTAGGGTGAGCTGCACCTGGACACTAGTGTTGACTAAATTGGTGGCAACAGTGAGCACATGCCAATATACCAGCTGGCATAAAAAAAAAAAAATTCAAAAGTTAATTTTGGCAATGATGAACTTAGTTAAAAATAAATTCAGTTATGAACTCTCAACTGAAATAGCTCATTTGAAAATGTGTGAGCTGAACTTTTAACTTAATTCGCAGAGAAAAGGAACTTTTTTAACAATGGATCTGCTTTTGACGACCATAAGTAATATTCCGATTACATTCATCGCTAATCGTTAAACACAACGCAAACTCATTTGCCTGTTCAAAACATTAACATAGCTACTACATAATGTGTGATATGACATTAATAATGTGGTATGAAAAGCATCTGACTGCTCGTCTGTAAAGTGGTCACATGTTAATCATGTGCTGCCCAAGGCTTCATGATACTGGGCTAGTCTGTCAGAGCTGTTTGAAACAGTGACATTAGAAACCCTCAGAGCATCTCTAACGCATCGCTGGCATTGTTTTATTTTCTTTTGTTTATCAATATTTATTTAAAAGGGAACACAATGCAACTGAGACCTTTTTAATTGCTTGCATCAAATATTTGTGTCTCTCAAGTGTCTGCGCAACCATGAAGTGTGAAAGTCTAGTGTCACATCCCAACATGTAATTTGTACATAAAATGTTTTTGGGATACATTTCCCTTGTTTTGTCATGAGTGGTGCTTTTGATTGGATTTAGTTTTGTTTCATGCTTTTCTCTGTGTCCATTTTGTCTTGCGAATAAGGTTTTTGTCTCCGCCTGTTGTTGTCAGCCCCGTTCCGTTGCGTCTACTAATCAATTCCCTTAACCATTCGTATATTTTCCAGGTGTTCCAGGATGCTCAAGTGGCCCACTTCCATGAGACTGTGTACCCTGTCCCAGTCCTGGACTTAACAAGCAAAAGTATTATAGTTTTCCTGCTTTCGCCACCCATATGGCCAATCACTTACCGTTTTTTTCATAGAGAAACATCACTGATGTAAAAAGACTAACTTGGTTCAGCAGCATTTTTCTTAGTGGTTAGTTTAGAAAAAAACACCACAGATTTAGAAGACAACAGCATCTTCCTGGAATTTGAACTGTTCATACTGTATAGTATGCGGCCTCACCCATGTGTATAAAAATCAAGCAAGAGACACTTTTGGCTGTTTTAATGCTTTTCAAAAAGGAGAACAATTAAGTGGACTGAGGAGCATTACTTCAACTTTAATTGAACCTGATATTGATCAGGACTGATGCCCACCAGTCACTACATTCTGTTCTGTTCTGTTCTAGAATAAAATGAGCTTTTCCATGCCTCTGTTGCTAATATGTTTACTCCTTTGGATTTAGCTATTTTTCTTTAATGTGCTCCATGGTTCTAAGCTACTCCATGTGTATGAACTTGTTGTGAATTGAATACATTACTATTTTATCTTTATATGTAGGTATTTCTTAAAAAGGGACAGTGCATATTAAGGACTATTCACATATATTTATGACAGATAATAACAGTAGGCTAGTTTCCATCGATCATGCATTAGCATGTTGATGCAACATTCTAAGTTTAAACATGGTAAAAATAGGGTAGGAAAACTCAAAACACAAATACAGGGATTATTCAGTGGTAGGCGACCCTGAGAATTGGTGGACTTCCTGTAAAGTGCTGGTTTAAGTAATACAGTTGTAATACCATAGTTAATATTGTTTATTATTATTATTATTATACTTTGTCCCTTATGCGAAGGTTTTCTTGGGCATACAGTGTGGCCTGGTTGCATTACATCGTGGGGTGTGTCAGCCACGGGATCTACATCAATGAGCCTCACACCTGCGATATTAAACAGTCGTTATTTAAGCAATGGCTCTGCGACTCTACTCTGCTGAGAAGCAGGGTGGGAAGACCTATATACATATCTCTCTGTTACATAAGGGGTGGGCAAAACCTGTTGATTGGCGGGCCACAATGGGTTCTAAAATTTAACAGAGGGGCCGGACCAGGAGCAGATGTTTTAATACATTTACATTTAATAAAATATAATAATAACATTTAATTTTAAATTAACATGAACAAAAGTATTACAACAATATATATGTCTTTGAAAAGTACACAGTATTTAGAAAATAAAAATATTAACATTGACATTAAGGTTTATTCAGTTAATTTTTTTCAAGTTTGGTGGGCCGGATTATAACGTTTAACGGACTGGATGTGGCCCTCGGGCCGTAGTTTGCCCACGCCTGTTATACATGGTCACCAATCTGGTTGGTCATACTCCACACATTTTCAGATGTTTCTTAAATGTAATTGGATGTAAGATCCGCTGACAGTAGTGACTTATTCCATATTTTGTTCAAAGAGGGTCCACCGAAATGGCTATTCACAATCACAAATCTCAAAAGGTGGCTCTCATTTTTCATATTATAAAAACAACGTTGAACAAACCCTAACCCATGTAAAACTTTATATATCGAGCAAGCAAGTTTGAATTGCTTTACATTGTTCCAAACAGAATTAATTGTTTCGCTAACAGTGGCTAGTGTTTGCAATAGTTGTAAACATTTGAAAACGGTCATGAATTGTCGCCAAAGTTGTTTTTAATTGGCAAATGCCAGAGACCCCATGAACAGGGTCCTAAAATACATTGACCCATTCGTGCTCAAGCATTCACTGCTCAGTGAGATATCAATAGCCATTGTCCACATTGCTCATCATCCCGGATAAGAGGTTCACAAGATTGAAAGAGGAAGACAACCATCTTTTGGGGAGGCCGAGGTCTCTGCCAAGGAAAACACCTTGTTGCTGCTTGAACCCATAAAAATTAATAACCATTGAATTGAAATCCGTCTTCAACAGCAGTAAACTGAATGCTGGGGAATGTTTGCACATTTGGGTTGGGTCCACAGATTTGCCGACTACTCCAGGAGTTGGCAAAAGGTTCTCAAACAGTGGCAAATAGTTGTTAATCTCCATAATTCTGTCCCAATCAGTCGCTAATACTCCCTATCTTTCTGTTGCTAACACTTTCCCAAACAGTTGTCCAAATATTGCTAATTGTCAGTAAGCATTGCTAAAAGTCTCTAAATGTTATTAATGACAGACGCCCTCCTAAATTTTGTCAACATCCATCAGAAAAGTTTGCAAATCCAACATTCACTGCATTTGCAAGCATTCGCTGCTCAGTTAAATACAACCTCAATTGTACAGCACCTCAGTCCAAAAAGTATTTGTGCTTTTGAAGATATGGTTCATGTTTGTGGTTTTATTTTATACTCTTTAAACAGAGCCGAGTCCCAAACAATCAAAGGGTAATTAAATTCATTACGCATTAGAAGCTTTTCTCCTGCTCATACATGCTGTTGTCAAAGTGCTCTTGACAAGCAGACCTGTATTTGAATAGTTTCTAAGTGTGAGGATATTGCCAGTTGCTTCAACATTTTTTGCCGGTGTAAAAACCTTGTGTTATTTGCATAAAATTGGTTCTAGGATGGAACCTTGTGGAACACTCAAAGAACACTCAACAAACGAGGATTTTATGACATTAACCTGCACACACGGCTTTCTGTTAGAAAGAAATGACTCCATCCACTTATTGGCTTGAGTGAAAAAGTTCAAATGGGACAGTTTGTTGAGTAAAATTAGATTTTTTAGAGTAAAAAGACTTACAACTCTGGAAATACAGCAGCGACACCGCTATTTTAATAAAAAAAATATATCGAATGTCACATGATGTCCTGGCATATTTAAAGATTGATGAGTTGTTTCACTATCCACTTCTCTATCATTTTTTTATATAATTGACAGAATGCTAAACGGTCAATAATTATTCATGTCAGTTTTATCACCAGATTTCAATATTGGATAAATCCAGGGCCACTTTTCAATCTGCAGGGACAACTGCGTGCTTTACACGCAAGCATTGCAGAAATTTGTGACACCGTTTCAAAAAGTTAGTAAATTCCGCAGTTATACTGTATTTAGCTTTGGAGGTTTTCAAAGAGCAGAGAGATATGTGCCACTTCTGTTTCAGAAATCTTCTTTAGTGAGAATACATTGAACCGGACACAGATCGTAGTCAACAAAAATGACTTGATTAGTAGAATGGCGACAAAAGCATTTATTTACACACTTTGAGACAAAGTGCCATATCATCACTTTGTTAAATTTAATGTAATCACGAGGAGTCTTGGTGAGAGAAATAACATCTGAAAGTTTGCAATATCAGTTCTCTGCATATTAACATTGCAAATGACGACTGGAGCTTTCACTTGGAAAATTTCTTCTGAGAAGGTCGACACATTCTATTGGATATTTTGTCGCTAACAAAATGGAGAAAACAGAGAAAAGGTTCATGTTTGAGCCATATTGCGTCAGAATATTTGAGCGCTGTAGAGCTCTTTTACATCCAAAGACAATGAATCCCTATTTATTGCAATGTGGTGAACATGGACTAAAATCTCACCACTGCACTTCATGACTTAGCGTTTCATAATGTAAATTTGCAATTCCTCAAAGCAATTTCTCAAAATATTTTTATCACATGAAACTGTTTGTGTTGTGACATGACATATGAATATATTCAAAACATACGGACAGAGGTTTTATATACAGTAATGATTTAATTAAGAAGACTTCTCTTTTCAGTTTTCCTTCCATCTATTTTATATATTGCTAGTCCTCATTAGAATTGCAGCTATCCCAGCTGACTTTGAGCAAGGTTACCAGCCATCAATATGGAGTCTGCATACAGTATTTTTGGAAGGTTAGGGGGAAATTGGAGTACTAGTAGAAAATCCATTCAAGAACAAAGTCCATGCTGGCCGCTGCTTGTTTTTGGGCCCTGAGAACTAAAATTGAAGACTAAAATCTGGATTTTGTATATTTGTTGATATTTTTAACTTTCAACCAACTAACTTAATGTTCCTTAAAAGTTTGAACATGACAAAAGTTAAATCATTATTATTCTATTCTATTGGATAGTTTAAAAATTAAATTAATCAGGAACAACTGAAACAAAAATGACCTCTTTCATACTCTCTGGAGCTAATATGCCTCCAATTCAAAGTGTGATTTTTTTTAACACACAGACCACTCTAAATCAATATGTAATATAAGATATATCTGTTAATATAAACTTCCTATGTGTTATCGAATGTCTGATGAAATGAACATAAAAATGATGTGCTCTGTGTATTTGCAGTAAAAATACCCTGAGGCTGTTGAAATACTCAAGACAACTCTATTTACTGCCTCTTAATGGTGGCGACACAAGACTGAGACGTGTCAGCCATTTCGCCCATCTTCAACCCAGGTTTGTACTGCCGAGTAAAAGGAATGTAATTTCTAACTCACATGGCTTCATGTCACATTCAGTGTCCTGACTGAATGTGTTTTAATTCACATTGGCTCCTCTCTGTCTAAGTATATTAAATTGGGTGCAAACACCACTCTCAGAAATGCAGTAATGACTGCATTTAAAAAAAACAATTCAGCTCTTTATGCAATATGTATTATTGGACGAGCAAGTTGTACTAACACTAGTTGTACTTAATACATTTGTATTCACAAAGAACCAAGCCAAGTTACTTGGTTTCCTCTAATTGAGTAAACCGATCACATCACAGCTAAATTTCCTGATATGAGGTTCTATTCTGATACTCACCTCAATCAGCAGTCAAGGTTGCAGTGGGACCCGTTGACCTTTTCACCTAGAAGCTGGTCTGAGGTCTGCCAAGTGGAAAAAGAAGACGAAACTGATCCAAATTCTGCAAATATTGTAGTAGCTCCTTTGGCAGGACAGGTTACAAATCCCAGAGAAGTCCTGAGCCAAACACTGTTTGTGTCACCACTGAAAGTTTTTTAAAAAAATTTTTATGCTGCTGCGGCTCTAGTGAGCGCGACGCACTCTGCCCCGCCGAACTATAACTTCCAACTCTGGGCCGAGGATGATTCAATTGGTCACATTACTCTGCATGGAGCCTATTAGTGTTCCCGGAAGACAGACGACTGAGGGAGGGGGAAAAGAACAACACCTTGTCACAATTCATCCAAAAAGCAGCTTGTTGCTAGTTGGTGTCCCGTAGCTACTGCAAAATAAAAAGTGTTGGGAATGTGTCTGCATACAGTATATTTAAGTGTACACATGCAAATCTTGCTCAATTGGTCTTGCATCTTGCAACATATATTTTATGTGTGGTTTGCCTAAAAATACACCTTAAAAGAGTTATAAACAAGTACATACATAAATAAGAAACAATGTTCAGACAATCAGTACTTCTATGTTATGTCAAATAAAAACAACGCAATTCTCAAAAGCCTGCTAAAATGACAATATTATTCTACTTGTGCATAACTTTAAAGGGCATCATGAAGAACGAGCTGCAGGCCATTAAGTTTTGGTCTTGTAGGATATCAAATAAAACTAGACACAATATATTTGTATTTATATAGCTCTTTCACAACAGCTGCAGTTGAGTTTGTCTCAAAATATGTTGCACTGGTTTTCACAGCAACCTCCTTAATTGATAATGACACAGTTATTATATCACTGCTTGACCGCAAAATGGTTAATATATTAACCGCAGGGCTTCTTTGCTGGTGACAAAAGAATAGCAAAGGCACATGACAGGAGGTCAATTCTCAGCGTTGCTTTTTGACCCTTGAGCAGCAGGAAATCTGTTTGTACATTACATTGTCCTGGATACACATAGTATATAAATACATGATTATTCCGTATGTAGTGTTATTACATGTTTTGCCATTACACTCAGACCAAGCCCTGGGTCGCTTTAAGATCTTTGTGGTCTAACAAGGAGCACAGCATCTAAAACCATGAGCACCATTTTCAGTCCAGCACCGGATAAATGACATCTTGAGGCCCACTTTAAACAACACAGCAGAGTCGACAGCTGTGCAAGCAGCTCTGTGAGGCTGCAGTTCGCCACAGGGGTGCTAATGCAAACCAAGGGCATCCTCAGGAAGTTGGTATTCTATATATTTAGCAAATTAGCATTCTGCAATTATTCATACAATCATTCAAATATAACCAGACTTGATAATAGGTTAAATTACTGTATATTATTCATTATACACTGGACTACTTCAAAAGAGCATCAAACATTCATTATGCTACAGTTCAAGTTCTGACCAGAACAAAGAGATAAGAACATAGTTTTAAAGGCTTTACAATGGTTCATAATCAGCTGTAGAATAGATTTAAAGTTCAGCTATTGGTCTATAAAGCATTGAATGGTTTGGGTCCTGAATACATCAAAGAAATTCTGAGTGAATATAAGGCTTTGAGATTTGACAACTCGGGTCATTTAGTGGAACCCAGAGTTCACAGGAAACATGATGAAACTGCATTTAGCTGTTATGCTGCACACCACTGGAATAAAATGGCAACAAAAGTGAAGTCAGCCCTGAGTGCAAATGCTTTCAAATCCAGATTTTTTAATCTTTTTAATCTAAACTTTGCTGCTTCCCCGTACCTTTGATTAATGTCTTCTAACCATAAATTAAATAATTTATTTTCTCTCTGCAATTTTATTTAAAATAAAATTACTTTTAAAATTGTTTAAATGTTTTTGAAGTTTTATATTAATGTGTATAAATCCTGTCATTGTTAATCTTCTATAATGATTTTGGTAAACTACTTTTGTTTTCTCTGCATGGCTTCTGAATGTGTGTAAATGCTTTTAAGTGTTGTCTCTTTGCTTGAGTAGTAGTAGTTTCGTGTGGTTTTCACACCTCCTGTCTCATCCCTGCCATTTCCATTTTTGAGGTGTGTAGTCGAGAGCAAGTTTTAACGCTTGGTTCGACCACCAGGGTGAGATTCCTCTTAGTCAGGCCCCCAGAGTGCTAGCTGCACTCTAGGGAGCCGCTCAAGCCTCCACACGGCGGCAACGTGGGAATCTCGGTCGTGGAGGTTTGCTTGAGTGAAGCACATTGAGTTGCCTTATGTATAAAATGAAAGGCATTTACTACAAACGTATCCCCTCTCTCTCTCTCTCTCTCTCTCTCTCTCTATATATATATATATATATATATATATATATATATATAAATGTATATATATATATATATATATAAATGTATATGTATATATATATATATATGTGTACAGTGAACCCTCGCTACTTCGCGGTTCACCTTTCGCGGGTTCAGTGCTTCGCGGGTCTAAAAAATATTCGGGGGCATTGTAGTTTCGACGAGCGGCACGACGGGGCGCTGGAGCGGTTAGACGGCCGGCGTACGCCGAAGAAGAGCGTGGGCGAAGAGGAGAGTGGACGAAGAAGAGCACGTTCCCCCGGGCACGATTTGGGGCGACGTTTCGCGCGGTTCGGACCGTACCAGAGCTCCGGCTGGCGTGCGTGGCAGTTAAGCCGAAGAGGAGCACCTTCCCCGGGCACGGGCGGTGCCAAGCGGCCCCTAAGTTTAACCGAATGGAAGCTCCGGAGGAGGCCGGCCGGCGTGCGTGACAGTTACGCCGAAGAGGAGCACCTTCCCCGGGCACGAGGGGAGCGCGAGGCTGTCAGTTATGAATGAATAAATAAATAAATGAAGAATGCCACCTTTCATTTCACAGGGCACACCGGACGTACCAGCAGGTAAAAGTCGAAGTAATTAAATAAATACAAAAAGAAGTAATTGAATAAATACAAAAATAATGGCTGGGGAATAAAAAAATAATAAGTTTTAATAATAATTTTTGTTTTTGTTTTGTTATAACATGAATTTTACTCTCTCTCTCTCTCTCTACCCGTATAAATATATATATAAAAAAAAAAAAAAAATATATATATATATATATATATATTTTTAAGCATTTTTGAAGGTGCGCCGCTACTTCGCGGATTTTCAGTTTTCGCGGGTGGTCTCGGTCCCCATTAACCGCGATAACCGAGGGTTCACTGTATATATAAATATTAGGTGTGTCAGAAAAACGCGTTATTAATGGGATTAATCCAACCCCCTTTTAACGCGCTTTTTTTAACAAGCAATTAACACTTATCTTGAACAATGAACAATGTAGTCCTATGATGTAGCGCTGACGCTTGCAATACCGGAAAAAACACCAACCATGCGAAATAGAGGGCACGCCTGCATGGGCTTGCTGTGCGGCGTTTTCGCCGGTTTATAGAACTAAAAGCATCATGGTGAGTGGTAAAAATTCAATTCTGAATGGCAAGGTTTTTTTTAAAAAAACGTTACCTAATCGTGTCATTGATAAGAACAGTCATTTGCATGTATTGCCATCGTGAACTGAACTACTATTGCAGCACGTCCAGTTTAAAATACCCTTTGATGGCTAAACACACCGCTGATGCCGATTCTCGAGCCCCTTGTCATCCATGGATAATTTGCGACAGAAACCGATGGATGGATCGACTAAAAAGAGAAGCCATAGCTAAGTGGGTGACCACTGCGTGTTAGCATCGCAGAGGATGAAGTATCTGGCATTGCGTCCAACAACTGCACTTATGAATTGTCCTCGAGATACACCATTGCAACCCGCATTCGAGACTTGTAGGAAGGTGGAAGCAGTCGCGCTCACCGGTGATTACTGGACTTCTCTCAGTAACCACAACGACCTCGGTGTGATAGCCCATTATTTTGACCCATTTCATTTGTTGGCATTTTATATTTCTTATATTTCACCTATTTGATCCCTTAGAAAGGCTGTTGAGATACTGTTTTGTGTGACTTTGTTTGTCCAATCCAATGATTTGTTTTTTCAATTAAAAAATAAGTATTTGCATAAAAATAAATTCTCATATATTAGAGGATTTACAATTCACTAAAATATTTAATTATATACACAATACAGTAATACCTCGCTACTTCGCGGTTCACCTTTCGCGGGTTCAGTGCTTTGCGGGTCTAAAAAATATTCAAAAATTAAAAACTTTTTTGCCCGGGCACGATCGGGGCTCTCCATTCGCTCCGCTCCGCGTGGGTATTGTAGTTTCGCCGAGCGGCACGACGGGGCGCTGGAGCGGTTAGACGGCCGGCGTGCGCCGAAGAAGAGCGTGGGCGAAGAGGAGAGTGGACGAAGAAGAGCACGTTCCCCCGGGCACGAGCGGGGGCGACGTTTCGCGCGGTTCGGACCGTACCAGAGCTCCGGCCGGCGTGCGTGGCAGTTAAGCCGAAGAGGAGCACCTTCCGCCTGGGGCACGAGCGGGGCAAAATTAAACCGAGTTCAACCGAACGGAGACACGCTTCGGGGGAGCAGGTCCGGCGTGCGTGACAATTAAGCCGAAGAGGAGCACCTCTTCCGCCCGGGCACGAGCGGAGCGTGAGGCTGTCAGTTATGAATGAATAAATAAATAAATGAAGAATGCCACCTTTCATTTCACAGGGCACACCGGACGGCGTACCTGCAGGTAAAAGTAATTAAATAAATACAAAAAGAAGTAATTGAATAAATACCCTTTAAGTTACCCTTTTCCCCGCTTCCTCGCATCTTGGGTTCTTCCTCCAACTCGCCTTCCGGCGAGCCCTGACAGCTTTTGGTCAATCTGTCTCAAATTTGAAAGTGTTGGCCAATCTGATTTTTGATCATATGACTGCTCCTTGATGTAATGTTTTCCTCTGATACTGTTAAACCTACTACCGTCACTACTAACCCCCTCACTGCTAGTCGGTTCTCTGAAGCCTTTGATCAGCTTGGTATTCCGTCTTCAAATACAGAGGAACTCAGCTTTTGGTTCCACTCACGTTACTGTCATGATCCGTCTGTTTCTCTGTCCAGCAGTGGGCGTTCCCTCCGCGCGCTCCCCGTCGCACGTCACCGGGCAGACGCGCCCAGCCGCGCAGCTGACGCTCATCACCTGCTGATTACCTTGACTACATAAGCCGTCGCCGAGGATCGCTCGGCGTCGGATAATTATCCCGCAATGCTCACGCTCATAGTTTATGCTCACGTTTGATCCATGTTGTTCCGTGTCTTGATTTTCTCGTTCATAGTGTTTCTTGATTCAGCTACTTTTCGGCTCGCCCTTGGTTCTCGTTTTCGTTATCTGGATTCATCTTTCCCTTCTGTGGTAAGACCATTATCGTTTTGTAGTTTATTCTTGCTATGCAAGCGCTTTAAGTTAAATCTCGTTTTTGGTTCCTGGTGCGACCCGGTCCACCAGCGTTTTCTGTTCTCGTCGCTCGCGACGCTGGTAATTGTATATATACTCCTAAATCTATGTTTGTCACTAGTCCATATCCTAGTGAGGATATGGATTGATTGTTCTCTATCGGCCCCAATAAACACCTGGTCTGAAACTCTTCTTGTGGTCAGCGTTTGTGGAGTTCACTCTTCGCTTCCGGCCTCGGCCGGACAGCGACCCTATCAGTTACCATAATATTTTGGATTTTGTAGCTCTATTAAAAATGATGCGGCCAAAAGTAAGTTACGGAGCCATGGTTTAATGAGAGAACTCGTGCAGCTACACAAGAATGTCGCAAAGCTGGTGGAAAAAAGACAGGCTGCAGGTTTTGTATCAAATCCTAAAATGCAACTACCGGTTTTACCAAAGCAGGATCAAAGAGTCCAAAAGGGAACACTCGGCAAGTCTTATTCAGGCAAATCATCTTAATGTTGCTTCTCTATTCATTCACTTCATGCACTTCAGCCCCAGCAGCCAATTTAAAAAGACTGAAATTTACAACTGTGTAACGATCAATCACGGCTAACTTGTTTTCTGAAGCTGAGCCATGGCTGGTCATTAGCTGAGCCCTGAGCAACTGTATTGTCATTTTCATCTCAGAGGAGGGGCAAGTGGGCCGTTCAAAAACGTGTGGATTTTACTGATTAACTTGTATTCCACAAACAAGATATTTATCAGAAGAATGCTTATGCATCGTAAATGACTGTTTACCTGATTCCACGACATGAACTAAGAGCAGAATTTATATTGGTCTGACGCGGATCACGTGACCGGCGAGCGATTTCCTAACTTTCTTTTCACTTAGAGGAGGAAAAGAAACACAATTGTCCTCTTACGATCCGCAATACGTTTTTTATATCCTTGAAACTCACACGGCGGACTATTTAACCATTTAAGAACATTGCGATGCTGTTTCCAATTGGTCCACTTTGGGTCACATGGCCCACAGTACCCAGCAATTGCTAAGCTTTTGTTTCGTTCGCAGGCTGGCAAGCAACACAGTTGGTCTCTTTTTTGGTCTCGTTTTCACCTAAAAATGTGTGTGTTTGATGTTTGGCATGTAAATGGTTTGTTGTGATCATTTTATATTGGTCACTGTCACTGTTGCTCGGAATGTCGAGAATCAAGTCGCCCCCTGTGCCAGTTTGCTGATATCGCTTCTCGGCCTTTTGGCTAAGACTGCGATCACCCCCCTTTGGCGTTCGCGTTCTATACCTACTGTGGTATAAAACCTCTCTCATTGGGGGATATATCAGCTGTTCTTTACTGTTGATAATAACCTTTGTATTTTCAGTTATCCAACTAAGGTAAGTAAATATTAACTAGTAATTGTTATTATTTATTATATACGTCCTGTGGTTCTCCGGCTATGTCGGCCACCCATGCCGGCATGCGGAGGCACCACAGTGTACGTTTTACTTTCAAGGAAGTTAGTGGAGACATCCTGGTAATGTCCAGACTGGATTTTTCCAGGAAACTTATCCAACAGACTTTGAAATTTAATGCTAGTGACCCAAACTGTATCATAACGTTGCCTTTTAGCAAAGGTTTTGATGTTAGTTTCAGTTCTGCTCTAAATCTTCGTGAATTTTGGCTTCGTTATGAAAATGTAAAAGCCCAGTTTTCTGCGTTCAATGTTGAAAAACTGACTGATAATGCTGCTAAAACAGTTATTGTCAGAATGTTTAATGAGACAGTGAATGCAGATGACATTTGTTTTTGGCTGGCTAGATATTGCACGGTGAAAGGCCAGGCTATGAAAGTGAGAGATGAGGACGGCATCTGGAACTGTGCCTGGCGGGTACCCATTCAACAATGGCAGGTCCACCAGGGCTTCCAGGGCCTGAAACATCTCCCATCAATGATAGTCTTGGGTGAAAACCGAGGCTACATACACTACCAGGGTCAACCCAAGCTCTGCCGCAAGTGTGGTGAGCATGGACACCTGGCAGAATCATGTCAGCAGATAATTTGTGGAAAATGCAGAGTAATTGGGCATACTTTTGAAGAATGTACCAATGGCAGAAAGTGCAATCTCTGTGGGGAATCAAACCACCTCTACAGAAATTGTCCGAAATCATTTGCCAACAAATTGAAGGCTGGAAAAGAAATGGCACCGTTAGATAAAATTGAAATGGACAAACAAACAAAAGATACACAGGAAAATTCAAATCTCCCTCCAAAACCTGTCATTGGTGGAGAGGGAACAGATGAGGAAGTGGAAGGGGAGGGGCATGTGTTGGCTACACCAATGGGGAGTTCGGAAGAAAGTAGCATGTTACCACAAATGCCCACAACCGAATCAAGCAAAACCAGCGTAGACCAGACTAGTAGTGAACGCAGCGAAATTCCTTGTACACAAAAAATTAAACGACTAGCATCTGAGCGGTCTTCTGAGTCTCCATTGACCTTAGAGAAGAGGGGAAGGCCCGGGAGCTCAGAGAGCGACGTGGAAGAGCACAGGGTTTTTCCTTGCAACTCACCAAACGAGCTGTCTTTTTTGAACATAGTACTACAATCAACGCCCAAAAACCATAACACAATGAATTTAAGATTGCGAGAAAGACCATCACCAAGACTCCCAAATCCTACACCTATTGCTCAGGTGAAGGAAGAACTCCGGCCTCAAGAAATTACCTAATTGATTAGTTTTAAAGAGCTTCCTCCTTTTGATACCCTGTTTTGTAGGCCTCCATTTTAAATCATATCTTTAACTCTCACCTTCTCGACTATAAACGTTAGAAGTGTGAAATCAAAGACTCGTGCTCAGAGCGTATTGTCCTTTTTAAAAACTCTTAAGTCTGATGTGTTTTTAATGCAAGAATGTGGTATTCCCTTTTTAAAAAATTATAAGCAGTGGGAGGAAATGTGGCCACACCCATCTTTATGGAGTGGGTCGAACGAAAACCGCAACGATGGAGTGGCCATTTTAATAAACAACACTCGAATTGCAATTAAAGGTAGCACGGTTTTAACAGATGGACGAGCACTTTTAGCACACCTAACCTTCATGGGAAAGGGTTTTGACCTTTTAAATATTTACGGTCCAAATGAAAAACACGACAGGTATGAACTTTTAGAGAACTTGCAGTGTCACATGCTAGGTCGTGCACCCTTTATTATGGGAGGAGATTTTAACTGTGTTTTAAGCAGAAATGATAAAAAAGGAGCTGGGGAGGATTTTAAAGTTGATAAAACATCTGTTTTACTGAAGGACATGTGCCGGGTTTTTAAATTAGATGATTGTTTTAAAACCATACATCCAAGAGAGGAGGGTTTTACATGGTTTAGCGGAGATAGCAGCAAAGCCTCTCGCATTGACTATTTATTTACACGGGGTTGGACACCAACTGATGCAAGATTAACCCCTGTATTCTTCTCGGACCACCTTTCACTCTCTTGCACCTGTCAATCCCATCTGGTTTGACAGTCGGAAGAGGCCTCTGGAGGCTCAACTGTTCCCTTCTTGAAAATGAAGTCCTGGTGAACAAATACAGGGAGCAGTACAAAAATTGGCAAACACTCCAAGACCTGTTCGAATCACGAGCACAATGGTGGGAAATGATAAAGTTAAGAACCCAGACCTTTTTTAGAGAAGCAGGAAGAGAGAAGAAAAAGAAGGAAATGAAACGTATGTTAGGACTACAAAAAAGACTACAAAGGTATTTTAACCTCTCACAAAAGGGTATCAATTTTAATGAGGAAATTAAACAGATTAAAAATAAATTGAGGCTTTTAGCAGACATCAAAAGTAAAGGTGTAATACTAAGGAGTAAAGAAAAGGAGATAGAGGAAGGAGAAAAATGTACAAGGTACTTTTTTAAAAGAATTATGAACAAGAGTGGGGGTATTTTCAAGTTGCGAAAAGTAAATGGTGCTATAACAGAAATAAGCAGTGAAATAAAAGAGACAGTGGAAAGCTACTACCAGAAACTGTATGACAGGAAAGAGATTCAACCTGAGACAACGTCGGAAGTATTGAATTTTATTGAGAAAACAGTGACTGATAAAGTGCTTTTAACGCGAGATTTTACTCAAGAGGAATTAAACAAATGCATAAAACAATTTAAGAAAGCAAAAGCTCCGGGTGAGGACGGACTCTGCCTGGAATTTTATTTGACTTTTTGGGACATTATAGCACCGGATTTAATCACTGTTTTTAATGAATTTGACAAAACAAGCCGACTACCAGACAGTTTTAGAGTAGGGAGAGTGACACTACTGCACAAGAAGGGAGACAAGGCGGACCTGGACAACTGGCGACCTATCACGCTTTTAAATGTTGATTGCGAACTTTTTAGTAAACTTTTAGCTACACGCATGTCTGTTTTTATGGGCGAATTGATCAACCCGGATCAAACCTGTGCCATCGCGGGGAGGAAGATCACGGACAGCCTCATGCTGATCCGTGACACCATCTGTTATGCGAGAGACAGAAATATGCGGCTAGTAGTCCTAAATTTAGATTTTGAGAAAGCGTTTGACCGAATCTCGCACCGGTACCTCTTTAGAGTACTGCAAAAATGGGGTTTTCCCGAAAGGTATATAGCGTGGGTGGGATTGCTGTACCGGGATATTAGCAGTAGATTTGTGGTTAATGGGGACCTGACAAAAGCAGTCCAAATTAACTGCGGTGTCCGTCAGGGTTGTCCTTTATCTGCACTCCTCTATGTCCTATGCATAGAACCGCTGGCACAGATGTTGAGAAAGGATAAAATGATCAAGGGGGTTAACATTCCAGGTGGCGGGGGACTCACGACAAAATGTATTTTATTTATGGACGATTTTAATATCCTGTGCTCAGACCTTTTATCGGTGACAAGGGCTTTGGACTTGACTGATTGGTATGGGAGGGCCTCTGGGTCAAAACTTAATAGAGCCAAGACACAAGCACAGTTTTATGGACCGTGGACATTGACAGAAAAGACAGGTTTACCCCTGACATTGACAAAAACTGACCAGAAAATACTCGGGATCAGATTTGGCAGGGAAGGGGGAGGAGAAGCAAGTTGGGGCGACGTGGTAGGGAAAGTGAGGAAAAGACTTGTTTTTTGGAGAATGAGGGAACTGACCATAGAGGGAAAAGTTTTAATCATAAAAGCAGTTATTCTACCATTGCTTTTATTAATCAGTTCTGTTTTTACCCCAACAAGAAGTATCCTTTTAGGTTTGGACCGGACTATCTTTTACTTCATCTGGGGATCCAAGTGGGAGAGACTGAAGAGAGCAACAATGAAGATGAGCAGAGAAAAAGGGGGAAAAGGAGTGCCGGACCTCCAGCTCTTCTTGGGAAGCAGATATGTGGCCCTGCACTTCCAAACTGCACTAGAGCCCTCAAGCGCTCAAAAAGCTCGAGCAATGTCAAGATTCTGGATGGGATCTTACCTCCGGAAATTAAGACTCATCCCTAGCGATCAAAGACTGCCTGTGTCTTTTATCCTGCCGCCTGCCTATTCTTTTATAAAAGTTTTTTTAAGGAATTTTAAACTAGAAAATCAAGAATGCCATGTTTTAAAAAACCACAGATCTCTCATCTCTGTTGTGCAGGAGCGGGAAACGGTATGTCCAGTGCGCGGGCTTGCATTCGGAGAGCCCACAACTGTTTGGCGCAATGTAAACCATCCCGCCCTCCCAAACAAACTTCGGGACCTGTCATGGATGGCGGCGCACGAAATCCTCCCAGTCAGGTACGTTATGCACTCCCGAGGTATGGCAGCGCACTCAAACTGCCCCCGACCTGGTTGTGGCGCCCAAGAGTCGGTGAGGCACCTCCTCTGGGAGTGCAGTGCTGCCACGGACCTGTGGGCGACAGCCGGCCACCTGCAATTCCCGGACTTGCCAGCAAGGGAGGTCCTCAATGCACAATTCGTGCTCTATGGGGTGGGCCCAATGACGAACACAAGAGAACATTTTGCAAAGCAGTGGCTCACCCTTGCCGCCATCAAAGACGCCATTTGGACCTCCAGAAACTTGCTGGTTCGTTCGTTCGTCCGTCGATTCGACGAGGACCATCTTTTCATCCTTCTTGGTGGGTGCGTAGATGGCTGATCAGGCCTATCTTTGCACGAAAAGTTCTTCTGCAGTATGGGCAAGGGATGGAGGTAGGCGACGGGCACTTGTCTTGTTTGGTTTTTCTCGCTTGCCGTTTTCTTTCCGCTGCACCTTTTCTCTCGTTTTCATAGGTCTTGGCACCGTCATGTAGGGAGGCCGTCCATTCATTCCGGGCTTGTGCTGCTTTCTCCCATGTGTCAGGATTGATACCGAAGGCCTTGAGGGACCCTTTCAGAGTGTCTTTGAAACGCTTTTTGGGTCCTCCGCAGAAGCGCTTTCCACACTGCAGTTCTCCGAAAAGAAGTTTCTTGGGCAAGCGGGTTTCGTGCATCCGTGCTACATGACCTGCCCAGCGCAGTTGTGATTTCTTCAGGAGAGTGTGGATGCTTGGGAGTTTTGCACGAGCAAGCACCTCTGAGTTGGGTACTTTGTCCTGCCATTTTATGCCAAGCAGCTTTCTGAGACGAGTGGCGTGAAAGTGATTCAGCTTAGTCGCATGGCGTCTGTAGACTGTCCAAGTTTCTGAGCCGTACAGGAGAGTGGTGATTACAGCAGCACGGTATACTTTGAGTTTGGTCTCTAGAGTGATGCCTCGGCGATCCCACACGTTTTTGGTCAGTCTACCAAAGGCGGAACTAGCTTTGGCTAGTCTGGCGTCTATTTCGTCATCGATGACAGCATTCCGTGAAAGTATGCTCCCAAGGTACGTAAACTTGTCAACAGCTTTCAATCGTTGTCCATTGATTGTGATGTTTGGTTCAGCGTATGTTCTGCCAGGGGCTGGTTGGTGCATGACCTCGGTCTTCTTGATACTAATTGTGAGGCCAAAGTTGGTACAGGCCTTTGCAAATTTATCCACGTTTAGTTGCATGTCGTCTTCGGAGATGGAGTTCAGTGCACAGTCATCTGCGAAAAGAAAGTCATTGATGGTGGCAGACTTGACCTTGGTTTTTGCTTGGAGTCTTCTGAGGTTAAAAACTGAGCCATCCATCCGATATTTCAGGCCGATGCCGATGTCACTGTCAGCAAAAGCATCAGTCAGCATGGCAGAGAACACCAGGCTAAACAGTGTCGGGGCCAGTACACAGCCTTGTTTCACTCCGTTTGTGACCTCAAATGGTTCAGAATAGTTCCCGTTATCAGTGACTCCGGCCATCATACCATCATGCAGGAGACGGACAATGGTGACGAATTTTGGAGGGCAACCGTACTTGGCCATTATCTTCCACAGACCTTCCCTGCTTACGGTGTCGAAAGCTTTTGTCAAATCAACATAAGTAGAGTACAGATCTACGTTTTGCTCCTGGCACTTCTCTTGCAGTTGCCTGGCAGCAAAAATCATGTCAATGGTGCCTCGTTCTTTTCGGAAACCGCATTGGCTCTCAGGCAGCAGGCCTTGTTCAAGATGTTTTAGCAGACGGTTGAGGAGGATTCTGGCTAGAATTTTGCCTGCAGTTGACAACAGTGAGATTCCTCGATGGTTGTTGCAGTCCTGCCGGTTTCCTTTCCTCTTGTACAAGTGGGTTATTGAGGCATCCTTGAGATCCTGAGGAACTGATTCATGCTTCCAGATCAGGCTGAAGAGTTCACTCATGCGGTGGACGAGCATACTACCGCCATTTTTGTAGATTTCTGCAGGGATGCTGTCTGCGCCAGGTGCCTTGCCACTAGACAGTTGGTTTATGGCCTTGAGGAGTTCACTCTCTGTGGGTGCATCATCAAGGGAATTTGCTGTTGGTATCTGTGGGAGTCGATTGATGGCTTCATTTTTAATGGCTGAGGGGCGATTTAGCACACTGTCGAAATGCTCGGCCCATCTCTTCAAGATGTCCTCTTTGTCAGTGATCAGTGTTGTTCCGTCACTGTGGAGAAGTGGAGATGGTCCTGAGGATGATGTTGGCCCATAAATCTCTTTCAAACTGCTATAGAAGTTCTTCATGTCATGGGTATCGGCAAAACGTTGAATTTCATCTGCTTTTTTGCTCAGCCATGTGTCTTGCATTTGTCGTAGCCGCTGTTGGATGGCTTTCCGTTTGTGTCTGAATGTCTGTTTCTTTACTGTAGAGGTCGGATCATCCAGGAGGGCTTTGTGAGCCTTGTGTTTGTCTTCTAGCAGCTGGCTGATTTCGTTGCAGTTCTCATCAAACCAGTCTTTGTGCTTTTTTCCAGAGGGTCCAAGGCACGTGTATGCTGTATTGTAGACGGCCTCCTTCAGTGTTGACCATGCAGCCTCAACATTTTTGTTCTCTAGAGAGATTGTGTTTAGTTGCTCGTCTAGGGAATTGTTGAGGCGCTGTTTGATGTCGTTGGCTTTAAGCTTGTTTACTGCTAGCCGTTTCAGACTTTTTGTGCCCTGTGGTCTCCTCTTAGGTTGGATGCGAAGATTTAGCTTGGACACAATGAGACGGTGGTCTGTCCAACATTCCGCGCCACACATTGCTTTGGTGACACGGACATCCTGCCTGTCCTTCCTTCTAACAATGACGTAGTCTATGAGGTGCCAGTGTTTTGACCTGGGATGCATCCATGATGTCTTGTTTCGAGTGGGAAGACGGAATACTGTGTTGGTGATGAGCAGATCATGTTCCGCACAGGTTTGCAGGAGCAGCAGGCCGTTGCTGTTGCATTTGCCCACCCCATGTTTCCCGAGTATTCCATCCCATGAGTCGCTGTCACAGCCTACTCTCGCATTGAAGTCGCCAAGGATGATTAATTTGTCACTGGTAGGCACACTTGAGATAAGGGCACTCAGTTCTTCATAGAACTTGTCTTTGGTCTCATCAGTGTTGGTCATTGTAGGTGCATAAATACTAGCTATGGTGGCGAACTTCTTTCCATGTGAGAGGGGGATTCTCAGAGACATCAGTCTGTCGTTTATGCCTTTGGGCGGACCCTCTAGTTTGCTGACCAGTGAGGATTTTATGGCAAAACCGACTCCGGCTTCCCGCTTGGCTTCCGGTTCGCGGCCACTCCAGAAGAAAGTGTAGCCTGCTCCTCTTTCACAAAGTTCTCCTTCTCCTGCTAGTCTTGTTTCGCTGAGAGCAGCAATGTCAATGTTGTACCTGCTGAGTTCTCTTGCGACAAGTGCTGTTCGTCGCTCAGGTCTGTCGGTGTTTTCTCTGTCGAGTAGGGTGCGCACATTCCATGCTGCTGCATTCAGGGGAATGCTTTTTCTTCTTCTCTTGTTAGATCGACCGCAAGTGTAGGGTCCCCGCCAGTCGCGGTAGTCTGGCTAGGGGGAAGGTGGAACAGACAATTTTTAGGGCACCTTTTCTAGCCCCTTCCTCATGCTAAGGAGGTGAGCAGTGTGATCCTAAAGAGGGCTGCTCAGTCACTCAAGCGGCTACCGGACTCCACTGCTGTTCCATTCCAGTGGGGAACGACCATATGACTTGAGTCGCCTGTGTGCAGATTTGAAACTACGCCTGCCGATGTGCCCACACCTGACGCTTCGCCTCTCGTCTGTCGCCACAGGGCTTGGGAATGATATAGTATGTTGAGGATGAAAGATGAATTGCACAAACACTTTGATTTAAGTGAGGAGGAGTTGTGCAGCTCGTCGACCTCACTCTCTCGTCCAAGCACCATCCATATCCAGCAGCAAGACATGGTCAGGACGGCCGGGGATGGAGTTGGATGCAGTGGATGACCATCAGTGTTCTAAGTGTCTCACTGTGCTCTCTGTGCATTCCACAATGCGCTGCTGTGAAGACGCCTTCGTGTCCGTTTCACTTAAATGTAGTTTATCCGCCCACTCCGCCGTAATCCAGACTTCACATGCTGGGCCAGACATAGCCCGAGTCCACCAAGAGCGGAGGTTCTTGGCCCCTCACCTGGTTTAGCCCGCCTGTCGAAGCGGTTTGCCGGGGTGTGGCCGCTGCGCATGCTACAGCTACTTGGAGCCACAGGTGAGAGTTGAGTGCCCGGCAGAGACCAGGGTTAGTAAACTACACTGTAGGTTGAAACTACAGAGCACGACAGTATACTAACTAAGGTGCTACTCTACTGAAACACCCCATACACCCCAATGACGAACACAAGAGAACATTTTGCAAAGCAGTGGCTCACCCTTGCCGCCATCAAAGACGCCATTTGGACCTCCAGAAACTTGCTGGTAAGGAGGCACAGACAGACCCCCCCCCCGTGGCTGTGCTCCGAATGGCAGCGGCTACTCTGAGCTGCCTGCGGCAAGCCAAGGACACAGTCACCAAGAAGAGTCGTCTGTGCCCGCCCGGAGGAGGGAACCGGAGCCCACGGGGAAGGTCCTGGCAGCGACGGCCTGGCTCCTCGGGAGAGAGTGGAGAGATGCAACACCTCTGAGGAACTCCTTGAAGCATCCTGGCAGGTTTTATCTGTCTGGACTCTGTTTGAGAGGGTGGGATGAAGTCCCACTTAGTAAGGCGATACTACGCTCCTGCACAACAGAGGTTGAAGTGCTTTTTTTTAACAATTGCTTTTTAAAAAAATATTGTCTTGATGTATTTTAGATACATTTTACCTTACACCTCTATGTCAAACATGCTGCTTTTTTAACACGTTACCACAGAACTAAGATTGTGCTCCATGTTGGAGAGATGTGAACATCAATGCCTACAGTAACAATAAAAATTTTGCAAAAGAAAAAAAATCTGTTCTTATCAGTTTAATATCTGATACGTTCCCTATTTGGGGACCATATATTAAATTGATTTTTGGAACTGGGAGATGGAATAGGGGCTTGCTCCGTCCATTCCACGCATCGACCTGGTATTGCAGTACCGCCAGGAGCGGTGCACCCACCTCTGCTGGTCACAATGAATTTAATAATAATAATAATAATGCCTTTATTAGTCCCACAATGGGGAAATTCGAGATTCGAACCCAGGCCTCCTGGGGAGACTGGGTCCTGAACGCGGCGCCTTAGACCACTCGGCCATCCTGGCAGCCACGAGATTCGAACCCAGGCCTCCTGGGGAGACTGGGTCCGGAACGCGGCGCCTTAGACCACTCGGCCATCCTGGAATTTGTTGCTGGATGTTTCCATTCTATGTAGTTCTGTGGGAGAACGAAGAAACCCTTTAAGCAGCTGTCGTGTTTCTCAAAGGCTGTCTCTTGTTTTTGAGACTTTCACCGAATACCATGTCATGCTGCGGCTTAAAGGACATTCTTTCATTGAAGAAAGCGTCGTCTTGCTCCGTTATTGAGGGAACATGCGGTGGGTGGTCATATAAATAATGGTTTCAAATATAGATCATATAAATTTCCTATAAAGTTATAATATTGGCGCTTGGCTAATCAAAAACGTAAATAAGTAAAGTTTTGTAAAGGAGTTTGAATTGTTACACCGCTACATGTTCCTGACCACACAAAGAAACAGGAAATGAGTGCTAGAAAGGCGTGGGGCAGGGTCAATTCAATTCTCGCTTTGAATTCTTGTTAGAATTTAAGCAAGGCGTGATGGGAATGTTTTAGCTGATTCTTTTGACCTCATTCACAAATATTTACTTAATGCAAGTCTAAAAGCGACTACTTAAATTAATGTACGTGTCATGCATCATCCAGCGTGTATGTGTGTGCATGCGATCACACGTGCGTTGCAATCGGGCCCGTGACTGAAGATGGTGTGGGTGCTTAACCTTTTGGCCTGGCAATGTGTACATCTCATACTTACCTGGCAGGGGAGATACCATGATCACGAAGGTGGTTCACCCAGGGTGAGGCTCAGCCATTGCACTCCGGCTGTACTGACCCCTGCGAATTCCCCAAATGTGGGAATCTCGACTGCACAATTTCTGACAGTGGGGGACTGCGTTCGCGCTCTCCCCTGATTTCTGATGGTAATGACAATGAAATAAAATCATTCATGTCACTTAGTGAGCACGGTATCATGCTTATTTGTCAACATGCGATAAATAGTTAGCTTCTTTCGCAGTTGACAAATTACTGTCATTCACCTCCACACAAGTGGTGGCGCTAGCAAGTGACAATGGCAATTGGGAAGCAGGAAGTGCGTGTAAACGAAAAGATCTCGGTTTTTTAGTCTGTTTAGGACTGTTTTACATGGTTACACGGCATGAAGTTAGCGCAGAATTCATATTGGTCCGATATGGATCACGTGACAGGCGAGCGATTTCCTAACTTTCTTTTCACTTAGAGGAGGAAAAGCAACACAATTGTCCTCTTACGATCCGCAATACGTTTTATTAGATTCTTGAAATTCGCACGTCGGACTATTTAACCATTTAAGAGCATTGCGATGCCAGTAAATGGAATACTTCTATTGCTGTTTCCAATTGGTCCACTTTGGGTCACATGGACTACAGTACCCAGCAATTGCTAAGCTTTTGTTTCGTTCGCAGGCTGGCAAGCAACACAGTTGGTCTCGTTTTCTGCTAAAAATGTGTGAGTTTGATGTTTGGCATGTAAATGGTTTGTTGTGATCATTTTACATTGGTCACCGTCACTGTTGCTCGGAATGTCGAGAATCAAGTCGCCCCCTGTGTCAGTTTGCGGATATCGCTTCTCGGCCTTTTGGCTAAGATCAAGTGTAGTATCTGTTCTTATCAGTTTAATATCTGATACGTTCCCTATTTGGGGACCATATATTAAATTGATTTTTGGAACTGGGAGATGGAATAGGGCCTTGCTCTGTCCATTCCACGCATTGACCTGGTATTGCAGTACCGCCAGGAGCGGTGCACCCACCTCTGCTGGTCACAATGAATTTCTTGCTGGATGTTTCCATTCTATGTAGTTCTGTGGGAAAACGAAGAAACCCTTTAAGCAGCTGTCGTGTTTCTCAAAGGCTGTCTCTTGTTTTAGAGACTTTCACCGAATACCATGTCATGCTGCGACTTAAAGGACATTCTTTCATTGAAGAAAGCGTCGTCTTGCTCCGTTATTGAGGGAACATGCGGTGGGTGGTCATATAAATAATGGTTTCAAATATAGATCATATAAATTTCCTATAAAGTTATAATATTGGCGCTTGGCTAATCAAAAACGTAAATAAGTAAAGTTTTGTAAAGGAGTTTGAATTGTTACACCGCTACATGTTCCTGACCACACAAAGAAACAGGAAATGAGTGCTAGAAAGGCGTGGGGCAGGGTCAATTCAATTCTCGCTTTGAATTCTTGTTAGAATTTAAGCAAGGCGTGATGGGAATGTTTTTGCTGATTCTTTTGACCTCATTCACAAATATTTACTTAATGCAAGTCTAAAAGAGACTACTTAAATTAATGTACGTGTCATGCATCATCCAGCGTGTATGTGTGTGCATGCGATCACACGTGCGTTACAATCGGGCCCGTGACTGAAGATGGTGTGGGTGCTTAACCTTTTGGCCTGGCAATGTGTACATCTCATACTTACCTGGCAGGGGAGATACCATGATCACGAAGGTGGTTCACCCAGGGTGAGGCTCAGCCATTGCACTCCGGCTGTACTGACCCCTGCGAATTCCCCAAATGTGGGAATCTCGACTGCACAATTTCTGACAGTGGGGGACTGCGTTCGCGCTCTCCCCTGATTTCTGATGGTAATGACAATGAAATAAAATCATTCATGTCACTTATTGAGCACGGTATCATGCTTATTTGTCAACATGCGATAAATAGTTAGCTTCTTTCGCAGTTGACAAATTACTGTCATTCACCTCCACACAAGTGGTGGCGCTAGCAAGTGACAATGTCAATTGGGAAGCAGGAAGTGCGTGTAAACGAAAAGATCTCGGTTTTTTAGTCTGTTTAGGACTGTTTTACATGGTTACACGGCATGAAGTTAGCGCAGAATTCATATTGGTCCGATATGGATCACGTGACAGGCGAGCGATTTCCTAACTTTCTTTTCACTTAGAGGAGGAAAAGCAACACAATTGTCCTCTTACGATCCGCAATACGTTTTATTAGATTCTTGAAATTCGCACGTCGGACTATTTAACCATTTAAGAGCATTGCGATGCCAGTAAATGGAATACTTCTATTGCTGTTTCCAATTGGTCCACTTTGGGTCACATGGACTACAGTACCCAGCAATTGCTCAGCTTTTGTTTCGTTCGCAGGCTGGCAAAACACAGTTGGTCTCGTTTTCAGCTAAAAATGTGTGAGTTTGATGTTTGGCATGTAAATGGTTTGTTGTGATCATTTTACATTGGTCACCGTCACTGTTGCTCGGAATGTCGAGAATCAAGTCGCCCCCTGTGTCAGTTTGCTGATATCGCTTCTCGGCCTTTTGGCTAAGATCAAGTGTAGTATCTGTTCTTATCAGTTTAATAGCTGATACGTTCCCTATTTGGGGACCATATATTAAATTGATTTTTGGAACTGGGAGATGGAATAGGGGCTTGCTCCGTCCATTCCACGCATTGACCTGGTATTGCAGTACCGCCAGGAGCGGTGCCCCCACCTCTGCTGGTCACAATGAATTTCTTGCTGGATGTTTCCATTCTATGTAGTTCTGTGGGAAAACGAAGAAACCCTTTAAGCAGCTGTCGTGTTTCTCAATGGCTGTCTCTTGTTTTAGAGACTTTCACCGAATACCATGTCATGCTGCGGCTTAAAGGACATTCTTTCATTGAAGAAAGCGTCGTCTTGCTCCGTTATTGAGGGAACATGCGGTGGGTGTTCATATAAATAATGGTTTCAAATATAGATCATATAAATTTCCTATAAAGTTATAATATTGGCGCTTGGCTAATCAAAAACGTAAATAAGTAAAGTTTTGTAAAGGAGTTTGAATTGTTACACCGCTACATGTTCCTGACCACACAAAGAAACAGGAAATGAGTGCTAGAAAGGCGTGGGGCAGGGTCAATTCAATTCTCGCTTTGAATTCTTGTTAGAATTTAAGCAAGGCGTGATGGGAATGTTTTAGCTGATTCTTTTGACCTCATTCACAAATATTTACTTAATGCAAGTCTAAAAGCGACTACTTAAATTAATGTACGTGTCATGCATCATCCAGCGTGTATGTGTGTGCATGCGATCACACGTGCGTTGCAATCGGGCCCGTGACTGAAGATGGTGTGGGTGCTTAACCTTTTGGCCTGGCAATGTGTACATCTCATACTTACCTGGCAGGGGAGATACCATGATCACGAAGGTGGTTCACCCAGGGTGAGGCTCAGCCATTGCACTCCGGCTGTACTGACCCCTGCGAATTCCCCAAATGTGGGAATCTCGACTGCACAATTTCTGACAGTGGGGGACTGCGTTCGCGCTCTCCCCTGATTTCTGATGCTAATGACAATGAAATAAAATCATTCATGTCACTTAGTGAGCACGGTATCATGCTTATTTGTCAACATGCGATAAATAGTTAGCTTCTTTCGCAGTTGACAAATTACTGTCATTCACCTCCACACAAGTGGTGGCGCTAGCAAGTGACAATGTCAATTGGGAAGCAGGAAGTGCGTGTAAACGAAAAGATCTCGGTTTTTTAGTCTGTTTAGGACTGTTTTACATGGTTACACGGCATGAAGTTAGCGCAGAATTCATATTGGTCCGATATGGATCACGTGACAGGCGAGCGATTTCCTAACTTTCTTTTCACTTAGAGGAGGAAAAGCAACACAATTGTCCTCTTACGATCCGCAATACGTTTTATTAGATTCTTGAAATTCGCACGTCGGACTATTTAACCATTTAAGAGCATTGCGATGCCAGTAAATGGAATACTTCTATTGCTGTTTCCAATTGGTCCACTTTGGGTCACATGGACTACAGTACCCAGCAATTGCTCAGCTTTTGTTTCGTTCGCAGGCTGGCAAGCAACACAGTTGGTCTCGTTTTCTGCTAAAAATGTGTGAGTTTGATGTTTGGCATGTAAATGGTTTGTTGTGATCATTTTACATTGGTCACCGTCACTGTTGCTCGGAATGTCGAGAATCAAGTCGCCCCCTGTGTCAGTTTGCTGATATCGCTTCTCGGCCTTTTGGCTAAGATCAAGTGTAGTATCTGTTCTTATCAGTTTAATATCTGATACGTTCCCTATTTGGGGACCATATATTAAATTGATTTTTGGAACTGGGAGATGGAATAGGGGCTTGCTCCGTCCATTCCACGCATCGACCTGGTATTGCAGTACCGCCAGGAGCGGTGCACCCACCTCTGCTGGTCACAATGAATTTGTTGCTGGATGTTTCCATTCTATGTAGTTCTGTGGGAGAACGAAGAAACCCTTTAAGCAGCTGTCGTGTTTCTCAAAGGCTGTCTCTTGTTTTTGAGACTTTCACCGAATACCATGTCATGCTGCGGCTTAAAGGACATTCTTTCATTGAAGAAAGCGTCGTCTTGCTCCGTTATTGAGGGAACATGCGGTGGGTGGTTTCAAATATAGATCATATAAATTTCCTATAAAGTTATAATATTGGCGCTTGGCTAATTAAAAACGTAAATAAGTAAAGTTTTGTAAAGGAGTTTGAATTGTTACACCGCTACATGTTCCTGACCACACAAAGAAACAGGAAATGAGTGCTAGAAAGGCGTGGGGCAGGGTCAATTCAATTCTCGCTTTGAATTCTTGTTAGAATTTAAGCAAGGCGTGATGGGAATGTTTTTGCTGATTCTTTTGACCTCATTCACAAATATTTACTTCATGCAAGTCTAAAAGAGACTACTTAAATTAATGTACGTGTCATGCATCATCCAGCGTGTATGTGTGTGCATGCGATCACACGTGCGTTGCAATCGGGCCCGTGACTGAAGATGGTGTGGGTGCTTAACCTTTTGGCCTGGCAATGTGTACATCTCATACTTACCTGGCAGGGGAGATACCATGATCACGAAGGTGGTTCACCCAGGGTGAGGCTCAGCCATTGCACTCCGGCTGTACTGACCCCTGCGAATTCCCCAAATGTGGGAATCTCGACTGCACAATTTCTGACAGTGGGGGACTGCGTTCGCGCTCTCCCCTGATTTCTGATGGTAATGACAATGAAATAAAATCATTCATGTCACTTAGTGAGCACGGTATCATGCTTATTTGTCAACATGCGATAAATAGTTAGCTTCTTTCGCAGTTGACAAATTACTGTCATTCACCTCCACACAAGTGGTGGCGCTAGCAAGTGACAATGTCAATTGGGAAGCAGGAAGTGCGTGTAAACGAAAAGATCTCGGTTTTTTAGTCTGTTTAGGACTGTTTTACATGGTTACACGGCATGAAGTTAGCGCAGAATTCATATTGGTCCGATATGGATCACGTGACAGGCGAGCGATTTCCTAACTTTCTTTTCACTAGAGGAGGAAAAGCAACACAATTGTCCTCTTACGATCCGCAATACGTTTTATTAGATTCTTGAAATTCGCACGTCGGACTATTTAACCATTTAAGAGCATTGCGATGCCAGTAAATGGAATACTTCTATTGCTGTTTCCAATTGGTCCACTTTGGGTCACATGGACTACAGTACCCAGCAATTGCTAAGCTTTTGTTTCGTTCGCAGGCTGGCAAGCAACACAGTTGGTCTCGTTTTCAGCTAAAAATGTGTGAGTTTGATGTTTGGCATGTAATTGGTTTGTTGTGATCATTTTACATTGGTCACCGTCACTGTTGCTCGGAATGTCGAGAATCAAGTCGCCCCCTGTGTCAGTTTGCTGATATCGCTTCTCGGCCTTTTGGCTAAGACTGCGATCACCTCCTTTGGCCGTGTTGGTTCTATACCTGCTGTGGTATAGGACTTATTCATTGGGGGATATATCAGCTGTTGCTTATTGTTGATAAATAACCTTTGTATTTTCAGTTATCCGACTAAGGTAAGTAAATATAAACTAGTATTTGTTATTATTTATTATCTACGTCCTGTGGTTCTCCGGCTATGTCGGCCACCCATGCCGGCATGCGGAGGCACCACAGTGTACGTTTTACTTTCAAGGAAGTTAATGGAGAGGTCCTGGTAATGTCCAGACTGGATTTTTCCAGGAAACTTATCCAACAGACCTTGGAATTTAATGCTAATGACCTGAACTGTATCATAACGTTGCCTTTTAGCAAAGGTTTTGATGTTAGTTTCAGCTCTGCTCTAAATCTTCGCGAATTTTGGCTTCGTTATGAAGAGGTAAAAGCCCAGTTTTCTGCGTTCAATGTGGAAAAACTGACTGATAATGCTGCTAAAACAGTTATTGTCAGAATGTTTAATGAGACAGTGAATGCAGATGACATTTGTTTTTGGCTGGGTAGATATTGCACGGTGAAAGGCCAGGCTATGAAAGTGAGAGATGAGGATGGCATCTGGAACTGTGCCTGGCGGGTACCCATTCAACAATGGCAGGACCCCCAGGGCTTCCAGGGCCTGAAACATCTCCCATCAATGATAGTCCTGGGTGAAAACCGGGGCTACATACACTACCAGGGTCAACCCAAGCTCTGCCGCAAGTGTGGTGAGCATGGACACCTGGCAGAAGCATGTCAGCAGATAATTTGTGGAAAATGCAGAGTAATTGGGCATACTTTTGAAGAATGCACCAATGGCAGAAAGTGCAATCTCTGTGGGGAATCAAACCACCTCTACAGAAATTGTCCGAAATCATTTGCCAACAAATTGAAGGCTGGGAAAGAAATGGTACTGCTAAATGAAATTGAAATGGACAAACAACCAAAAGACACACCGGAAAATTCAAATCTCCCTCCAAAACCTGTCATTGGTGGATAGGGAACAGGTGAGGAGGTGGAAGGGGAGGGGCATATGTTGACTACACCAATGGGGAGTTCAGAAGAAAGTTGCATGTTGCCACAAATGCCCACAACCGAATCGAGCAAAACCAACATGGAAGACCAGACTAGTAGTGAACGCAGCGAAATTCCTTGTACACAAAAAATTAAACGACTAGCATCTGAGCGGTCTTCTGAGTCTCCATTGACCTTAGAGAAGAGGGGAAAGCCCGGGAGCTCAGAGAGCGACGTGGAAGAGCACAGGGTTTTTCCTTGCAACTCACCAAACGAGCTGTCTTTTTTGAACATAGTACTACAATCAACGTCCAAAAACCATAACACAATGAATTTAAGATTGCGAGAAAGACCATCACCAAGACTCCCGAATCCTACACCTATTGCTCAGGTGAAGGAAGAACTCCGGTCTCAAGAAATTACCTAATTGATTAGTTTTAAAGAGCTTCCTTCTTTTGATACCCTGTTTTGTAGTCCTCCATTTTAAATCATATCTTTAACTCTCACCTTCTCAACTATAAACGTTAGAAGTGTGAAATCAAAGACTCGTGCTCAGAGCGTATTGTCCTTTTTAAAAACTCTTAAGTCTGATGTGTTTTTAATGCAAGAATGTGGTATTCCCTTTTTAAAAAATTATAAGCAGTGGGAGGAAATGTGGCCACACCCATCTTTATGGAGTGGGTCGAACGAAAACCGCAACGATGGAGTGGCCATTTTAATAAACAACACTCGAATTGCAATTAAAGGTAGCACGGTTTTAATAGATGGACGAGCACTTTTAGCACACCTAACCTTCATGGGAAAGGGTTTTAACCTTTTAAATATTTACGGTCCAAATGAAAAACACGACAGGTATGAACTTTTAGAGAACTTGCAGTGTCACATGCTAGGTCGTGCACCCTTTATTATGGGAGGAGATTTTAACTGTGTTTTTAGCAGAAATGATAAAAAAGGAGCTGGGGAGGATTTTAAAGTTGATAAAACATCTGTTTTACTGAAGGACATGTGCCGGGTTTTTAAATTAGATGATTGTTTTAAAACCATACATCCAAGAGAGGAGGGTTTTACATGGTTTAGCGGAGATAGCAGCAAAGCCTCTCGCATTGACTATTTATTTACACGGGGTTGGCCACCAACTGATGCGAGATTAACCCCTGTCTTCTTCTCAGACCACCTCTCACTTTCTTGCAACCTGTCAATCCCATCTGGTTTGACAGTCGGCAGAGGCCTCTGGAGGCTCAACTGTTCCCTTCTTGAAGACGAAGTCCTGGTGAACAAATACAGGGAGCAGTACAAAAATTGGCAAACGCTCCAAGACCTGTTTGAATCACGAGCACAATGGTGGGAAATGATAAAGTTAAGAACCCAGACCTTTTTTAGAGAAGCAGGAAGAGAGAAGAAAAAGAAGGAAATGAAACATATGTTAGGACTACAAAAAAGACTACAAAGGTATTTTAACCTCTCACAAAAGGGTATCAATTTTAATGAGGAAATTAAACAGATTAAAAATAAATTGAGGCTTTTAGCAGACATCAAAAGTAAAGGTGTAATACTAAGGAGTAAAGAAAAGGAGATAGAGGAAGGAGAAAAATGTACAAGGTACTTTTTTAAAAGAATTATGAACAAGAGTGGGGGTTTTTTTAAGTTGCGAAAAGTAAATGGTGCTATAACAGAAATAAGCAGTGAAATAAAAGAGACAGTGGAAAGGTACTACCAGAAACTGTATGACAGGAAAGAGATTCAACCTGAGACAACGTCGGAAGTATTGAATTTTATTGAGAAAACAGTGACTGATAAAGTGCTTTTAACGCGAGATTTTACTCAAGAGGAATTAAACAAATGCATAAAACAATTTAAGAAAGCAAAAGCTCCGGGTGAGGACGGACTCTGCCTGGAATTTTATTTGACTTTTTGGGACATTATAGCACCGGATTTAATCACTGTTTTTAATGAATTTGACAAAACAAGCCGACTACCAGACAGTTTTAGAGTAGGGATAGTGACACTACTGCACAAGAAGGGAGACAAGGCGGACCTGGACAACTGGCGACCTATCACGCTTTTAAATGTTGATTGCAAACTTTTTAGTAAACTTTTAGCTACACGCATGTCTGTTTTGATGGGCGAATTGATCAACCCGGATCAAACCTGTGCCATCGCGGGGAGGAAGATCACGGACAGCCTCATGCTGATCCGTGACACCATCTGTTATGCGAGAGACAGAAATATGCGGCTAGTAGTCCTAAATTTAGATTTTGAGAAAGCGTTTGACCGAATCTCGCACCGGTACCTCTTTAGAGTACTGCAAAAATGGGGTTTTCCCGAAAGGTATATAGCGTGGGTGGGATTGCTGTACCGGGATATTAGCAGTACATTTGTGGTTAATGGGGACCTGACAAAAGCCGTCCAAATTAACTGCGGTGTCCGTCAGGGTTGTCCTTTATCTGCACTCCTCTATGTCCTATGCATAGAACCGCTGGCACAGATGTTGAGAAAGGATAAAATGATCAAGGGGGTTAACATTCCAGGTGGCGGGGGACTCACGACAAAATGTATTTTATATATGGACGATTTTAATATCCTGTGCTCAGACCTTTTATCGGTGACAAGGGCTTTGGACTTGACTGATTGGTATGGGAGGGCCTCTGGGTCAAAACTTAATAGAGCCAAAACACAAGCACAGTTTTATGGACCGTGGACATTGACAGAAAAGACAGGTTTACCCCTGACATTGACAAAAACTGACCAGAAAATACTCGGGATCAGATTTGGCAGGGAAGGGGGAGGAGAAGCAAGTTGGGGCGACGTGGTAGGGAAAGTGAGGAAAAGACTTGTTTTTTGGAGAATGAGGGAACTGACCATAGAGGGAAAAGTTTTAATCATAAAAGCAGTTATTCTACCATTGCTTTTATTAATCAGTTCTGTTTTTTCCCAACAAGAAGTATCCTTTTAGGTTTGGACCGGGCTATCTTTTACTTCATCTGGGGATCCAAGTGGGAGAGACTGAAGAGAGCAACAATGAAGATGAGCAGAGAAAAAGGGGGAAAAGGAGTGCCGGACCTCCAGTTCTTCTTGGGAAGCAGATATGTGGCCCTGCACTTCCAAACTGCACTAGAGCCCTCAAGCGCTCAAAAAGCTCGAGCAATGTCAAGATTCTGGATGGGATCTTACCTCCGGAAATTAAGACTCATCCCTAGCGATCAAAGACTGCCTGTGTCTTTTATCCTGCCGCCTGCCTATTCTTTTATAAAAGTTTTTTTAAGGAATTTTAAACTAGAAAATCAAGAATGCCATGTTTTAAAAAACCACAGATCTCTCATCTCTGTTGTGCAGGAGCGGGAAACGGTATGTCCAGTGCGCGGGCTTGCATTCGGCGAGCCCACAACTGTTTGGCGCAATGTAAACCATCCCGCCCTCCCAAACAAACTTCGGGACCTGTCATGGATGGCGGCGCATGAAATCCTCCCAGTCAGGTACGTTATGCACTCCCGAGGTATGGCAGCGCACTCAAACTGCCCCCGACCTGGTTGTGGCGCCCAAGAGTCGGTGAGGCACCTCCTCTGGGAGTGCAGTGCTGCCACGGACCTGTGGGCGACAGCCGGTCACCTGCAATTCCCGGACTTGCCAGCAAGGGAAGTCCTCAATGCACAATTCGTGCTCTATGGGGTGGGCCCAATGACGAACACAAGAGAACATTTTGCAAAGCAGTGGCTCACCCTTGCCGCCATCAAAGACGCCATTTGGACCTCCAGAAACTTGCTGGTAAGGAGGCACAGACAGACCCCCCCGTGGCTGTGCCCCGAATGGCAGCGGCTACTCTGAGCTGCCTGCGTCAAGCCAAGGACACAGTCACCAAGAAGAGTCGTCTGTGCCCGCCCGGAGGAGGGAACCGGAGCCCACAGGGAAGGTCCTGGCAGCGACGGCCTGGCTCCTCGGGAGAGAGTGGAGAGATGCAACACCTCTGAGGAACTCCTTGAAGCATCCTGGCAGGTTTTATCTGCCTGGACTCTGTTTGAGAGGGTGGGATGAAGTCCCACTTAGTAAGGCGATACTACGCTCCTGCACAACAGAGGTTGAAGTGCTTTTTTTTAACAATTGCTTTTTAAAAAATATTGTCTAGATGTATTTTAGATACATTTTACCTTACACCTCTATGTCAAACATGCTGCTTTTTAACACGTTACCACAGAACTAAGATTGTGCTCCATGTTGGAGAGATGTGAACATCAATGTCTACAGTAACAATAAAAATTTTGCAAAAGAAAAAAAAAATCTGTTCTTATCAGTTTAATATCTGATACGTTCCCTATTTGGGGACCATGTATTAAATAGATTTTTGGAACTGGGAGATGGAATAGGGGCTTGCTCCGTCCATTCCACGCATCGACCTGGTATTGCAGTACCGCCAGGAGCGGTGCACCCACCTCTGCTGGTCACAATGAATTTGTTGCTGGATGTTTCCATTCTATGTAGTTCTGTGGGAATACGAAGAAACCCTTTTAGCAGCTGTCGAGTTTCTCAAAGGCTGTCTCTTGTTTTAGAGACTTTCACCGAATACCATGTCATGCTGCGGCTTAAAGGACATTCTTTCATTGAAGAAAGCGTCGTCTTGCTCCGTTATTGAGGGAACATGCGGTGGGTGGTCATATAAATAATGGTTTCAAATATAGATCATATAAATTTCCTATAAAGTTATAATATTGGCGCTTGGCTAATCAAAAACGTAAATAAGTAAAGTTTTGTAAAGGAGTTTGAATTGTTACACCGCTACATGTTCCTGACCACACAAAGAAACAGGAAATGAGTGCTAGAAAGGCGTGGGGCAGGGTCAATTCAATTCTCGCTTTGAATTCTTGTTAGAATTTAAGCAAGGCGTGATGGGAATGTTTTTGCTGATTCTTTTGACCTCATTCACAAATATTTACTTAATGCAAGTCTAAAAGAGACTACTTAAATTAATGTACGTGTCATGCATCATCCAGCGTGTATGTGTGTGCATGCGATCACACGTGCGTTGCAATCGGGCCCGTGACTGAAGATGGTGTGGGTGCTTAACCTTTTGGCCTGGCAATGTGTACATCTCATACTTACCTGGCAGGGGAGATACCATGATCACGAAGGTGGTTCACCCAGGGTGAGGCTCAGCCATTGCACTCCGGCTGTACTGACCCCTGCGAATTCCCCAAATGTGGGAATCTCGACTGCACAATTTCTGACAGTGGGGGACTGCGTTCGCGCTCTCCCCTGATTTCTGATGGTAATGACAATGAAATAAAATCATTCATGTCACTTAGTGAGCACGGTATCATGCTTATTTGTCAACATGCGATAAATAGTTAGCTTCTTTCGCAGTTGACAAATTACTGTCATTCACCTCCACACAAGTGGTGGCGCTAGCAAGTGACAATGTCAATTGGGAAGCAGGAAGTGCGTGTAAACGAAAAGATCTCGGTTTTTTAGTCTGTTTAGGACTGTTTTACATGGTTACACGGCATGAAGTTAGCGCAGAATTCATATTGGTCCGATATGGATCACGTGACAGGCGAGCGATTTCCTAACTTTCTTTTCACTTAGAGGAGGAAAAGCAACACAATTGTCCTCTTACGATCCGCAATACGTTTTATTAGATTCTTGAAATTCGCACGTCGGACTATTTAACCATTTAAGAGCATTGCGATGCCAGTAAATGGAATACTTCTATTGCTGTTTCCAATTGGTCCACTTTGGGTCACATGGACTACAGTACCCAGCAATTGCTCAGCTTTTGTTTCGTTCGCAGGCTGGCAAGCAACACAGTTGGTCTCGTTTTCAGCTAAAAATGTGTGAGTTTGATGTTTGGCATGTAAATGGTTTGTTGTGATCATTTTACATTGGTCACCGTCACTGTTGCTCGGAATGTCGAGAATCAAGTCGCCCCCTGTGTCAGTTTGCTGATATCGCTTCTCGGCCTTTTGGCTAAGACTGCGATCACCTCCTTTGGGTGTGTTGGTTCTATACCTGCTGTGGTATAGGACTTATTCATTGGGGGATATATCAGCTGTTGCTTATTGTTGATAATAACCTTTGTATTTTCAGTTATCCGACTAAGGTAAGTAAATATAAACTAGTATTTGTTATTATTTATTATCTACGTCCTGTGGTTCTCCGGCTATGTCGGCCACCCATGCCGGCATGCGGAGGCACCACAGTGTACGTTTTACTTTCAAGGAAGTTAATGGAGAGGTCCTGGTAATGTCCAGACTGGATTT
Source organism: Idiotropiscis lumnitzeri (assembly GCF_059441095.1). NCBI lineage: Eukaryota > Metazoa > Chordata > Actinopteri > Syngnathiformes > Syngnathidae > Idiotropiscis > Idiotropiscis lumnitzeri. Next base: position 21,434,277 of record NC_142397.1, on the reverse strand, counting down.
TTCCAGGAAACTTATCCAACAGACCTTGGAATTTAATGCTAATGACCTGAACTGTATCATAACGTTGCCTTTTAGCAAAGGTTTTGATGTTAGTTTCAGCTCTGCTCTAAATCTTCGCGAATTTTGGCTTCGTTATGAAGAGGTAAAAGCCCAGTTTTCTGCGTTCAATGTGGAAAAACTGACTGATAATGCTGCTAAAACAGTTATTGTCAGAATGTTTAATGAGACAGTGAATGCAGATGACATTTGTTTTTGGCTGGGTAGATATTGCACGGTGAAAGGCCAGGCTATGAAAGTGAGAGATGAGGATGGCATCTGGAACTGTGCCTGGCGGGTACCCATTCAACAATGGCAGGACCCCCAGGGCTTCCAGGGCCTGAAACATCTCCCATCAATGATAGTCTTGGGTGAAAACCGAGGCTACATACACTACCAGGGTCAACCCAAGCTCTGCCGCAAGTGTGGTGAGCATGGACACCTGGCAGAAGCATGTCAGCAGATAATTTGTGGAAAATGCAGAGTAATTGGGCATACTTTTGAAGAATGCACCAATGGCAGAAAGTGCAATCTCTGTGGGGAATCAAACCACCTCTACAGAAATTGTCCGAAATCATTTGCCAACAAATTGAAGGCTGGAAAAGAAATGGTACTGCTAAATGAAATTGAAATGGACAAACAACCAAAAGACACACCGGAAAATTCAAATCTCCCTCCAAAACCTGTCATTGGTGGAGAGGGAACAGGTGAGGAGGTGGAAGGGGAGGGGCATATCTTGACTACACCAATGGGGAGTTCAGAAGAAAGTAGCATGTTGTCACAAATGCCCACAACCGAATCGAGCAAAACCAACATGGAAGACCAGACTCGTTGTGAACGCAGCGAAATTCCTTGTACACAAAAAATTAAACGACTAGCATCTGAGCGGTCTTCTGAGTCTCCATTGACCTTAGAGAAGAGGGGAAAGCCCGGGAGCTCAGAGAGCGACGTGGAAGAGCACAGGGTTTTTCCTTGCAACTCACCAAACGAGCTGTCTTTTTTGAACATAGTACTACAATCAACGCCCAAAAACCATAACACAATGAATTTAAGATTGCGAGAAAGACCATCACCAAGACTCCCGAATCCTACACCTATTGCTCAGGTGAAGGAAGAACTCCGGTCTCAAGAAATTACCTAATTGATTAGTTTTAAAGAGCTTCCTCATTTTGATACCCTGTTTTGTAGGCCTCCATTTTAAATCATATCTTTAACTCTCACCTTCTCAACTATAAACGTTAGAAGTGTGAAATCAAAGACTCGTGCTCAGAGCGTATTGTCCTTTTTAAAAACTCTTAAGTCTGATGTGTTTTTAATGCAAGAATGTGGTATTCCCTTTTTAAAAAATTATAAGCAGTGGGAGGAAATGTAGCCACACCCATCCTTATGGAGTGGGTCGAACGAAAACCGCAACGATGGAGTGGCCATTTTAATAAACAACACTCGAATTGCAATTAAAGGTAGCACGGTTTTAACAGATGGACGAGCACTTTTAGCACACCTAACCTTCATGGGAAAGGGTTTTAACCTTTTAAATATTTACGGTCCAAATGAAAAACACGACAGGTATGAACTTTTAGAGAACTTGCAGTGTCACATGCTAGGTCGTGCACCCTTTATTATGGGAGGAGATTTTAACTGTGTTTTAAGCAGAAATGATAAAAAAGGAGCTGGAGAGGATTTTAAAGTTGATTAAACATCTGTTTTACTGAAGGACATGTGCCGGGTTTTTAAATTAGATGATTGTTTTAAAACCATACATCCAAGAGAGGAGGGTTTTACATGGTTTAGCGGAGATAGCAGCAAAGCCTCTCGCATTGACTATTTATTTACACGGGGTTGGACACCAACTGATGCGAGATTAACCCCTGTATTCTTCTCGGACCACCTTTCACTCTCTTGCAACCTGTCAATCCCATCTGGTTTGACAGTCGGAAGAGGCCTCTGGAGGCTCAACTGTTCCCTTCTTGAAAATGAAGTTCTGGTGAACAAATACAGGGAGCAGTACAAAAATTGGCAAACACTCCAAGACCTGTTTGAATCACGAGCACAATGGTGGGAAATGATAAAGTTAAGAACCCAGACCTTTTTTAGAGAAGCAGGAAGAGAGAAGAAAAAGAAGGAAATTAAACATATGTTCGGACTACAAAAAAGACTACAAAGGTATTTTAACCTCTCACAAAAGGGTATCAATTTTAATGAGGAGATTAAACAGATTAAAAATAAATTGAGGCTTTTAGCAGACATCAAAAGTAAAGGTGTAATACTAAGGAGTAAAGAAAAGGAGATAGAGGAAGGAGAAAAATGTACAAGGTACTTTTTTAAAAGAATTATGAACAAGAGTGGGGGTATTTTTAAGTTGCGAAAAGTAAATGGTGCTATAACAGAAATAAGCAGTGAAATAAAAGAGACAGTGGAAAGCTACTACCAGAAACTGTATGACAGGAAAGAGATTCAACCTGAGACAACGTCGGAAGTATTGAATTTTATTGAGAAAACAGTGACTGATAAAGTGCTTTTAACGCGAGATTTTACTCAAGAGGAATTAAACAAATGCATAAAACAATTTAAGAAAGCAAAAGCTCCGGGTGAGGACGGACTCTGCCTGGAATTTTATTTGACTTTTTGGGACATTATAGCACCGGATTTAATCACTGTTTTTAATGAATTTGACAAAACAAGCCGACTACCAGACAGTTTTAGAGTAGGGATAGTGACACTACTGCACAAGAAGGGAGACAAGGCGGACCTGGACAACTGGCGACCTATCACGCTTTTAAATGTTGATTGCAAACTTTTTAGTAAACTTTTAGCTACACGCATGTCTGTTTTGATGGGCGAATTGATCAACCCGGATCAAACCTGTGCCATCGCGGGGAGGAAGATCACGGACAGCCTCATGCTGATCCGTGACACCATCTGTTATGCGAGAGACAGAAATATGCGGCTAGTAGTCCTAAATTTAGATTTTGAGAAAGCGTTTGACCGAATCTCGCACCGGTACCTCTTTAGAGTACTGCAAAAATGGGGTTTTCCCGAAAGGTATATAGCGTGGGTGGGATTGCTGTACCGGGATATTAGCAGTACATTTGTGGTTAATGGGGACCTGACAAAAGCCGTCCAAATTAACTGCGGTGTCCGTCAGGGTTGTCCTTTATCTGCACTCCTCTATGTCCTATGCATAGAACCGCTGGCACAGATGTTGAGAAAGGATAAAATGATCAAGGGGGTTAACATTCCAGGTGGCGGGGGACTCACGACAAAATGTATTTTATATATGGACGATTTTAATATCCTGTGCTCAGACCTTTTATCGGTGACAAGGGCTTTGGACTTGACTGATTGGTATGGGAGGGCCTCTGGGTCAAAACTTAATAGAGCCAAAACACAAGCACAGTTTTATGGACCGTGGACATTGACAGAAAAGACAGGTTTACCCCTGACATTGACAAAAACTGACCAGAAAATACTCGGGATCAGATTTGGCAGGGAAGGGGGAGGAGAAGCAAGTTGGGGCGACGTGGTAGGGAAAGTGAGGAAAAGACTTGTTTTTTGGAGAATGAGGGAACTGACCATAGAGGGAAAAGTTTTAATCATAAAAGCAGTTATTCTACCATTGCTTTTATTAATCAGTTCTGTTTTTATCCCAACAAGAAGTATCCTTTTAGGTTTGGACCGGGCTATCTTTTACTTCATCTGGGGATCCAAGTGGGAGAGACTGAAGAGAGCAACAATGAAGATGAGCAGAGAAAAAGGGGGAAAAGGAGTGCCGGACCTCCAGCTCTTCTTGGGAAGCAGATATGTGGCCCTGCACTTCCAAACTGCACTAGAGCCCTCAAGCGCTCAAAAAGCTCGAGCAATGTCAAGATTCTGGATGGGATCTTACCTCCGGAAATTAAGACTCATCCCTAGCGATCAAAGACTGCCTGTGTCTTTTATCCTGCCGCCTGCCTATTCTTTTATAAAAGTTTTTTTAAGGAATTTTAAACTAGAAAATCAAGAATGCCATGTTTTAAAAAACCACAGATCTCTCATCTCTGTTGTGCAGGAGCGGGAAACGGTATGTCCAGTGCGCGGGCTTGCATTCGGCGAGCCCACAACTGTTTGGCGCAATGTAAACCATCCCGCCCTCCCAAACAAACTTCGGGACCTGTCATGGATGGCGGCGCACGAAATCCTCCCAGTCAGGTACGTTATGCACTCCCGAGGTATGGCAGCGCACTCAAACTGCCCCCGACCTGGTTGTGGCGCCCAAGAGTCGGTGAGGCACCTCCTCTGGGAGTGCAGTGCTGCCACGGACCTGTGGGCGACAGCCGGCCACCTGCAATTCCCGGACTTGCCAGCAAGGGAGGTCCTCAATGCACAATTCGTGCTCTATGGGGTGGGCCCAATGACGAACACAAGAGAACATTTTGCAAAGCAGTGGCTCACCCTTGCCGCCATCAAAGACGCCATTTGGACCTCCAGAAACTTGCTGGTAAGGAGGCACAGACAGACCCCCCCCGTGGCTGTGCTCCGAATGGCAGCGGCTACTCTGAGCTGCCTGCGGCAAGCCAAGGACACAGTCACCAAGAAGAGTCGTCTGTGCCCGCCCGGAGGAGGGAACCGGAGCCCACAGGGAAGGTCCTGGCAGCGACGGCCTGGCTCCTCGGGAGAGAGTGGAGAGATGCAACACCTCTGAGGAACTCCTTGAAGCATCCTGGCAGGTTTTATCTGTCTGGACTCTGTTTGAGAGGGTGGGATGAAGTCCCACTTAGTAAGGCGATACTACGCTCCTGCACTACAGAGGTTGAAGTGCTTTTTTTTAACAATTGCTTTTTAAAAAATATTGTCTAGATGTATTTTAGATACATTTTACCTTACACCTCTATGTCAAACATGCTGCTTTTTTAACACGTTACCACAGAACTAAGATTGTGCTCCATGTTGGAGAGATGTGAACATCAATGTCTACAGTAACAATAAAAATTTTGCAAAAGAAAAAATCTGTTCTTATCAGTTTAATATCTGATACGTTCCCTATTTGGGGACCATATATTAAATTGATTTTTGGAACTGGGAGATGGAATAGGGGCTTGCTCCGTCCATTCCACGCGTCAACCTGGTATTGCAGTACCGCCAGGAGCGGTGCACCCACCTCTGCTGGTCACAATGAATTTGTTGCTGGATGTTTCCATTCTATGTAGTTCTGTGGGAAAACGAAGAAACCCTTTAAGCAGCTGTCGTGTTTCTCAATAATGGTTTCAAATATAGATCATATAAATTTCCTATAAAGTTATAATATTGGCGCTTGGCTAATCAAAAACGTAAATAAGTAAAGTTTTGTAAAGGAGTTTGAATTGTTACACCGCTACATGTTCCTGACCACACAAAGAAACAGGAAATGAGTGCTAGAAAGGCGTGGGGCAGGGTCAATTCAATTCTCGCTTTGAATTCTTGTTAGAATTTAAGCAAGGCGTGATGGGAATGTTTTTGCTGATTCTTTTGACCTCATTCACAAATATTTACTTAATGCAAGTCTAAAAGAGACTACTTAAATTAATGTACGTGTCATGCATCATCCGGCGTGTATGTGTGTGCATGCGATCACACGTGCGTTGCAATCGGGCCCGTGACTGAAGATGGTGTGGGTGCTTAACCTTTTGGCCTGGCAATGTGTACATCTCATACTTACCTGGCAGGGGAGATACCATGATCACGAAGGTGGTTCACCCAGGGTGAGGCTCAGCCATTGCACTCCGGCTGTACTGACCCCTGCGAATTCCCCAAATGTGGGAATCTCGACTGCACAATTTCTGACAGTGGGGGACTGCGTTCGCGCTCTCCCTTGATTTCTGATGGTAATGACAATGAAATAAAATCATTCATGTCACTTAGTGAGCACGGTATCATGCTTATTTGTCAACATGCGATAAATAGTTAGCTTCTTTCGCAGTTGACAAATTACTGTCATTCACCTCCACACAAGTGGTGGCGCTAGCAAGTGACAATGTCAATTGGGAAGCAGGAAGTGCGTGTAAACGAAAAGATCTCGGTTTTTTAGTCTGTTTAGGACTGTTTTACATGGTTACACGGCATGAAGTTAGCGCAGAATTCATATTGGTCCGATATGGATCACGTGACAGGCGAGCGATTTCCTAACTTTCTTTTCACTAGAGGAGGAAAAGCAACACAATTGTCCTCTTACGATCCGCAATATGTTTTATTAGATTCTTGAAATTCGCACGTCGGACTATTTAACCATTTAAGAGCATTGCGATGCCAGTAAATGGAATACTTCTATTGCTGTTTCCAATTGGTCCACTTTGGGTCACATGGACTACAGTACCCAGCAATTGCTCAGCTTTTGTTTCGTTCGCAGGCTGGCAAGCAACACAGTTGGTCTCGTTTTCAGCTAAAAATGTGTGAGTTTGATGTTTGGCATGTAAATGGTTTGTTGAGATCATTTTACATTGGTCACCGTCACTGTTGCTCGGAAAGTCGAGAATCAAGTCGCCCCCTGTGTCAGTTTGCTTATATCGCTTCTCGGCCTTTTGGCTAAGATCAAGTGTAGTATCTGTTCTTATCAGTTTAATATCTGATACGTTCCCTATTTGGGGACCATATATTAAATTGATTTTTGGAACTGGGAGATGGAATAAGGGCTTGCTCCGTCCATTCCACGCATCGACCTGGTATTGCAGTACCGCCAGGAGTGGTGCACCCACCTCTGCTGGTCACAATGAATTTCTTGCTGGATGTTTCCATTCTATGTAGTTCTGTGGGAAAATGAAGAAACCCTTTAAGCAGCTGTCGTGTTTCTCAAAGGCTGTCTCTTGTTTTAGAGACTTTCACCGAATACCATGTCATGCTGCGGCTTAAAGGACATTCTTTCATTGAAGAAAGCGTCGTCTTGCTCCGTTATTGAGGGAACATGCGGTGGGTGGTCATATAAATAATGGTTTCAAATATAGATCATATAAATTTCCTATAAAGTTATAATATTGGCGCTTGGCTAATCAAAAACGTAAATAAGTAAAGTTTTGTAAAGGAGTTTGAATTGTTACACCGCTACATGTTCCTGACCACACAAAGAAACAGGAAATGAGTGCTAGAAAGGCGTGGGGCCGGGTCAATTCAATTCTCGCTTTGAATTCTTGTTAGAATTTAAGCAAGGCGTGATGGAAATGTTTTTGCTGATTCTTTTGACCTCATTCACAAATATTTACTTAATGCAAGTCTAAAAGAGACTACTTAAATTAATGTACGTGTCATGTATCATCCAGCGTGTATGTGTGTGCATGCGATCACACGTGCGTTGCAATCGGGCCCGTGACTGAAGATGGTGTGGGTGCTTAACCTTTTGGCCTGGCAATGTGTACATCGCATACTTACCTGGCAGGGGAGATACCATGATCACGAAGGTGGTTCACCCAGGGTGAGGCTCAGCCATTGCACTCCGGCTGTACTGATCCCTGTGAATTCCCCAAATGTGGGAATCTCGACTGCACAATTTCTGACAGTGGGGGACTGCGTTCGCGCTCTCCCCTGATTTCTGATGGTAATGACAATGAAATAAAATCATTCATGTCACTTAGTGAGCACGGTATCATGCTTATTTGTCAACATGCGATAAATAGTTAGCTTCTTTCGCAGTTGACAAATTACTGTCATTCACCTCCACACAAGTGGTGGCGCTAGCAAGTGACAATGTCAATTGGGAAGCAGGAAGTGCGTGTAAACGAAAAGATCTCGGTTTTTTAGTCTGTTTAGGACTGTTTTACATGGTTACACGGCATGAAGTTAGCGCAGAATTCATATTGGTCCGATATGGATCACGTGACAGGCGAGCGATTTCCTAACTTTCTTTTCACTTAGAGGAGGAAAAGCAACACAATTGTCCTCTTACGATCCGCAATACGTTTTATTAGATTCTTGAAATTCGCACGTCGGACTATTTAACCATTTAAGAGCATTGCGATGCCAGTAAATGGAATACTTCAATTGCTGTTTCCAATTGGTCCACTTTGGGTCACATGGACTACAGTACCCAGCAATTGCTCAGCTTTTGTTTCGTTCGCAGGCTGGCAAGCAACACAGTTTGTCTCGTTTTCAGCTAAAAATGTGTGAGTTTGATGTTTGGCATGTAAATGGTTTGTTGTGATCATTTTACATTGGTCACCGTCACTGTTGCTCGGAATGTCGAGAATCAAGTCGCCCCCTGTGTCAGTTTGCTGATATCGCTTCTCGGCCTTTTGGCTAAGATCAAGTGTAGTATCTGTTCTTATCAGTTTAATATCTGATACGTTCCCTATTTGGGGACCCTATATTAAATTTATTTTTGGAACTGGGAGATGGAATAGGGGCTTGCTCCGTCCATTCCACGCATCGACCTGGTATTGCAGTACCGCCAGGAGCGGTGCACCCACCTCTGCTGGTCACAATGAATTTGTTGCTGGATGTTTCCATTCTATGTAGTTGTGTGGGAAAACGAAGAAACCCTTTAAGCAGCTGTCGTGTTTCTCAAAGGCTGTCTCTTGTTTTTGAGACTTTCACCGAATACCATGTCATGCTGCGGCTTAAAGGACATTCTTTCATTGAAGAAAGCGTCGTCTTGCTCCGTTATTGAGGGAACATGCGGTGGGTGGTCATATAAATAATGGTTTCAAATATAGATCATATAAATTTCCTATAAAGTTATAATATTGGCGCTTGGCTAATCAAAAACGTAAATAAGTAAAGTTTTGTAAAGGAGTTTGAATTGTTACACCGCTACATGTTCCTGACCACACAAAGAAACAGGAAATGAGTGCTAGAAAGGCGTGGGGCCGGGTCAATTCAATTCTCGCTTTGAATTCTTGTTAGAATTTAAGCAAGGCGTGATGGGAATGTTTTTGCTGATTCTTTTGACCTCATTCACAAATATTTACTTAATGCAAGTCTAAAAGAGACTACTTAAATTAATGTACGTGTCATGCATCATCCAGCGTGTATGTGTGTGCATGCGATCACACGTGCGTTGCAATCGGTCCCGTGACTGAAGATGGTGTGGGTGCTTAACCTTTTGGCCTGGCAATGTGTACATCTCATACTTACCTGGCAGGGGAGATACCATGATCACGAAGGTGGTTCACCCAGGGTGAGGCTCAGCCATTGCACTCCGGCTGTACTGACCCCTGCGAATTCCCCAAATGTGGGAATCTCGACTGCACAATTTCTGACAGTGGGGGACTGCGTTCGCGCTCTCCCCTGATTTCTGATGGTAATGACAATGAAATAAAATCATTCATGTCACTTAGTGAGCACGGTATCATGCTTATTTGTCAACATGCGATAAATAGTTAGCTTCTTTCGCAGTTGACAAATTACTGTCATTCACCTCCACACAAGTGGTGGCGCTAGCAAGTGACAATGTCAATTGGGAAGCAGGAAGTGCGTGTAAACGAAAAGATCTCGGTTTTTTAGTCTGTTTAGGACTGTTTTACATGGTTACACGGCATGAAGTTAGCGCAGAATTCATATTGGTCCGATATGGATCACGTGACAGGCGAGCGATTTCCTAACTTTCTTTTCACTTAGAGGAGGAAAAGCAACACAATTGTCCTCTTACGATCCGCAATACGTTTTATTAGATTCTTGAAATTCGCACGTCGGACTATTTAACCATTTAAGAGCATTGCGATGCCAGTAAATGGAATACTTCTATTGCTGTTTCCAATTGGTCCACTTTGGGTCACATGGACTACAGTACCCAGCAATTGCTCAGCTTTTGTTTCGTTCGCAGGCTGGCAAGCAACACAGTTGGTCTCGTTTTCAGCTAAAAATGTGTGAGTTTGATGTTTGGCATGTAAATGGTTTGTTGTGATCATTTTACATTGGTCACCGTCACTGTTGCTCGGAAAGTCGAGAATCAAGTCGCCCCCTGTGTCAGTTTGCTGATATCGCTTCTCGGCCTTTTGGCTAAGACTGCGATCACCTCCTTTGGGCGTGTTGGTTCTTTTCCTGCTGTGGTATAGGACTTATTCATTGGGGGATATATCAGCTGTTGCTTATTGTTGATAATAACCTTTGTATTTTCAGTTATCCGACTAAGGTAAGTAAATATAAACTAGTATTTGTTATTATTTATTATCTACGTCCTGTGGTTCTCCGGGTATGTCGGCAACCCATGCCGGCATGCGGAGGCACCACAGTGTACGTTTTACTTTCAAGGAAGTTAATGGAGAGGTCCTGGTAATGTCCAGACTGGATTTTTCCAGGAAACTTATCCAACAGACCTTGGAATTTAATGCTAATGACCTGAACTGTATCATAACGTTGCCTTTTAGCAAAGGTTTTGATGTTAGTTTCAGCTCTGCTCTAAATCTTCGCGAATTTTGGCTTCGTTATGAAGAGGTAAAAGCCCAGTTTTCTGCGTTCAATGTGGAAAAACTGACTGATAATGCTGCTAAAACAGTTATTGTCAGAATGTTTAATGAGACAGTGAATGCAGATGACATTTGTTTTTGGCTGGGTAGATATTGCACGGTGAAAGGCCAGGCTATGAAAGTGAGAGATGAGGATGGCATCTGGAACTGTGCCTGGCGGGTACCCATTCAACAATGGCAGGACCCCCAGGGCTTCCAGGGCCTGAAACATCTCCCATCAATGATAGTCTTGGGTGAAAACCGAGGCTACATACACTACCAGGGTCAACCCAAGCTCTGCCGCAAGTGTGGTGAGCATGGACACCTGGCAGAAGCATGTCAGCAGATAATTTGTGGAAAATGCAGAGTAATTGGGCATACTTTTGAAGAATGCACCAATGGCAGAAAGTGCAATCTCTGTGGGGAACCAAACCACCTCTACAGAAATTGTCCGAAATCATTTGCCAACAAATTGAAGGCTGGAAAAGAAATGGTACTGCTAAATGAAATTGAAATGGACAAACAACCAAAAGACACACCGGAAAATTCAAATCTCCCTCCAAAACCTGTCATTGGTGGAGAGGGAACAGGTGAGGAGGTGGAAGGGGAGGGGCATATCTTGACTACACCAATGGGGAGTTCAGAAGAAAGTAGCATGTTGTCACAAATGCCCACAACCGAATCGAGCAAAACCAACATGGAAGACCAGACTAGTTGTGAACGCAGCGAAATTCCTTGTACACAAAAAATTAAACGACTAGCATCTGAGCGGTCTTCTGAGTCTCCATTGACCTTAGAGAAGAGGGGAAAGCCCGGGAGCTCAGAGAGCGACGTGGAAGAGCACAGGGTTTTTCCTTGCAACTCACCAAACGAGCTGTCTTTTTTGAACATAGTACTACAATCAACGCCCAAAAACCATAACACAATGAATTTAAGATTGCGAGAAAGACCATCACCAAGACTCCCGAATCCTACACCTATTGCTCAGGTGAAGGAAGAACTCTGGTCTCAAGAAATTACCTAATTGATTAGTTTTAAAGAGCTTCCTCCTTTTGATACCCTGTTTTGTAGGCCTCCATTTTAAATCATATCTTTAACTCTCACCTTCTCGACTATAAACGTTAGAAGTGTGAAATCAAAGACTCGTGCTCAGAGCGTATTGTCCTTTTTAAAAACTCTTAAGTCTGATGTGTTTTTAATGCAAGAATGTGGTATTCCCTTTTTAAAAAATTATAAGCAGTGGGAGGAAATGTGGCCACACCCATCCTTATGGAGTGGGTCGAACGAAAACCGCAACGATGGAGTGGCCATTTTAATAAACAACACTCGAATTGCAATTAAAGGTAGCACGGTTTTAACAGATGGACGAGCACTTTTAGCACACCTAACCTTCATGGGAAAGGGTTTTAACCTTTTAAATATTTACGGTCCAAATGAAAAACACGACAGGTATGAACTTTTAGAGAACTTGCAGTGTCACATGCTAGGTCGTGCACCCTTTATTATGGGAGGAGATTTTAACTGTGTTTTAAGCAGAAATGATAAAAAAGGAGCTGGAAAGGATTTTAAAGTTGATAAAACATCTGTTTTACTGAAGGACATGTGCCGGGTTTTTAAATTAGATGATTGTTTTAAAACCATACATCCAAGAGAGGAGGGTTTTACATGGTTTAGCGGAGATAGCAGCAAAGCCTCTCGCATTGACTATTTATTTACACGGGGTTGGACACCAACTGATGCGAGATTAACCCCTGTATTCTTCTCGGACCACCTTTCACTCTCTTGCAACCTGTCAATCCCATCTGGTTTGACAGTCGGAAGAGGCCTCTGGAGGCTCAACTGTTCCCTTCTTGAAAACGAAGTTCTGGTGAACAAATACAGGGAGCAGTACAAAAATTGGCAAACACTCCAAGACCTGTTTGAATCACGAGCACAATGGTGGGAAATGATAAAGTTAAGAACCCAGACCTTTTTTAGAGAAGCAGGAAGAGAGAAGAAAAAGAAGGAAATTAAACATATGTTCGGACTACAAAAAAGACTACAAAGGTATTTTAACCTCTCACAAAAGGGTATCAATTTTAATGAGGAGATTAAACAGATTAAAAATAAATTGAGGCTTTTAGCAGACATCAAAAGTAAAGGTGTAATACTAAGGAGTAAAGAAAAGGAGATAGAGGAAGGAGAAAAATGTACAAGGTACTTTTTTAAAAGAATTATGAACAAGAGTGGGGGTATTTTTAAGTTGCGAAAAGTAAATGGTGCTATAACAGAAATAAGCAGTGAAATAAAAGAGACAGTGGAAAGCTACTACCAGAAACTGTATGACAGGAAAGAGATTCAACCTGAGACAACGTCAGAAGTATTGAATTTTATTGAGAAAACAGTGACTGATAAAGTGCTTTTAACGCGAGATTTTACTCAAGAGGAATTAAACAAATGCATAAAACAATTTAAGAAAGCAAAAGCTCCGGGTGAGGACGGACTCTGCCTGGAATTTTATTTGACTTTTTGGGACATTATAGCACCGGATTTAATCACTGTTTTTAATGAATTTGACAAAACAAGCCGACTACCAGACAGTTTTAGAGTAGGGATAGTGACACTACTGCACAAGAAGGGAGACAAGGCGGACCTGGACAACTGGCGACCTATCACGCTTTTAAATGTTGATTGCAAACTTTTTAGTAAACTTTTAGCTACACGCATGTCTGTTTTTATGGGCGAATTGATCAACCCGGATCAAACCTGTGCCATCGCGGGGAGGAAGATCACGGACAGCCTCATGCTGATCCGTGACACCATCTGTTATGCGAGAGACAGAAATATGCGGCTAGTAGTCCTAAATTTAGATTTTGAGAAAGCGTTTGACCGAATCTCGCACCGGTACCTCTTTAGAGTACTGCAAAAATGGGGTTTTCCCAAAAGGTATATAGCGTGGGTGGGATTGCTGTACCGGGATATTAGCAGTAGATTTGTGGTTAATGGGGACCTGACAAAAGCAGTCCAAATTAACTGCGGTGTCCGTCAGGGTTGTCCTTTATCTGCACTCCTCTATGTCCTATGCATAGAACCGCTGGCACAGATGTTGAGAAAGGATAAAATGATCAAGGGGGTTAACATTCCAGGTGGCGGCGGACTCACGACAAAATGTATTTTATATATGGACGATTTTAATATCCTGTGCTCAGACCTTTTATCGGTGACAAGGGCTTTGGACTTGACTGATTGGTATGGGAGGGCCTCTGGGTCAAAACTTAATAGAGCCAAAACACAAGCACAGTTTTATGGACCGTGGACATTGACAGAAAAGACAGTTTTACCCCTGACATTGACAAAAACTGACCAGAAAATACTCGGGATCAGATTTGGCAGGGAAGGGGGAGGAGAAGCAAGTTGGGGCGACGTGGTAGGGAAAGTGAGGAAAAGACTTGTTTTTTGGAGAATGAGGGAACTGACCATAGAGGGAAAAGTTTTAATCATAAAAGCAGTTATTCTACCATTGCTTTTATTAATCAGTTCTGTTTTTATCCCAACAAGAAGTATCCTTTTAGGTTTGGACCGGGCTATCTTTTACTTCATCTGGGGATCCAAGTGGGAGAGACTGAAGAGAGCAACAATGAAGATGAGCAGAGAAAAAGGGGGAAAAGGAGTGCCGGACCTCCAGCTCTTCTTGGGAAGCAGATACGTCGCCCTGCACTTCCAAACTGCACTAGAGCCCTCAAGCGCTCAAAAAGCTCGAGCAATGTCAAGATTCTGGATGGGATCTTACCTCCGGAAATTAAGACTCATCCCTAGCGATCAAAGACTGCCTGTGTCTTTTATCCTGCCGCCTGCCTATTCTTTTATAAAAGTTTTTTTAAGGAATTTTAAACTAGAAAATCAAGAATGCCATGTTTTAAAAAACCACAGATCTCTCATCTCTGTTGTGCAGGAGCGGGAAACGGTATGTCCAGTGCGCGGGCTTGCATTCGGCGAGCCCACAACTGTTTGGCGCAATGTAAACCATCCCGCCCTCCCAAACAAACTTCGGGACCTGTCATGGATGGCGGCGCACGAAATCCTCCCAGTCAGGTACGTTATGCACTCCCGAGGTATGGCAGCGCACTCAAACTGCCCCCGACCTGGTTGTGGCGCCCAAGAGTCGGTGAGGCACCTCCTCTGGGAGTGCAGTGCTGCCACGGACCTGTGGGCGACAGCCGGCCACCTGCAATTCCCGGACTTGCCAGCAAGGGAGGTCCTCAATGCACAATTCGTGCTCTATGGGGTGGGCCCAATGACGAACACAAGAGAACATTTTGCAAAGCAGTGGCTCACCCTTGCCGCCATCAAAGACGCCATTTGGACCTCCAGAAACTTGCTGGTAAGGAGGCACAGACAGACCCCCCCCGTGGCTGTGCTCCGAATGGCAGCGGCTACTCTGAGCTGCCTGCGGCAAGCCAAGGACACAGTCACCAAGAAGAGTCGTCTGTGCCCGCCCGGAGGAGGGAACCGGAGCCCACAGGGAAGGTCCTGGCAGCGACGGCCTGGCTCCTCGGGAGAGAGTGGAGAGATGCAACACCTCTGAGGAACTCCTTGAAGCATCCTGGCAGGTTTTATCTGTCTGGACTCTGTTTGAGAGGGTGGGATGAAGTCCCACTTAGTAAGGCGATACTACGCTCCTGCACTACAGAGGTTGAAGTGCTTTTTTTTAACAATTGCTTTTTAAAAAATATTGTCTAGATGTATTTTAGATACATTTTACCTTACACCTCTATGTCAAACATGCTGCTTTTTTAACACGTTACCACAGAACTAAGATTGTGCTCCATGTTGGAGAGATGTGAACATCAATGTCTACAGTAACAATAAAAATTTTGCAAAAGAAAAAATCTGTTCTTATCAGTTTAATATCTGATACGTTCCCTATTTGGGGACCATATATTAAATTGATTTTTGGAACTGGGAGATGGAATAGGGGCTTGCTCCGTCCATTCCACGCGTCAACCTGGTATTGCAGTACCGCCAGGAGCGGTGCACCCACCTCTGCTGGTCACAATGAATTTGTTGCTGGATGTTTCCATTCTATGTAGTTCTGTGGGAAAACGAAGAAACCCTTTAAGCAGCTGTCGTGTTTCTCAATAATGGTTTCAAATATAGATCATATAAATTTCCTATAAAGTTATAATATTGGCGCTTGGCTAATCAAAAACGTAAATAAGTAAAGTTTTGTAAAGGAGTTTGAATTGTTACACCGCTACATGTTCCTGACCACACAAAGAAACAGGAAATGAGTGCTAGAAAGGCGTGGGGCAGGGTCAATTCAATTCTCGCTTTGAATTCTTGTTAGAATTTAAGCAAGGCGTGATGGGAATGTTTTTGCTGATTCTTTTGACCTCATTCACAAATATTTACTTAATGCAAGTCTAAAAGAGACTACTTAAATTAATGTACGTGTCATGCATCATCCGGCGTGTATGTGTGTGCATGCGATCACACGTGCGTTGCAATCGGGCCCGTGACTGAAGATGGTGTGGGTGCTTAACCTTTTGGCCTGGCAATGTGTACATCTCATACTTACCTGGCAGGGGAGATACCATGATCACGAAGGTGGTTCACCTAGGGTGAGGCTCAGCCATTGCACTCCGGCTGTACTGACCCCTGCGAATTCCCCAAATGTGGGAATCTCGACTGCACAATTTCTGACAGTGGGGGACTGCGTTCGCGCTCTCCCTTGATTTCTGATGGTAATGACAATGAAATAAAATCATTCATGTCACTTAGTGAGCACGGTATCATGCTTATTTGTCAACATGCGATAAATAGTTAGCTTCTTTCGCAGTTGACAAATTACTGTCATTCACCTCCACACAAGTGGTGGCGCTAGCAAGTGACAATGTCAATTGGGAAGCAGGAAGTGCGTGTAAACGAAAAGATCTCGGTTTTTTAGTCTGTTTAGGACTGTTTTACATGGTTACACGGCATGAAGTTAGCGCAGAATTCATATTGGTCCGATATGGATCACGTGACAGGCGAGCGATTTCCTAACTTTCTTTTCACTTAGAGGAGGAAAAGCAACACAATTGTCCTCTTACGATCCGCAATACGTTTTATTAGATTCTTGAAATTCGCACGTCGGACTATTTAACCATTTAAGAGCATTGCGATGCCAGTGAATGGAATACTTCTATTGCTGTTTCCAATTGGTCCACTTTGGGTCACATGGACTACAGTACCCAGCAATTGCTAAGCTTTTGTTTCGTTCGCAGGCTGGCAAGCAACACAGTTGGTCTCGTTTTCAGCTAAAAATGTGTGAGTTTGATGTTTGGCATGTAAATGGTTTGTTGTGATCATTTTACATTGGTCACCGTCACTGTTGCTCGGAATGTCGAGAATCAAGTCGCCCCCTGTGTCAGTTTGCTGATATCGCTTCTCGGCCTTTTGGCTAAGACTGCGATCACCTCCTTTGGGTGTGTTGGTTCTATACCTGCTGTGGTATAGGACTTATTCATTGGGGGATATATCAGCTGTTGCTTATTGTTGATAATAACCTTTGTATTTTCAGTTATCCGACTAAGGTAAGTAAATATAAACTAGTATTTGTTATTATTTATTATCTACGTCCTGTGGTTCTCCGGCTATGTCGGCCACCCATGCCGGCATGCGGAGGCACCACAGTGTACGTTTTACTTTCAAAGAAGTTAATGGAGAGGTCCTGGTAATGTCCAGACTTGATTTTTCCAGGAAACTTATCCAACAGACCTTGGAATTTAATGCTAATGACCTGAACTGTATCATAACGTTGCCTTTTAGCAAAGGTTTTGATGTTAGTTTCAGCTCTGCTCTAAATCTTCGCGAATTTTGGCTTCGTTATGAAGAGGTAAAAGCCCAGTTTTCTGCGTTCAATGTGGAAAAACTGACTGATAATGCTGCTAAAACAGTTATTGTCAGAATGTTTAATGAGACAGTGAATGCAGATGACATTTGTTTTTGGCTGGGTAGATATTGCACGGTGAAAGGCCAGGCTATGAAAGTGAGAGATGAGGATGGCATCTGGAACTGTGCCTGGCGGGTACCCATTCAACAATGGCAGGACCCCCAGGGCTTCCAGGGCCTGAAACATCTCCCATCAATGATAGTCTTGGGTGAAAACCGAGGCTACATACACTACCAGGGTCAACCCAAGCTCTGCCGCAAGTGTGGTGAGCATGGACACCTGGCAGAAGCATGTCAGCAGATAATTTGTGGAAAATGCAGAGTAATTGGGCATACTTTTGAAGAATGCACCAATGGCAGAAAGTGCAATCTCTGTGGGGAATCAAACCACCTCTACAGAAATTGTCCGAAATCATTTGCCAACAAATTGAAGGCTGGAAAAGAAATGGTACTGCTAAATGAAATTGAAATGGACAAACAACCAAAAGACACACCGGAAAATTCAAATCTCCCTCCAAAACCTGTCATTGGTGGAGAGGGAACAGGTGAGGAGGTGGAAGGGGAGGGGCATATCTTGACTACACCAATGGGGAGTTCAGAAGAAAGTAGCATGTTGTCACAAATGCCCACAACCGAATCGAGCAAAACCAACATGGAAGACCAGACTAGTTGTGAACGCAGCGAAATTCCTTGTACACAAAAAATTAAACGACTAGCATCTGAGCGGTCTTCTGAGTCTCCATTGACCTTAGAGAAGAGGGGAAAGCCCGGGAGCTCAGAGAGCGACGTGGAAGAGCACAGGGTTTTTCCTTGCAACTCACCAAACGAGCTGTCTTTTTTGAACATAGTACTACAATCAACGCCCAAAAACCATAACACAATGAATTTAAGATTGCGAGAAAGACCATCACCAAGACTCCCGAATCCTACACCTATTGCTCAGGTGAAGGAAGAACTCCGGTCTCAAGAAATTACCTAATTGATTAGTTTTAAAGAGCTTCCTCCTTTTGATACCCTGTTTTGTAGGCCTCCATTTTAAATCATATCTTTAACTCTCACCTTCTCGACTATAAACGTTAGAAGTGTGAAATCAAAGACTCGTGCTCAGAGCGTATTGTCCTTTTTAAAAACTCTTAAGTCTGATGTGTTTTTAATGCAAGAATGTGGTATTCCCTTTTTAAAAAATTATAAGCAGTGGGAGGAAATGTGGCCACACCCATCTTTATGGAGTGGGTCGAACGAAAACCGCAACGATGGAGTGGCCATTTTAATAAACAACACTCGAATTGCAATTAAAGGTAGCACGGTTTTAATAGATGGACGAGCACTTTTAGCACACCTAACCTTCATGGGAAAGGGTTTTAACCTTTTAAATATTTACGGTCCAAATGAAAAACACGACAGGTATGAACTTTTAGAGAACTTGCAGTGTCACATGCTAGGTCGTGCACCCTTTATTATGGGAGGAGATTTTAACTGTGTTTTAAGCAGAAATGATAAAAAAGGAGCTGGGGAGGATTTTAAAATTGATAAAACATCTGTTTTACTGAAGGACATGTGCCGGGTTTTTAAATTATATGATTGTTTTAAAACCATACATCCAAGAGAGGAGGGTTTTACATGGTTTAGCGGAGATAGCAGCAAAGCCTCTCGCATTGACTATTTATTTAC
Organism: Idiotropiscis lumnitzeri; assembly: GCF_059441095.1. Classification (NCBI taxonomy): domain Eukaryota; kingdom Metazoa; phylum Chordata; class Actinopteri; order Syngnathiformes; family Syngnathidae; genus Idiotropiscis; species Idiotropiscis lumnitzeri. The sequence goes on along the minus strand of NC_142397.1, from coordinate 21,415,273 downwards.
ACGGGGTTGGCCACCAACTGATGCGAGATTAACCCCTGTCTTCTTCTCAGACCACCTCTCACTTTCTTGCAACCTGTCAATCCCATCTGGTTTGACAGTCGGCAGAGGCCTCTGGAGGCTCAACTGTTCCCTTCTTGAAGACGAAGTCCTGGTGAACAAATACAGGGAGCAGTACAAAAATTGGCAAACGCTCCAAGACCTGTTTGAATCACGAGCACAATGGTGGGAAATGATAAAGTTAAGAACCCAGACCTTTTTTAGAGAAGCAGGAAGAGAGAAGAAAAAGAAGGAAATGAAACATATGTTAGGACTACAAAAAAGACTACAAAGGTATTTTAACCTCTCACAAAAGGGTATCAATTTTAATGAGGAAATTAAACAGATTAAAAATAAATTGAGGCTTTTAGCAGACATCAAAAGTAAAGGTGTAATACTAAGGAGTAAAGAAAAGGAGATAGAGGAAGGAGAAAAATGTACAAGGTACTTTTTTAAAAGAATTATGAACAAGAGTGGGGGTATTTTTAAGTTGCGAAAAGTAAATGGTGCTATAACAGAAATAAGCAGTGAAATAAAAGAGACAGTGGAAAGCTACTACCAGAAACTGTATGACAGGAAAGAGATTCAACCTGAGACAACGTCGGAAGTATTGAATTTTATTGAGAAAACAGTGACTGATAAAGTGCTTTTAACGCGAGATTTTACTCAAGAGGAATTAAACAAATGCATAAAACAATTTAAGAAAGCAAAAGCTCCGGGTGAGGACGGACTCTGCCTGGAATTTTATTTGACTTTTTGGGACATTATAGCACCGGATTTAATCACTGTTTTTAATGAATTTGACAAAACAAGCCGACTACCAGACAGTTTTAGAGTAGGGATAGTGACACTACTGCACAAGAAGGGAGACAAGGCGGACCTGGACAACTGGCGACCTATCACGCTTTTAAATGTTGATTGCAAACTTTTTAGTAAACTTTTAGCTACACGCATGTCTGTTTTTATGGGCGAATTGATCAACCCGGATCAAACCTGTGCCATCGCGGGGAGGAAGATCACGGACAGCCTCATGCTGATCCGTGACACCATCTGTTATGCGAGAGACAGAAATATGCGGCTAGTAGTCCTAAATTTAGATTTTGAGAAAGCGTTTGACCGAATCTCGCACCGGTACCTCTTTAGAGTACTGCAAAAATGGGGTTTTCCCGAAAGGTATATAGCGTGGGTGGGATTGCTGTACCGGGATATTAGCAGTAGATTTGTGGTTAATGGGGACCTGACAAAAGCAGTCCAAATTAACTGCGGTGTCCGTCAGGGTTGTCCTTTATCTGCACTCCTCTATGTCCTATGCATAGAACCGCTGGCACAGATGTTGAGAAAGGATAAAATGATCAAGGGGGTTAACATTCCAGGTGGCGGGGGACTCACGACAAAATGTATTTTATATATGGACGATTTTAATATCCTGTGCTCAGACCTTTTATCGGTGACAAGGGCTTTGGACTTGACTGATTGGTATGGGAGGGCCTCTGGGTCAAAACTTAATAGAGCCAAAACACAAGCACAGTTTTATGGACCGTGGACATTGACAGAAAAGACAGGTTTACCCCTGACATTGACAAAAACTGACCAGAAAATACTCGGGATCAGATTTGGCAGGGAAGGGGGAGGAGAAGCAAGTTGGGGCGACGTGGTAGGGAAAGTGAGGAAAAGACTTGTTTTTTGGAGAATGAGGGAACTGACCATAGAGGGAAAAGTTTTAATCATAAAAGCAGTTATTCTACCATTGCTTTTATTAATCAGCTCTGTTTTTATCCCAACAAGAAGTATCCTTTTAGGTTTGGACCGGGCTATCTTTTACTTCATCTGGGGATCCAAGTGGGAGAGACTGAAGAGAGCAACAATGAAGATGAGCAGAGAAAAAGGGGGAAAAGGAGTGCCGGACCTCCAGCTCTTCTTGGGAAGCAGATATGTGGCCCTGCACTTCCAAACTGCACTAGAGCCCTCAAGCGCTCAAAAAGCTCGAGCAATGTCAAGATTCTGGATGGGATCTTACCTCCGGAAATTAAGACTCATCCCTAGCGATCAAAGACTGCCTGTGTCTTTTATCCTGCCGCCTGCCTATTCTTTTATAAAAGTTTTTTTAAGGAATTTTAAACTAGAAAATCAAGAATGCCATGTTTTAAAAAACCACAGATCTCTCATCTCTGTTGTGCAGGAGCGGGAAACGGTATGTCCAGTGCGCGGGCTTGCATTCGGCGAGCCCACAACTGTTTGGCGCAATGTAAACCATCCCGCCCTCCCAAACAAACTTCGGGACCTGTCATGGATGGCGGCGCACGAAATCCTCCCAGTCAGGTACGTTATGCACTCCCGAGGTATGGCAGCGCACTCAAACTGCCCCCGACCTGGTTGTGGCGCCCAAGAGTCGGTGAGGCACCTCCTCTGGGAGTGCAGTGCTGCCACGGACCTGTGGGCGACAGCCGGCCACCTGCAATTCCCGGACTTGCCAGCAAGGGAGGTCCTCAATGCACAATTCGTGCTCTATGGGGTGGGCCCAATGACGAACACAAGAGAACATTTTGCAAAGCAGTGGCTCACCCTTGCCGCCATCAAAGACGCCATTTGGACCTCCAGAAACCTGCTGGTAAGGAGGCACAGACAGACCCCCCCCGTGGCTGTGCTCCGAATGGCAGCGGCTACTCTGAGCTGCCTGCGGCAAGCCAAGGACACAGTCACCAAGAAGAGTCGTCTGTGCCCGCCCGGAGGAGGGAACCGGAGCCCACAGGGAAGGTCCTGGCAGCGACGGCCTGGCTCCTCGGGAGAGAGTGGAGAGATGCAACACCTCTGAGGAACTCCTTGAAGCATCCTGGCAGGTTTTATCTGTCTGGACTCTGTTTGAGAGGGTGGGATGAAGTCCCACTTAGTAAGGCGATACTACGCTCCTGCACAACAGAGGTTGAAGTGCTTTTTTTTAACAATTGCTTTTTAAAAAAAAAAAAAATATTGTCTAGATGTATTTTAGATACATTTTACCTTACACCTCTATGTCAAACATGCTGCTTTTTTAACACGTTACCACAGAACTAAGATTGTGCTCCATGTTGGAGAGATGTGAACATCAATGTCTACAGTAACAATAAAAATTTTGCAAAAGAAAAAAAATCTGTTCTTATCAGTTTAATATCTGATACGTTCCCTATTTGGGGACCATATATTAAATTGATTTTTGGAACTGGGAGATGGAATAGGGGCTTGCTCCGTCCATTCCACGCATCGACCTGGTATTGCAGTACCGCCAGGAGCGGTGCACCCACCTCTGCTGGTCACAATGAATTTGTTGCTGGATGTTTCCATTCTATGTAGTTCTGTGGGAAAACGAAGAAACCCTTTAAGCAGCTGTCGTGTTTCTCAAAGGCTGTCTCTTGTTTTTGAGACTTTCACCGAATACCATGTCATGCTGCGGCTTAAAGGACATTCTTTCATTGAAGAAAGCGTCGTCTTGCTCCGTTATTGAGGGAACATGCGGTGGGTGGTCATATAAATAATGGTTTCAAATATAGATCATATAAATTTCCTATAAAGTTATAATATTGGCGCTTGGCTAATCAAAAACGTAAATAAGTAAAGTTTTGTAAAGGAGTTTGAATTGTTACACCGCTACATGTTCCTGACCACACAAAGAAACAGGAAATGAGTGCTAGAAAGGCGTGGGGCCGGGTCAATTCAATTCTCGCTTTGAATTCTTGTTAGAATTTAAGCAAGGCGTGATGGGAATGTTTTTGCTGATTCTTTTGACCTCATTCACAAATATTTACTTAATGCAAGTCTAAAAGAGACTACTTAAATTAATGTACGTGTCATGCATCATCCAGCGTGTATGTGTGTGCATGCGATCACACGTGCGTTGCAATCGGGCCCGTGACTGAAGATGGTGTGGGTGCTTAACCTTTTGGCCTGGCAATGTGTACATCTCATACTTACCTGGCAGGGGAGATACCATGATCACGAAGGTGGTTCACCCAGGGTGAGGCTCAGCCATTGCACTTCGGCTGTACTGACCCCTGCGAATTCCCCAAATGTGGGAATCTCGACTGCACAATTTCTGACAGTGGGGGACTGCGTACGCGCTCTCCCCTGATTTCTGATGGTTATGACAATGAAATAAAATCATTCATGTCACTTAGTGAGCACGGTATCATGCTTATTTGTCAACATGCGATAAATAGTTAGCTTCTTTCGCAGTTGACAAATTACTGTCATTCACCTCCACACAAGTGGTGGCGCTAGCAAGTGACAATGTCAATTGGGAAGCAGGAAGTGCGTGTAAACGAAAAGATCTCGGTTTTTTAGTCTGCTTAGGACTGTTTTACATGGTTACACGGCATGAAGTTAGCGCAGAATTCATATTGGTCCGATATGGATCACGTGACAGGCGAGCGATTTCCTAACTTTCTTTTCACTTAGAGGAGGAAAAGCAACACAATTGTCCTCTTACGATCCGCAATACGTTTTATTAGATTCTTGAAATTCGCACGTCGGACTATTTAACCATTTAAGAGCATTGCGATGCCAGTAAATGGAATACTTCTATTGCTGTTTCCAATTGGTCCACTTTGGGTCACATGGACTACAGTACCCAGCAATTGCTCAGCTTTTGTTTCGTTCGCAGGCTGGCAAGCAACACAGTTGGTCTCGTTTTCAGCTAAAAATGTGTGAGTTTGATGTTAAGCATGTAAATGGTTTGTTGTGATCATTTTACATTGGTCACCGTCACTGTTGCTCGGAATGTCGAGAATCAAGTCGCCCCCTGTGTCAGTTTGCTGATATCGCTTCTCGGCCTTTTGGCTAAGATCAAGTGTAGTATCTGTTCTTATCAGTTTAATATCTGATACGTTCCCTATTTGGGGACCATATATTAAATTGATTTTTGGAACTGGGAGATGGAATAGGGGCTTGCTCCGTCCATTCCACGCATCGACCTGGTATTGCAGTACCGCCAGGAGCGGTGCACCCACCTCTGCTGGTCACAATGAATTTGTTGCTGGATGTTTCCATTCTATGTAGTTCTGTGGGAGAACGAAGAAACCCTTTAAGCAGCTGTCGTGTTTCTCAAAGGCTGTCTCTTGTTTTTGAGACTTTCACCGAATACCATGTCATGCTGCGGCTTAAAGGACATTCTTTCATTGAAGAAAGCGTCGTCTTGCTCCGTTATTGAGGGAACATGCGGTGGGTGGTCATATAAATAATGGTTTCAAATATAGATCATATAAATTTCCTATAAAGTTATAATATTGGCGCTTGGCTAATCAAAAACGTAAATAAGTAAAGTTTTGTAAAGGAGTTTGAATTGTTACACCGCTACATGTTCCTGACCACACAAAGAAACAGGAAATGAGTGCTAGAAAGGCGTGGGGCAGGGTCAATTCAATTCTCGCTTTGAATTCTTGTTAGAATTTAAGCAAGGCGTGATGGGAATGTTTTTGCTGATTATTTTGACCTCATTCACAAATATTTACTTAATGCAAGTCTAAAAGAGACTACTTAAATTAATGTACGTGTCATGCATCATCCAGCGTGTATGTGTGTGCATGCGAGCACACGTGCGTTGCAATCGGGCCCGTGACTGAAGATGGTGTGGGTGCTTAACCTTTTGGCCTGGCAATGTGTACATCTCATACTTACCTGGCAGGGGAGATACCATGATCACGAAGGTGGTTCACCCAGGGTGAGGCTCAGCCATTGCACTCCGGCTGTACTGACCCCTGCGAATTCCCCAAATGTGGGAATCTCGACTGCACAATTTCTGACAGTGGGCGACTGCGTTCGCGCTCTCCCCTGATTTCTGATGGTAATGACAATGAAATAAAATCATTCATGTCACTTAGTGAGCACGGTATCATGCTTATTTGTCAACATGCGATAAATAGTTAGCTTCTTTCGCAGTTGACAAATTACTGTCATTCACCTCCACACAAGTGGTGGCGCTAGCAAGTGACAATGTCAATTGGGAAGCAGGAAGTGCGTGTAAACGAAAAGATCTCGGTTTTTTAGTCTGTTTAGGACTGTTTTACATAAGATAAGATAAGATAAGATAAGATGTCCTTTATTAGTCCCACAATGGGGAAATTTGAGATGTTACAGCAGCAAAGATATAGATCACACAGAGTCGGCGGCGTAATGTAGCCGTTAATGTATAACATTAGCAGCAGACATTCAGAAAAAGCATGCAAATATACACAGTATAAACGTATCTAAGTGTAAGGAAACACTCCTAATGTTTGTCCATTATACGGAGGGGGAAACGCTGTAATGATAAAAACTACTGAATGATTGAAAATACTGCAATCATAAAAATATTGCAATGATAAAAGTACTGTAATGGTAAGAGTACTGAAATGATAGAAAAGTACTGCATGATAGAAAATACTGCAATGGTAAAAGTACTGTAATAGTAAAAGTACTGCAACGATAGAAAAATACTGCAATGATGAAAGTACTGCAATGATAAAAGTACTGTAATAGTGAACATCCTGCAGTGGTAGAAATACTACAGTGCTAGAAGTATTGTAATAAGAATACTGTAATGGTAAACAAAATACATCATTGGTCAATATTTAAGTACACCCTTGGCTGAAAGTACAGTAGTAGTTAATATTGCATCCTAGGACTGCACAATTGCACTAATGCCCTCCCGTTTGTAGGCCTGACCCAATGTTCTTGTTAAAAAGTCTGACAGCAGTTGGCAGGAAGGAGCGGCGAAATCTCTCTTTGGTACAGCGAGGGTGTAAAAGTCTGTCACTGAAGGAGCTGTAAAGTGTTCTCAGAGTGTCATTGAATGGGTGGGCTGGTTTGTCCAGCATTGATGACAGTTTTGCCGTCATCCTTCTGCCCCCCACTGAGTCCACAGAGTCCAGGGAGCAGCCCAGGACAGAGCTGGCCCTCCTCACCAGTTTGTCCAGTCTCTTTTTGTCTCGGCCCGAGATGCCTCCTGCCCAGGAGACCACTCCATAGAAGATGACTGATGAAACCACCGAGTCATAGAAGTTCCTGAGGAGTGTTCCCCGAACGCCAAAGGACCTCAGCCGCCTGAGTAGGAAGAGTCTGCTCTGACCCTTCATATAGAGAGCGTCTGTGTTGTCGCTCCAGTCCAGTTTATTGTTCAGATGAACACCCAGGTACTTGTAAGTTGAGACCCTCTCAACGTCTGTTCCCTGGATATTCACTGGTGCAGGTGGAGAGTGCCGACGCTTGCGGAAATCCACCACCAGCTCTTTGGATTTCCCAGCGTTGATTTGGAGGCGGTTCTGCTGACACCAGTCCACGAACCCCTGCGTAACCCCTCTGTACTCCCGATCGTCATCGTCAGTGATGAGGCCGACAATCGCAGAGTCATCAGAGAACTTCTGCAGGTGACAGGTTGTGGAATTGTATTTGTAGTCCGAGGTGTAGAGGGTGAACAGGAAGGGAGCCAGCACAGTTCCCTGCGGCGCTCCCGTGCTGCAGAGGAGCACGTCAGACACACAGTCCTGTGTTCTCACGTACTGTGGCCGGTTTGTGAGGTAGTTGTGAATCCATGTGATGAGGTGGTGGGCCACTCCCGCCTGCTCCAGCTTGTCTCCCAATAAGGCGGGCTGGATGGTGTTGAAAGCACTTGAGAAATCAAAGAACATGATCCTCACCGTGCCCCCCGCCTTCTCCAGGTGGAAGAGTGAAGTGTGGAGCAGGTAGATGATGGCATCATCCACACTGATGCCAGGCTGGTATGCAAACTGGAGTGGGTCCATTGAGGAGCTGACCAGGGGGCGCAGATGGACGAGGACCAGTCTCTCCAGGGTCTTCATCAGATGAGACGTCAGCGCCAGTGGTCTGAAGTTGTTGAGCTCCTTCGGATGGGGTGTCTTTGGAACCGGAACCAGGCAGGATGTTTTCCACAGCTGGGGGACTCTGCCCAGCTTCAAGCTCAGGTTGAACATGTGCTGGACGATTCCACACAGCTGGTCTGCGCAGGATTTGAGGAGCTGGGAGCTGATCCCATCTGGGCCTGCCGCCTTCCTCGCCTTCATCTTCCTCAGCTGGTTCTTCACCTGAGATGTTGTGAGGAACAAGGCTGAGCAGGAGGAAGTGGTGGTTGTCTGATGAGGCTGGGAACTGGAGCCTGTGGAGAGAGAGAGGGGCGAGAGAGGGGGAGAGAGGGTCTTGTTCGCAGTGGCAGGAGGGGTGGGTGGGGGCTGCATCAGGGAAGCCTGAGCGGGGTCAGACATTTGATCAAACCTATTCAAAAATAGGTTCAACTCATTTGCCCACTGAAGCCCCCCCCCTTCCGGGTCTTACCTGCTTGTCCGTGGCCTGAGATGGTCTTCAGGCCCCTCCAGACATCCCTGGCATTGTTCCGCTGCAGTTGTTCTTCCATCCGCATCCTGTAGGACTTTTTCCCCTCTCGGATCCTCCTTCTCAGCTGACGCTGCACTCTCTTCAGCTCGTCCTTGTCGCCTGAAACAAAAGCCCTCTTTTTCTCCTTCAGGAGAGCTTTAATGTCCGGTGTGATCCAGGGTTTGTTGTTGGAGAAACATCTTACAGTCCTGGTGGGAATGGTGTTCTCCATGCAGAAGTTAATATAGTCTGTAACTGTGTCTGTTAGACCATTAATGTCCTCACCGTGAGCTTCGCTGAATACCTCCCACACAGTTGTGTTGAAACAGTCCTTCAAGGCCTCCTCGGCTTCTCCGGACCATCGCTGAACTGTGCGTGTCACAGCTGGCTGCCTGCAGACGAGAGGTTTGTACACAGGCAGGAGAGCAACCAAGTTGTGGTCAGCTTTGCCCAGCGGGGGGAGGGGCAGTGACGTGTACGCCTCCTTGGTGTTGGCATAGAAGAGGTCCAATATTTTATTGTCTCTGGTTTGGCATGTTACATATTGTGTGAATGAAGGCAGAGAGGAGGAAGGAGAAGCATGATTGAAGTCACCAGAGATAAGGAACAAGGCATTTGGGTGCTGTGTTTGTAGCCTGCTCACAGCTGCATTCAGTACATCACAGGCTGTCTCACCGTTAGCAGAGGGAGGCACGTACGCCGCTACCGCGATCACATGACTGAGCTCTCGCGGTAAATAGACCGGACGCATGCTAACAGCTATCATCTCAATGTCCCGACTGCAAAGTTGATCCTTAACAGTTATATGCCCAGGGTTACACCATCTATCATTAACAAACACAGCCAGCCCTCCCCCTTTTCTCTTACCGCTCTCCAGTGTCCTGTCCGCGCGTAGTATTTGGAAGCCGTCCAATTCCACGACGGCGTCCGGCGTTAGCTCTGTTAGCCACGACTCCGTGAACACCAGCAAACTAGCCTCCCGGACAATCCTCTCGTGCCGGGTTAGCGCTGTTAGCTCGTCCATTTTGTTGGAGAGGGATCGAACATTCCCCATAATAACGGACGGGAGGACGGGGTGATATCGTCTCCTCCTTGCCTGGCGTTTAGCCCCCGCACGACATCCCCGTCTCTTCCTCCTCAGCTCGCGGGGAATATCGGGTCTCGCTCCGGGAGCCCACGCGGGGTTAGCACGGAGTGCTAACAGCTGATCTCTTGTGTACACGATCGATCCGTAGCTCCGAGTTTCGTCTCCGGACACGATCGCGCAAAAAACAGCCCCCAACAGTAGTAAAACCACCGCAAGTTGGATGTCCATTGCTGAGGTGAGGTAAAAATAAAATAAAAAAGGGTAAAGGGAAAAAACACACGAAAAGGCTCAATAGTGAGCCACGCTGCTGTAAACAGGCAGCCACTCGCGCGGCGCCGGAACCGGAAGGTTACACGGCATGAAGTTAGCGCAGAATTCATATTGGTCCGATATGGATCACGTGACAGGCGAGCGATTTCCTAACTTTCTTTTAACTTAGAGGAGGAAAAGCAACACAATTGTCCTCTTACGATCCGCAATACGTTTTATTAGATTCTTGAAATTCGCACGTCGGACTATTTAACCATTTAAGAGCATTGCGATGCCAGTAAATGGAATACTTCTATTGCTGTTTCCAATTGGTCCACTTTGGGTCACATGGACTACAGTACCCAGCAATTGCTCAGCTTTTGTTTCGTTCGCAGTCTGGCAAGCAACACAGTTGGTCTCGTTTTCAGCTAAAAATGTGTGAGTTTGATGTTAAGCATGTAAATGGTTTGTTGTGATCATTTTACATTGGTCACCGTCACTGTTGCTCGGAATGTCGAGAATCAAGTCGCCCCCTGTGTCAGTTTGCTGATATCGCTTCTCGGCCTTTTGGCTAAGATCAAGTGTAGTATCTGTTCTTATCAGTTTAATATCTGATACGTTCCCTATTTGGGGACCATATATTAAATTGATTTTTGGAACTGGGAGATGGAATAGGGGCTTGCTCCGTCCATTCCACGCATCGACCTGGTATTGCAGTACCGCCAGGAGCGGTGCACCCACCTCTGCTGGTCACAATGAATTTGTTGCTGGATGTTTCCATTCTATGTAGTTCTGTGGGAAAACGAAGAAACCCTTTAAGCAGCTGTCGTGTTTCTCAAAGGCTGTCTCTTGTTTTTGAGACTTTCACCGAATACCATGTCATGCTGCGGCTTAAAGGACATTCTTTCATTGAAGAAAGCGTCGTCTTGCTCCGTTATTGAGGGAACATGCGGTGGGTGGTCATATAAATAATGGTTTCAAATATAGATCATATAAATTTCCTATAAAGTTATAATATTGGCGCTTGGCTAATCAAAAACGTAAATAAGTAAAGTTTTGTAAAGGAGTTTGAATTGTTACACCGCTACATGTTCCTGACCACACAAAGAAACAGGAAATGAGAGCTAGAAAGGCGTGGGGCAGGGTCAATTCAATTCTCGCTTTGAATTCTTGTTAGAATTTAAGCAAGGCGTGATGGGAATGTTTTTGCTGATTCTTTTGACCTCATTCACAAATATTTACTTAATGCAAGTCTAAAAGAGACTACTTAAATTAATGTACGTGTCATGCATCATCCAGCGTGTATGTGTGTGCATGCGATCACACGTGCGTTGCAATCGGGCCCGTGACTGAAGATGGTGTGGGTGCTTAACCTTTTGGCCTGGCAATGTGTACATCTCATACTTACCTGGCAGGGGAGATACCATGATCACGAAGGTGGTTCACCCAGGGTGAGGCTCAGCCATTGCACTCCGGCTGTACTGACCCCTGCGAATTCCCCAAATGTGGGAATCTCGACTGCACAATTTCTGACAGTGGGGGACTGCGTTCGCGCTCTCCCCTGATTTCTGATGGTAATGACAATGAAATAAAATCATTCATGTCACTTAGTGAGCACGGTATCATGCTTATTTGTCAACATGCGATAAATAGTTAGCTTCTTTCGCAGTTGACAAATTACTGTCATTCACCTCCACACAAGTGGTGGCGCTAGCAAGTGACAATGTCAATTGGGAAGCAGGAAGTGCGTGTAAACGAAAAGATCTCGGTTTTTTTAGTCTGTTTAGGACTGTTTTACATGGTTACACGGCATGAAGTTAGCGCAGAATTCATATTGGTCCGATATGGATCACGTGACAGGCGAGCGATTTCCTAACTTTCTTTTCACTTAGAGGAGGAAAAGCAACACAATTGTCCTCTTACGATCCGCAATATGTTTTATTAGATTCTTGAAATTCGCACGTCGGACTATTTAACCATTTAAGAGCATTGCGATGCCAGTAAATGGAATACTTCTATTGCTGTTTCCAATTGGTCCACTTTGGGTCACATGGACTACAGTACCCAGCAATTGCTCAGCTTTTGTTTCGTTCGCAGGCTGGCAAGCAACACAGTTGGTCTCGTTTTCAGCTAAAAATGTGTGAGTTTGATGTTTGGCATGTAAATGGTTTGTTGTGATCATTTTACATTGGTCACCGTCACTGTTGCTCGGAATGTCGAGAATCAAGTCGCCCCCTGTGTCAGTTTGCTGATATCGCTTCTCGGCCTTTTGGCTAAGATCAAGTGTAGTATCTGTTCTTATCAGTTTAATATCTGATACGTTCCCTATTTGGGGACCATATATTAAATTGATTTTTGGAACTGGGAGATGGAATAGGGGCTTGCTCCGTCCATTCCACGCATCGACCTGGTATTGCAGTACCGCCAGGAGCGGTGCACCCACCTCTGCTGGTCACAATGAATTTGTTGCTGGATGTTTCCATTCTATGTAGTTCTGTGGGAAAACGAAGAAACCCTTTAAGCAGCTGTCGTGTTTCTCAAAGGCTGTCTCTTGTTTTTGAGACTTTCACCGAATACCATGTCATGCTGCGGCTTAAAGGACATTCTTTCATTGAAGAAAGCGTCGTCTTGCTCCGTTATTGAGGGAACATGCGGTGGGTGGTCATATAAATAATGGTTTCAAATATAGATCATATAAATTTCCTATAAAGTTATAATATTGGCGCTTGGCTAATCAAAAACGTAAATAAGTAAAGTTTTGTAAAGGAGTTTGAATTGTTACACCGCTACATGTTCCTGACCACACAAAGAAACAGGAAATGAGTGCTAGAAAGGCGTGGGGCAGGGTCAATTCAATTCTCGCTTTGAATTCTTGTTAGAATTTAAGCAAGGCGTGATGGGAATGTTTTTTTCTGATTATTTTGACCTCATTCACAAATATTTACTTAATGCAAGTCTAAAAGAGACTACTTAAATTAATGTACGTGTCATGCATCATCCAGCGTGTATGTGTGTGCATGCGATCACACGTGCGTTGCAATCGGGCCCGTGACTGAAGATGGTGTGGGTGCTTAACCTTTTGGCCTGGCAATGTGTACATCTCATACTTACCTGGCAGGGGAGATACCATGATCACGAAGGTGGTTCACCCAGGGTGAGGCTCAGCCATTGCACTCCGGCTGTACTGACCCCTGCGAATTCCCCAAATGTGGGAATCTCGACTGCACAATTTCTGACAGTGGGGGACTGCGTTCGCGCTCTCCCCTGATTTCTGATGGTAATGACAATGAAATAAAATCATTCATGTCACTTAGTGAGCACGGTATCATGCTTATTTGTCAACATGCGATAAATAGTTAGCTTCTTTCGCAGTTGACAAATTACTGTCATTCACCTCCACACAAGTGGTGGCGCTAGCAAGTGACAATGTCAATTGGGAAGCAGGAAGTGCGTGTAAACGAAAAGATCTCGGTTTTTTAGTCTGTTTAGGACTGTTTTACATGGTTACACGGCATGAAGTTAGCGCAGAATTCATATTGGTCCGATATGGATCACGTGACAGGCGAGCGATTTCCTAACTTTCTTTTCACTTAGAGGAGGAAAAGCAACACAATTGTCCTCTTACGATCCGCAATACGTTTTATTAGATTCTTGAAATTCGCACGTCGGACTATTTAACCATTTAAGAGCATTGCGATGCCAGTAAATGGAATACTTCTATTGCTGTTTCCAATTGGTCCACTTTGGGTCACATGGACTACAGTACCCAGCAATTGCTCAGCTTTTGTTTCGTTCGCAGGCTGGCAAGCAACACAGTTGGTCTCGTTTTCAGCTAAAAATGTGTGAGTTTGATGTTTGGCATGTAAATGGTTTGTTGTGATCATTTTACATTGGTCACCGTCACTGTTGCTCGGAATGTCGAGAATCAAGTCGCCCCCTGTGTCAGTTTGCTGATATCGCTTCTCGGCCTTTTGGCTAAGACTGCGATCACCTCCTTTGGGTGTGTTGGTTCTATACCTGCTGTGGTATAGGACTTATTCATTGGGGGATATATCAGCTGTTGCTTATTGTTGATAATAACCTTTGTATTTTCAGTTATCCGACTAAGGTAAGTAAATATAAACTAGTATTTGTTATTATTTATTATCTACGTTCTGTGGTTCTCCGGCTATGTCGGCCACCCATGCCGGCATGCGGAGGCACCACAGTGTACGTTTTACTTTCAAGGAAGTTAATGGAGAGGTCCTGGTGATGTCCAGACTGGATTTTCCCAGGAAACTTATCCAACAGACCTTGGAATTTAATGCTAATGACCTGAACTGTATCATAACGTTGCCTTTTAGCAAAGGTTTTGATGTTAGTTTCAGCTCTGCTCTAAATCTTCGCGAATTTTGGCTTCGTTATGAAGAGGTAAAAGCCCAGTTTTCTGCGTTCAATGTGGAAAAACTGACTGATAATGCTGCTAAAACAGTTATTGTCAGAATGTTTAATGAGACAGTGAATGCAGATGACATTTGTTTTTGGCTGGGTAGATATTGCACGGTGAAAGGCCAGGCTATGAAAGTGAGAGATGAGGATGGCATCTGGAACTGTGCCTGGCGGGTACCCATTCAACAATGGCAGGACCCCCAGGGCTTCCAGGGCCTGAAACATCTCCCATCAATGATAGTCCTGGGTGAAAACCGGGGCTACATACACTACCAGGGTCAACCCAAGCTCTGCCGCAAGTGTGGTGAGCATGGACACCTGGCAGAAGCATGTCAGCAGATAATTTGTGGAAAATGCAGAGTAATTGGGCATACTTTTGAAGAATGCACCAATGGCAGAAAGTGCAATCTCTGTGGGGAATCAAACCACCTCTACAGAAATTGTCCGAAATCATTTGCCAACAAATTGAAGGCTGGAAAAGAAATGGTACTGCTAAATGAAATTGAAATGGACAAACAACCAAAAGACACACCGGAAAATTCAAATCTCCCTCCAAAACCTGTCATTGGTGGAGAGGGAACAGGTGAGGAGGTGGAAGGGGAGGGGCATATCTTGACTACACCAATGGGGAGTTCAGAAGAAAGTAGCATGTTGTCACAAATGCCCACAACCGAATCGAGCAAAACCAACATGGAAGACCAGACTAGTTGTGAACGCAGCGAAATTCCTTGTACACAAAAAATTAAACGACTAGCATCTGAGCGGTCTTCTGAGTCTCCATTGACCTTAGAGAAGAGGGGAAAGCCCGGGAGCTCAGAGAGCGACGTGGAAGAGCACAGGGCTTTTCCTTGCAACTCACCAAACGAGCTGTCTTTTTTGAACATAGTACTACAATCAACGCCCAAAAACCATAACACAATGAATTTAAGATTGCGAGAAAGACCATCACCAAGACTCCCGAATCCTACACCTATTGCTCAGGTGAAGGAAGAACTCCGGTCTCAAGAAATTACCTAATTGATTAGTTTTAAAGAGCTTCCTCCTTTTGATACCCTGTTTTGTAGGCCTCCATTTTAAATCATATCTTTAACTCTCACCTTCTCGACTATAAACGTTAGAAGTGTGAAATCAAAGACTCGTGCTCAGAGCGTATTGTCCTTTTTAAAAACTCTTAAGTCTGATGTGTTTTTAATGCAAGAATGTGGTATTCCCTTTTTAAAAAATTATAAGCAGTGGGAGGAAATGTGGCCACACCCATCCTTATGGAGTGGGTCGAACGAAAACCGCAACGATGGAGTGGCCATTTTAATAAACAACACTCGAATTGCAATTAAAGGTAGCACGGTTTTAACAGATGGACGAGCACTTTTAGCACACCTAACCTTCATGGGAAAGGGTTTTAACCTTTTAAATATTTACGGTCCAAATGAAAAACACGACAGGTATGAACTTTTAGAGAACTTGCAGTGTCACATGCTAGGTCGTGCACCCTTTATTATGGGAGGAGATTTTAACTGTGTTTTAAGCAGAAATGATAAAAAAGGAGCTGGAGAGGATTTTAAAGTTGATAAAACATCTGTTTTACTGAAGGACATGTGCCGGTTTTTTAAATTAGATGATTGTTTTAAAACCATACATCCAAGAGAGGAGGGTTTTACATGGTTTAGCGGAGATAGCAGCAAAGCCTCTCGCATTGACTATTTATTTACACGGGGTTGGACACCAACTGATGCGAGATTAACCCCTGTATTCTTCTCGGACCACCTTTCACTCTCTTGCAACCTGTCAATCCCATCTGGTTTGACAGTCGGAAGAGGCCTCTGGAGGCTCAACTGTTCCCTTCTTGAAAATGAAGTTCTGGTGAACAAATACAGGGAGCAGTACAAAAATTGGCAAACACTCCAAGACCTGTTTGAATCACGAGCACAATGGTGGGAAATGATAAAGTTAAGAACCCAGACCTTTTTTAGAGAAGCAGGAAGAGAGAAGAAAAAGAAGGAAATTAAACATATGTTCGGACTACAAAAAAGACTACAAAGGTATTTTAACCTCTCACAAAAGGGTATCAATTTTAATGAGGAGATTAAACAGATTAAAAATAAATTGAGGCTTTTAGCAGACATCAAAAGTAAAGGTGTAATACTAAGGAGTAAAGAAAAGGAGATAGAGGAAGGAGAAAAATGTACAAGGTACTTTTTTAAAAGAATTATGAACAAGAGTGGGGGTATTTTTAAGTTGCGAAAAGTAAATGGTGCTATAACAGAAATAAGCAGTGAAATAAAAGAGACAGTGGAAAGCTACTACCAGAAACTGTATGACAGGAAAGAGATTCAACCTGAGACAACGTCGGAAGTATTGAATTTTATTGAGAAAACAGTGACTGATAAAGTGCTTTTAACGTGAGATTTTACTCAAGAGGAATTAAACAAATGCATAAAACAATTTAAGAAAGCAAAAGCTCCGGGTGAGGACGGACTCTGCCTGGAATTTTATTTGACTTTTTGGGACATTATAGCACCGGATTTAATCACTGTTTTTAATGAATTTGACAAAACAAGCCGACTACCAGACAGTTTTAGAGTAGGGATAGTGACACTACTGCACAAGAAGGGAGACAAGGCGGACCTGGACAACTGGCGACCTATCACGCTTTTAAATGTTGATTGCAAACTTTTTAGTAAACTTTTAGCTACACGCATGTCTGTTTTTATGGGCGAATTGATCAACCCGGATCAAACCTGTGCCATCGCGGGGAGGAAGATCACGGACAGCCTCATGCTGATCCGTGACACCATCTGTTATGCGAGAGACAGAAATATGCGGCTAGTAGTCCTAAATTTAGATTTTGAGAAAGCGTTTGACCGAATCTCGCACCCTTACCTCTTTAGAGTACTGCAAAAATGGGGTTTTCCCGAAAGGTATATAGCGTGGGTGGGATTGCTGTACCGGGATATTAGCAGTAGATTTGTGGTTAATGGGGACCTGACAAAAGCAGTCCAAATTAACTGCGGTGTCCGTCAGGGTTGTCCTTTATCTGCACTCCTCTATGTCCTATGCATAGAACCGCTGGCACAGATGTTGAGAAAGGATAAAATGATCAAGGGGGTTAACATTCCAGGTGGCGGGGGACTTACGACAAAATGTATTTTATATATGGACGATTTTAATATCCTGTGCTCAGACCTTTTATCGGTGACAAGGGCTTTGGACTTGACTGATTGGTATGGGAGGGCCTCTGGGTCAAAACTTAATAGAGCCAAGACACAAGCACAGTTTTATGGACCGTGGACATTGACAGAAAAGACAGGTTTATCCCTGACATTGACAAAAACTGACCAGAAAATACTCGGGATCAGATTTGGCAGGGAAGGGGGAGGAGAAGCAAGTTGGGGCGACGTGGTAGGGAAAGTGAGGAAAAGACTTGTTTTTTGGAGAATGAGGGAACTGACCATAGAGGGAAAAGTTTTAATCATAAAAGCAGTTATTCTACCATTGCTTTTATTAATCAGTTCTGTTTTTATCCCAACAAGAAGTATCCTTTTAGGTTTGGACCGGGCTATCTTTTACTTCATCTGGGGATCCAAGTGGGAGAGACTGAAGAGAGCAACAATGAAGATGAGCAGAGAAAAAGGGGGAAAAGGAGTGCCTTACCTCCAGCTCTTCTTGGGAAGCAGATATGTGGCCCTGCACTTCCAAACTGCACTAGAGCCCTCAAGCGCTCAAAAAGCTCGAGCAATGTCAAGATTCTGGATGGGATCTTACCTCCGGAAATTAAGACTCATCCCTGGCGATCAAAGACTGCCTGTGTCTTTTATCCTGCCGCCTGCCTATTCTTTTATAAAAGTTTTTTTAAGGAATTTTAAACTAGAAAATCAAGAATGCCATGTTTTAAAAAAACCACAGATCTCTCATCTCTGTTGTGCAGGAGCGGGAAACGGTATGTCCAGTGCGCGGGCTTGCATTCGGCGAGCCCACAACTGTTTGGCGCAATGTAAACCATCCCGCCCTCCCAAACAAACTTCGGGACCTGTCATGGATGGCGGCGCACGAAATCCTCCCAGTCAGGTACGTTATGCACTCCCGAGGTATGGCAGCGCACTCAAACTGCCCCCGACCTGGTTGTGGCGCCCAAGAGTCGGTGAGGCACCTCCTCTGGGAGTGCAGTGCTGCCACGGACCTGTGGGCGACAGCCGGCCACCTGCAATTCCCGGACTTGCCAGCAAGGGAGGTCCTCAATGCACAATTCGTGCTCTATGGGGTGGGCCCAATGACGAACACAAGAGAACATTTTGCAAAGCAGTGGCTCACCCTTGCCGCCATCAAAGACGCCATTTGGACCTCCAGAAACTTGCTGGTAAGGAGGCACAGACAGACCCCCCCCGTGGCTGTGCTCCGAATGGCAGCGGCTACTCTGAGCTGCCTGCGGCAAGCCAAGGACACAGTCACCAAGAAGAGTCGTCTGTGCCCACCCGGAGGAGGGAACCGGAGCCCACAGGGAAGGTCCTGGCAGCGACGGCCTGGCTCCTCGGGAGAGAGTGGAGAGATGCAACACCTCTGAGGAACTCCTTGAAGCATCCTGGCAGGTTTTATCTGTCTGGACTCTGTTTGAGAGGGTGGGATGAAGTCCCACTTAGTAAGGCGATACTACGCTCCTGCACAACAGAGGTTGAAGTGCTTTTTTTTAACAATTGCTTTTTAAAAAATATTGTCTAGATGTATTTTAGATACATTTTACCTTACTCCTCTATGTCAAACATGCTGCTTTTTTAACACGTTACCACAGAACTAAGATTGTGCTCCATGTTGGAGAGATGTGAACATCAATGTCTACAGTAACAATAAAAATTTTGCAAAAGAAAAAGAATCTGTTCTTATCAGTTTAATATCTGATACTTTCCCTATTTGGGGACCATATATTAAATTGATTTTTGGAACTGGGAGATGGAATAGGGGCTTGCTCCGTCCATTCCACGCATCGACCTGGTATTGCAGTACCGCCAGGAGCGGTGCACCCACCTCTGCTGGTCACAATGAATTTGTTGCTGGATGTTTCCATTCTATGTAGTTCTGTGGGAGAACGAAGAAACCCTTTAAGCAGCTGTCGTGTTTCTCAAAGGCTGTCTCTTGTTTTTGAGACTTTCACCGAATACCATGTCATGCTGCGGCTTAAAGGACATTCTTTCATTGAAGAAAGCGTCGTCTTGCTCCGTTATTGAGGGAACATGCGGTGGGTGGTCATATAAATAATGGTTTCAAATATAGATCATATAAATTTCCTATAAAGTTATAATATTGGCGCTTGGCTAATCAAAAACGTAAATAAGTAAAGTTTTGTAAAGGAGTTTGAATTGTTACACCGCTACATGTTCCTGACCACACAAAGAAACAGGAAATGAGTGCTAGAAAGGCGTGGGGCAGGGTCAATTCAATTCTCGCTTTGAATTCTTGTTAGAATTTAAGCAAGGCGTGATGGGAATGTTTTTTTCTGATTATTTTGACCTCATTCACAAATATTTACTTAATGCAAGTCTAAAAGAGACTACTTAAATTAATGTACGTGTCATGCATCATCCAGCGTGTATGTGTGTGCATGCGAGCACACGTGCGTTGCAATCGGGCCCGTGACTGAAGATGGTGTGGGTGCTTAACCTTTTGGCCTGGCAATGTGTACATCTCATACTTACCTGGCAGGGGAGATACCATGATCACGAAGGTGGTTCACCCAGGGTGAGGCTCAGCCATTGCACTCCGGCTGTACTGACCCCTGCGAATTCCCCAAATGTGGGAATCTCGACTGCACAATTTCTGACAGTGGGGGACTGCGTTCGCGCTCTCCCCTGATTTCTGATGGTAATGACAATGAAATAAAATCATTCATGTCACTTAGTGAGCACGGTATCATGCTTATTTGTCAACATGCGATAAATAGTTAGCTTCTTTCGCAGTTGACAAATTACTGTCATTCACCTCCACACAAGTGGTGGCGCTAGCAAGTGACAATGTCAATTGGGAAGCAGGAAGTGCGTGTAAACGAAAAGATCTCGGTTTTTTAGTCTGTTTAGGACTGTTTTACATAAGATAAGATAAGATAAGATAAGATGTCCTTTATTAGTCCCACAATGGGGAAATTTGAGGTGTTACAGCAGCAAAGATATAGATCACACAGAGTCGGCGGCGTAATGTAGCCGTTAATGTATAACATTAGCAGCAGACATTCAGAAAAAGCATGCAAATATACACAGTATAAACGTATCTAAGTGTAAGGAAACACTCCTAATGTTTGTCCATTATACGGAGGGGGAAACGCTGTAATGATAAAAACTACTGAATGATTGAAAATACTGCAATCATAAAAATATTGCAATGATAAAAGTACTGTAATGGTAAGAGTACTGAAATGATAGAAAAGTACTGCATGATAGAAAATACTGCAATGGTAAAAGTACTGTAATAGTAAAAGTACTGCAACGATAGAAAAATACTGCAATGATGAAAGTACTGCAATGATAAAAGTACTGTAATAGTGAACATCCTGCAGTGGTAGAAATACTACAGTGCTAGAAGTATTGTAATAAGAATACTGTAATGGTAAACAAAATACATCATTGGTCAATATTTAAGTACACCCTTGGCTGAAAGTACAGTAGTAGTTAATATTGCATCCTAGGACTGCACAATTGCACTAATGCCCTCCCGTTTGTAGGCCTGACCCAATGTTCTTGTTAAAAAGTCTGACAGCAGTTGGCAGGAAGGAGCGGCGAAATCTCTCTTTGGTACAGCGAGGGTGTAAAAGTCTGTCACTGAAGGAGCTGTAAAGTGTTCTCAGAGTGTCATTGAATGGGTGGGCTGGTTTGTCCAGCATTGATGACAGTTTTGCCGTCATCCTTCTGCCCCCCACTGAGTCCACAGAGTCCAGGGAGCAGCCCAGGACAGAGCTGGCCCTCCTCACCAGTTTGTCCAGTCTCTTTTTGTCTCGGCCCGAGATGCCTCCTGCCCAGGAGACCACTCCATAGAAGATGACTGATGAAACCACCGAGTCATAGAAGTTCCTGAGGAGTGTTCCCCGAACGCCAAAGGACCTCAGCCGCCTGAGTAGGAAGAGTCTGCTCTGACCCTTCATATAGAGAGCGTCTGTGTTGTCGCTCCAGTCCAGTTTATTGTTCAGATGAACACCCAGGTACTTGTAAGTTGAGACCCTCTCAACGTCTGTTCCCTGGATATTCACTGGTGCAGGTGGAGAGTGCCGACGCTTGCGGAAATCCACCACCAGCTCTTTGGATTTCCCAGCGTTGATTTGGAGGCGGTTCTGCTGACACCAGTCCACGAACCCCTGCGTAACCCCTCTGTACTCCCGATCGTCATCGTCAGTGATGAGGCCGACAATCGCAGAGTCATCAGAGAACTTCTGCAGGTGACAGGTTGTGGAATTGTATTTGTAGTCCGAGGTGTAGAGGGTGAACAGGAAGGGAGCCAGCACAGTTCCCTGCGGCGCTCCCGTGCTGCAGAGGAGCACGTCAGACACACAGTCCTGTGTTCTCACGTACTGTGGCCGGTTTGTGAGGTAGTTGTGAATCCATGTGATGAGGTGGTGGGCCACTCCCGCCTGCTCCAGCTTGTCTCCCAATAAGGCGGGCTGGATGGTGTTGAAAGCACTTGAGAAATCAAAGAACATGATCCTCACCGTGCCCCCCGCCTTCTCCAGGTGGAAGAGTGAAGTGTGGAGCAGGTAGATGATGGCATCATCCACACTGATGCCAGGCTGGTATGCAAACTGGAGTGGGTCCATTGAGGAGCTGACCAGGGGGCGCAGATGGACGAGGACCAGTCTCTCCAGGGTCTTCATCAGATGAGACGTCAGCGCCAGTGGTCTGAAGTTGTTGAGCTCCTTCGGATGGGGTGTCTTTGGAACCGGAACCAGGCAGGATGTTTTCCACAGCTGGGGGACTCTGCCCAGCTTCAAGCTCAGGTTGAACATGTGCTGGACGATTCCACACAGCTGGTCTGCGCAGGATTTGAGGAGCTGGGAGCTGATCCCATCTGGGCCTGCCGCCTTCCTCGCCTTCATCTTCCTCAGCTGGTTCTTCACCTGAGATGTTGTGAGGAACAAGGCTGAGCAGGAGGAAGTGGTGGTTGTCTGATGAGGCTGGGAACTGGAGCCTGTGGAGAGAGAGAGGGGCGAGAGAGGGGGAGAGAGGGTCTTGTTCGCAGTGGCAGGAGGGGTGGGTGGGGGCTGCATCAGGGAAGCCTGAGCGGGGTCAGACATTTGATCAAACCTATTCAAAAATAGGTTCAACTCATTTGCCCACTGAAGCCCCCCCCCCTTCCGGGTCTTACCTGCTTGTCCGTGGCCTGAGATGGTCTTCAGGCCCCTCCAGACATCCCTGGCATTGTTCCTCTGCAGTTGTTCTTCCATCCGCATCCTGTAGGACTTTTTCCCCTCTCGGATCCTCCTTCTCAGCTGACGCTGCACTCTCTTCAGCTCGTCCTTGTCGCCTGAAACAAAAGCCCTCTTTTTCTCCTTCAGGAAAGCTTTAATGTCCGGTGTGATCCAGGGTTTGTTGTTGGAGAAACATCTTACAGTCCTGGTGGGAATGGTGTTCTCCATGCAGAAGTTAATATAGTCTGTAACTGTGTCTGTTAGACCATTAATGTCCTCACCGTGAGCTTCGCTGAATACCTCCCACACAGTTGTGTTGAAACAGTCCTTCAAGGCCTCCTCGGCTTCTCCGGACCATCGCTGAACTGTGCGTGTCACAGCTGGCTGCCTGCAGACGAGAGGTTTGTACACAGGCAGGAGAGCAACCAAGTTGTGGTCAGCTTTGCCCAGCGGGGGGAGGGGCAGTGACGTGTACGCCTCCTTGGTGTTGGCATAGAAGAGGTCCAATATTTTATTGTCTCTGGTTTGGCATGTTACATATTGTGTGAATGAAGGCAGAGAGGAGGAAGGAGAAGCATGATTGAAGTCACCAGAGATAAGGAACAAGGCATTTGGGTGCTGTGTTTGTAGCCTGCTCACAGCTGCATTCAGTACATCACAGGCTGTCTCACCGTTAGCAGAGGGAGGCACGTACGCCGCTACCGCGATCACATGACTGAACTCTCGCGGTAAATAGACCGGACGCATGCTAACAGCTATCATCTCAATGTCCCGACTGCAAAGTTGATCCTTAACAGTTATATGCCCAGGGTTACACCATCTATCATTAACAAACACAGCCAGCCCTCCCCCTTTTCTCTTACCGCTCTCCAGTGTCCTGTCCGCGCGTAGTATTTGGAAGCCGTCCAATTCCACGACGGCGTCCGGCGTTAGCTCTGTTAGCCACGACTCCGTGAACACCAGCAAACTAGCCTCCCGGACAATCCTCTCGTGCCGGGTTAGCGCTGTTAGCTCGTCCATTTTGTTGGAGAGGGATCGAACATTCCCCATAATAACGGACGGGAGGACGGGGTGATATCGTCTCCTCCTTGCCTGGCGTTTAGCCCCCGCACGACATCCCCGTCTCTTCCTCCTCAGCTCGCGGGGAATATCGGGTCTCGCTCCGGGAGCCCACGCGGGGTTAGCACGGAGTGCTAACAGCTGATCTCTTGTGTACACGATCGATCCGTAGCTCCGAGTTTCGTCTCCGGACACGATCGCGCAAAAAACAGCCCCCAACAGTAGTAAAACCACCGCAAGTTGGATGTCCATTGCTGAGGTGAGGTAAAAATAAAATAAAAAAGGGTAAAGGGAAAAAACACACGAAAAGGCTCAATAGTGAGCCACGCTGCTGTAAACAGGCAGCCACTCGCGCGGCGCCGGAACCGGAAGGTTACACGGCATGAAGTTAGCGCAGAATTCATATTGGTCCGATATGGATCACGTGACAGGCGAGCGATTTCCTAACTTTCTTTTCACTTAGAGGAGGAAAAGCAACACAATTGTCCTCTTACGATCCGCAATACGTTTTATTAGATTCTTGAAATTCGCACGTCGGACTATTTAACCATTTAAGAGCATTGCGATGCCAGTAAATGGAATACTTCTATTGCTGTTTCCAATTGGTCCACTTTGGGTCACATGGACTACAGTACCCAGCAATTGCTCAGCTTTTGTTTCGTTCGCAGGCTGGCAAGCAACACAGTTGGTCTCGTTTTCAGCTAAAAATGTGTGAGTTTGATGTTTGGCATGTAAATGGTTTGTTGTGATCATTTTACATTGGTCACCGTCACTGTTGCTCGGAATGTCGAGAATCAAGTCGCCCCCTGTGTCAGTTTGCTGATATCGCTTCTCGGCCTTTTGGCTAAGACTGCGATCACCTCCTTTGGGCGTGTTGGTTCTATACCTGCTGTGGTATAGGACTTATTCATTGGGGGATATATCAGCTGTTGCTTATTGTTGATAATAACCTTTGTATTTTCAGTTATCCGACTAAGGTAAGTAAATATAAACTAGTATTTGTTATTATTTATTATCTACGTCCTGTGGTTCTCCGGCTATGTCGGCCACCCATGCCGGCATGCGGAGGCACCACAGTGTACGTTTTACTTTCAAGGAAGTTAATGGAGAGGTCCTGGTAATGTCCAGACTGGATTTTTCCAGGAAACTTATCCAACAGACCTTGGAATTTAATGCTAATGACCTGAACTGTATCATAACGTTGCCTTTTAGCAAAGGTTTTGATGTTAGTTTCAGCTCTGCTCTAAATCTTCGCGAATTTTGGCTTCGTTATGAAGAGGTAAAAGCCCAGTTTTCTGCGTTCAATGTGGAAAAACTGACTGATAATGCTGCTAAAACAGTTATTGTCAGAATGTTTAATGAGACAGTGAATGCAGATGACATTTGTTTTTGGCTGGGTAGATATTGCACGGTGAAAGGCCAGGCTATGAAAGTGAGAGATGAGGATGGCATCTGGAACTGTGCCTGGCGGGTACCCATTCAACAATGGCAGGACCCCCAGGGCTTCCAGGGCCTGAAACATCTCCCATCAATGATAGTCCTGGGTGAAAACCGGGGCTACATACACTACCAGGGTCAACCCAAGCTCTGCCGCAAGTGTGGTGAGCATGGACACCTGGCAGAAGCATGTCAGCAGATAATTTGTGGAAAATGCAGAGTAATTGGGCATACTTTTGAAGAATGCACCAATGGCAGAAAGTGCAATCTCTGTGGGGAATCAAACCACCTCTACAGAAATTGTCCGAAATCATTTGCCAACAAATTGAAGGCTGGGAAAGAAATGGTACTGCTAAATGAAATTGAAATGGACAAACAACCAAAAGACACACCGGAAAATTCAAATCTCCCTCCAAAACCTGTCATTGGTGGAGAGGGAACAGGTGAGGAGGTGGAAGGGGAGGGGCATATGTTGACTACACCAATGGGGAGTTCAGAAGAAAGTTGCATGTTGCCACAAATGCCCACAACCGAATCGAGCAAAACCAACATGGAAGACCAGACTAGTAGTGAACGCAGCGAAATTCCTTGTACACAAAAAATTAAACGACTAGCATCTGAGCGGTCTTCTGAGTCTCCATTGACCTTAGAGAAGAGGGGAAAGCCCGGGAGCTCAGAGAGCGACGTGGAAGAGCACAGGGTTTTTCCTTGCAACTCACCAAACGAGCTGTCTTTTTTGAACATAGTACTACAATCAACGCCCAAAAACCATAACACAATGAATTTAAGATTGCGAGAAAGACCATCACCAAGACTCCCGAATCCTACACCTATTGCTCAGGTGAAGGAAGAACTCTGGTCTCAAGAAATTACCTAATTGATTAGTTTTAAAGAGCTTCCTCCTTTTGATACCCTGTTTTGTAGGCCTCCATTTTAAATCATATCTTTAACTCTCACCTTCTCGACTATAAACGTTAGAAGTGTGAAATCAAAGACTCGTGCTCAGAGCGTATTGTCCTTTTTAAAAACTCTTAAGTCTGATGTGTTTTTAATGCAAGAATGTGGTATTCCCTTTTTAAAAAATTATAAGCAGTGGGAGGAAATGTGGCCACACCCATCTTTATGGAGTGGGTCGAACGAAAACCGCAACGATGGAGTGGCCATTTTAATAAACAACACTCGAATTGCAATTAAAGGTAGCACGGTTTTAATAGATGGACGAGCACTTTTAGCACACCTAACCTTCATGGGAAAGGGTTTTAACCTTTTAAATATTTACGGTCCAAATGAAAAACACGACAGGTATGAACTTTTAGAGAACTTGCAGTGTCACATGCTAGGTCGTGCACCCTTTATTATGGGAGGAGATTTTAACTGTGTTTTAAGCAGAAATGATAAAAAAGGAGCTGGGGAGGATTTTAAAGTTGATAAAACATCTGTTTTACTGAAGGACATGTGCCGGGTTTTTAAATTAGATGATTGTTTTAAAACCATACATCCAAGAGAGGAGGGTTTTACATGGTTTAGCGGAGATAGCAGCAAAGCCTCTCGCATTGACTATTTATTTACACGGGGTTGGCCACCAACTGATGCGAGATTAACCCCTGTCTTCTTCTCAGACCACCTCTCACTTTCTTGCAACCTGTCAATCCCATCTGGTTTGACAGTCGGCAGAGGCCTCTGGAGGCTCAACTGTTCCCTTCTTGAAGACGAAGTCCTGGTGAACAAATACAGGGAGCAGTACAAAAATTGGCAAACGCTCCAAGACCTGTTTGAATCACGAGCACAATGGTGGGAAATGATAAAGTTAAGAACCCAGACCTTTTTTAGAGAAGCAGGAAGAGAGAAGAAAAAGAAAGAAATGAAACATATGTTAGGACTACAAAAAAGACTACAAAGGTATTTTAACCTCTCACAAAAGGGTATCAATTTTAATGAGGAAATTAAACAGATTAAAAATAAATTGAGGCTTTTAGCAGACATCAAAAGTAAAGGTGTAATACTAAGGAGTAAAGAAAAGGAGATAGAGGAAGGAGAAAAATGTACAAGGTACTTTTTTAAAAGAATTATGAACAAGAGTGGGGGTATTTTTAAGTTGCGAAAAGTAAATGGTGCTATAACAGAAATAAGCAGTGAAATAAAAGAGACAGTGGAAAGCTACTACCAGAAACTGTATGACAGGAAAGAGATTCAACCTGAGACAACGTCGGAAGTATTGAATTTTATTGAGAAAACAGTGACTGATAAAGTGCTTTTAACGCGAGATTTTACTCAAGAGGAATTAAACAAATGCATAAAACAATTTAAGAAAGCAAAAGCTCCGGGTGAGGACGGACTCTGCCTGGAATTTTATTTGACTTTTTGGGACATTATAGCACCGGATTTAATCACTGTTTTTAATGAATTTGACAAAACAAGCCGACTACCAGACAGTTTTAGAGTAGGGATAGTGACACTACTGCACAAGAAGGGAGACAAGGCGGACCTGGACAACTGGCGACCTATCACGCTTTTAAACGTTGATTGCAAACTTTTTAGTAAACTTTTAGCTACACGCATGTCTGTTTTTATGGGCGAATTGATCAACCCGGATCAAACCTGTGCCATCGCGGGGAGGAAGATCACGGACAGCCTCATGCTGATCCGTGACACCATCTGTTATGCGAGAGACAGAAATATGCGGCTAGTAGTCCTAAATTTAGATTTTGAGAAAGCGTTTGACCGAATCTCGCACCGGTACCTCTTTAGAGTACTGCAAAAATGGGGTTTTCCCGAAAGGTATATAGCGTGGGTGGGATTGCTGTACCGGGATATTAGCAGTAGATTTGTGGTTAATGGGGACCTGACAAAAGCAGTCCAAATTAACTGCGGTGTCCGTCAGGGTTGTCCTTTATCTGCACTCCTCTATGTCCTATGCATAGAACCGCTGGCACAGATGTTGAGAAAGGATAAAATGATCAAGGGGGTTAACATTCCAGGTGGCGGGGGACTTACGACAAAATGTATTTTATATATGGACGATTTTAATATCCTGTGCTCAGACCTTTTATCTGTGACAAGGGCTTTGGACTTGACTGATTGGTATGGGAGGGCCTCTGGGTCAAAACTTAATAGAGCCAAGACACAAGCACAGTTTTATGGACCGTGGACATTGACAGAAAAGACAGGTTTACCCCTGACATTGACAAAAACTGACCAGAAAATACTCGGGATCAGATTTGGCAGGGAAGGGGGAGGAGAAGCAAGTTGGGGCGACGTGGTAGGGAAAGTGAGGAAAAGACTTGTTTTTTGGAGAATGAGGGAACTGACCATAGAGGGAAAAGTTTTAATCATAAAAGCAGTTATTCTACCATTGCTTTTATTAATCAGTTCTGTTTTTATCCCAACAAGAAGTATCCTTTTAGGTTTGGACCGGGCTATCTTTTACTTCATCTGGGGATCCAAGTGGGAGAGACTGAAGAGAGCAACAATGAAGATGAGCAGAGAAAAAGGGGGAAAAGGAGTGCCGGACCTCCAGCTCTTCTTGGGAAGCAGATATGTGGCCCTGCACTTCCAAACTGCACTAGAGGCCTCAAGCGCTCAAAAAGCTCGAGCAATGTCAAGATTCTGGATGGGATCTTACCTCCGGAAATTAAGACTCATCCCTAGCGATCAAAGACTGCCTGTGTCTTTTATCCTGCCGCCTGCCTATTCTTTTATAAAAGTTTTTTTAAGGAATTTTAAACTAGAAAATCAAGAATGCCATGTTTTAAAAAACCACAGATCTCTCATCTCTGTTGTGCAGGAGCGGGAAACGGTATGTCCAGTGCGCGGGCTTGCATTCGGCGAGCCCACAACTGTTTGGCGCAATGTAAACCATCCCGCCCTCCCAAACAAACTTCGGGACCTGTCATGGATGGCGGCGCACGAAATCCTCCCAGTCAGGTACGTTATGCACTCCCGAGGTATGGCAGCGCACTCAAACTGCCCCCGACCTGGTTGTGGCGCCCAAGAGTCGGTGAGGCACCTCCTCTGGGAGTGCAGTGCTGCCACGGACCTGTGGGCGACAGCCGGCCACCTGCAATTCCCGGACTTGCCAGCAAGGGAGGTCCTCAATGCACAATTCGTGCTCTATGGGGTGGGCCCAATGACGAACACAAGAGAACATTTTGCAAAGCAGTGGCTCACCCTTGCCGCCATCAAAGACGCCATTTGGACCTCCAGAAACTTGCTGGTAAGGAGGCACAGACAGACCACCCCTGTGGCTGTGCTCCGAATGGCAGCGGCTACTCTGAGCTGCCTGCGGCAAGCCAAGGACACAGTCACCAAGAAGAGTCGTCTGTGCCCGCCCGGAGGAGGGAACCGGAGCCCACAGGGAAGGTCCTGGCAGCGACGGCCTGGCTCCTCGGGAGAGAGTGGAGAGATGCAACACCTCTGAGGAACTTCTTGAAGCATCCTGGCAGGTTTTATCTGTCTGGACTCTGTTTGAGAGGGTGGGATGAAGTCCCACTTCGTAAGGCGATACTACGCTCCTGCACAACAGAGGTTGAAGTGCTTTTTTTAACAATTGCTTTTTAAAAAAATATTGTCTAGATGTATTTTAGATACATTTTACCTTACACCTCTATGTCAAACATGCTGCTTTTTTAACACGTTACCACAGAACTAAGGTTGTGCTCCATGTTGGAGAGATGTGAACATCAATGTCTACAGTAACAATAAAAATTTTGCAAAAGAAAAAAAAAAAAAAAATCTGTTCTTATCAGTTTAATATCTGATACGTTCCCTATTTGGGGACCATATATTAAATTGATTTTTGGAACTGGGAGATGGAATAGGGGCTTGCTCCGTCCATTCCACGCATCGACCTGGTATTGCAGTACCGCCAGGAGCGGTGCACCCACCTCTGCTGGTCACAATGAATTTGTTGCTGGATGTTTCCATTCTATGTAGTTCTGTGGGAAAACGAAGAAACCCTTTAAGCAGCTGTCGTGTTTCTCAAAGGCTGTCTCTTGTTTTTGAGACTTTCACCGAATACCATGTCATGCTGCGGCTTAAAGGACATTCTTTCATTGAAGAAAGCGTCGTCTTGCTCCGTTATTGAGGGAACATGCGGTGGGTGGTCATATAAATAATGGTTTCAAATATAGATCATATAAATTTCCTATAAAGTTATAATATTGGCGCTTGGCTAATCAAAAACGTAAATAAGTAAAGTTTTGTAAAGGAGTTTGAATTGTTACACCGCTACATGTTCCTGACCACACAAAGAAACAGGAAATGAGAGCTAGAAAGGCGTGGGGCAGGGTCAATTCAATTCTCGCTTTGAATTCTTGTTAGAATTTAAGCAAGGCGTGATGGGAATGTTTTTGCTGATTCTTTTGACCTCATTCACAAATATTTACTTAATGCAAGTCTAAAAGAGACTACTTAAATTAATGTACGTGTCATGCATCATCCAGCGTGTATGTGTGTGCATGCGATCACACGTGCGTTGCAATCGGGCCCGTGACTGAAGATGGTGTGGGTGCTTAACCTTTTGGCCTGGCAATGTGTACATCTCATACTTACCTGGCAGGGGAGATACCATGATCACGAAGGTGGTTCACCCAGGGTGAGGCTCAGCCATTGCACTCCGGCTGTACTGACCCCTGCGAATTCCCCAAATGTGGGAATCTCGACTGCACAATTTCTGACAGTGGGGGACTGCGTTCGCGCTCTCCCCTGATTTCTGATGGTAATGACAATGAAATAAAATCATTCATGTCACTTAGTGAGCACGGTATCATGCTTATTTGTCAACATGCGATAAATAGTTAGCTTCTTTCGCAGTTGACAAATTACTGTCATTCACCTCCACACAAGTGGTGGCGCTAGCAAGTGACAATGTCAATTGGGAAGCAGGAAGTGCGTGTAAACGAAAAGATCTCGGTTTTTTTAGTCTGTTTAGGACTGTTTTACATGGTTACACGGCATGAAGTTAGCGCAGAATTCATATTGGTCCGATATGGATCACGTGACAGGCGAGCGATTTCCTAACTTTCTTTTCACTTAGAGGAGGAAAAGCAACACAATTGTCCTCTTACGATCCGCAATATGTTTTATTAGATTCTTGAAATTCGCACGTCGGACTATTTAACCATTTAAGAGCATTGCGATGCCAGTAAATGGAATACTTCTATTGCTGTTTCCAATTGGTCCACTTTGGGTCACATGGACTACAGTACCCAGCAATTGCTCAGCTTTTGTTTCGTTCGCAGGCTGGCAAGCAACACAGTTGGTCTCGTTTTCAGCTAAAAATGTGTGAGTTTGATGTTTGGCATGTAAATGGTTTGTTGTGATCATTTTACATTGGTCACCGTCACTGTTGCTCGGAATGTCGAGAATCAAGTCGCCCCCTGTGTCAGTTTGCTGATATCGCTTCTCGGCCTTTTGGCTAAGATCAAGTGTAGTATCTGTTCTTATCAGTTTAATATCTGATACGTTCCCTATTTGGGGACCATATATTAAATTGATTTTTGGAACTGGGAGATGGAATAGGGGCTTGCTCCGTCCATTCCACGCATCGACCTGGTATTGCAGTACCGCCAGGAGCGGTGCACCCACCTCTGCTGGTCACAATGAATTTGTTGCTGGATGTTTCCATTCTATGTGGTTCTGTGGGAGAACGAAGAAACCCTTTAAGCAGCTGTCGTGTTTCTCAAAGGCTGTCTCTTGTTTTTGAGACTTTCACCGAATACCATGTCATGCTGCGGCTTAAAGGACATTCTTTCATTGAAGAAAGCGTCGTCTTGCTCCGTTATTGAGGGAACATGCGGTGGGTGGTCATATAAATAATGGTTTCAAATATAGATCATATAAATTTCCTATAAAGTTATAATATTGGCGCTTGGCTAATCAAAAACGTAAATAAGTAAAGTTTTGTAAAGGAGTTTGAATTGTTACACCGCTACATGTTCCTGACCACACAAAGAAACAGGAAATGAGTGCTAGAAAGGCGTGGGGCAGGGTCAATTCAATTCTCGCTTTGAATTCTTGTTAGAATTTATGCAAGGCGTGATGGGAATGTTTTTGCTGATTATTTTGACCTCATTCACAAATATTTACTTAATGCAAGTCTAAAAGAGACTACTTAAATTAATGTACGTGTCATGCATCATCCAGCGTGTATGTGTGTGCATGCGAGCACACGTGCGTTGCAATCGGGCCCGTGACTGAAGATGGTGTGGGTGCTTAACCTTTTGGCCTGGCAATGTGTACATCTCATACTTACCTGGCAGGGGAGATACCATGATCACGAAGGTGGTTCACCCAGGGTGAGGCTCAGCCATTGCATTCCGGCTGTACTGACCCCTGCGAATT
Source organism: Idiotropiscis lumnitzeri (assembly GCF_059441095.1). Lineage (NCBI taxonomy): Eukaryota > Metazoa > Chordata > Actinopteri > Syngnathiformes > Syngnathidae > Idiotropiscis > Idiotropiscis lumnitzeri. Next base: position 21,382,925 of record NC_142397.1, on the reverse strand, counting down.
CCCCAAATGTGGGAATCTCGACTGCACAATTTCTGACAGTGGGGGACTGCGTTCGCGCTCTCCCCTGATTTCTGATGGTAATGACAATGAAATAAAATCATTCATGTCACTTAGTGAGCACGGTATCATGCTTATTTGTCAACATGCGATAAATAGTTAGCTTCTTTCGCAGTTGACAAATTACTAGGACTGTTTTACATAAGATAAGATAAGATAAGATAAGATGTCCTTTATTAGTCCCACAATGGGGAAATTTGAGGTGTTACAGCAGCAAAGATATAGATCACACAGAGTCGGCGGCGTAATGTCGCCGTTAATGTATAACATTAGCAGCAGACATTCAGAAAAAGCATGCAAATATACACAGTATAAACGTATCTAAGTGTAAGGAAACACTCCTAATGTTTGTCCATTATACGGAGGGGGAAACGCTGTAATGATAAAAACTACTGAATGATTGAAAATACTGCAATCATAAAAATATTGCAATGATAAAAGTACTGTAATGGTAAGAGTACTGAAATGATAGAAAAGTACTGCATGATAGAAAATACTGCAATGGTAAAAGTACTGTAATAGTAAAAGTACTGCAACGATAGAAAAATACTGCAATGATGAAAGTACTGCAATGATAAAAGTACTGTAATAGTGAACATCCTGCAGTGGTAGAAATACTACAGTGCTAGAAGTATTGTAATAAGAATACTGTAATGGTAAACAAAATACATCATTGGTCAATATTTAAGTACACCCTTGGCTGAAAGTACAGTAGTAGTTAATATTGCATCCTAGGACTGCACAATTGCACTAATGCCCTCCCGTTTGTAGGCCTGACCCAATGTTCTTGTTAAAAAGTCTGACAGCAGTTGGCAGGAAGGAGCGGCGAAATCTCTCTTTGGTACAGCGAGGGTGTAAAAGTCTGTCACTGAAGGAGCTGTAAAGTGTTCTCAGAGTGTCATTGAATGGGTGGGCTGGTTTGTCCAGCATTGATGACAGTTTTGCCGTCATCCTTCTGCCCCCCACTGAGTCCACAGAGTCCAGGGAGCAGCCCAGGACAGAGCTGGCCCTCCTCACCAGTTTGTCCAGTCTCTTTTTGTCTCGGCCCGAGATGCCTCCTGCCCAGGAGACCACTCCATAGAAGATGACTGATGAAACCACCGAGTCATAGAAGTTCCTGAGGAGTGTTCCCCGAACGCCAAAGGACCTCAGCCGCCTGAGTAGGAAGAGTCTGCTCTGACCCTTCATATAGAGAGCGTCTGTGTTGTCGCTCCAGTCCAGTTTATTGTTCAGATGAACACCCAGGTACTTGTAAGTTGAGACCCTCTCAACGTCTGTTCCCTGGATATTCACTGGTGCAGGTGGAGAGTGCCGACGCTTGCGGAAATCCACCACCAGCTCTTTGGATTTCCCAGCGTTGATTTGGAGGCGGTTCTGCTGACACCAGTCCACGAACCCCTGCGTAACCCCTCTGTACTCCCGATCGTCATCGTCAGTGATGAGGCCGACAATCGCAGAGTCATCAGAGAACTTCTGCAGGTGACAGGTTGTGGAATTGTATTTGTAGTCCGAGGTGTAGAGTGTGAACAGGAAGGGAGCCAGCACAGTTCCCTGCGGCGCTCCCGTGCTGCAGAGGAGCACGTCAGACACACAGTCCTGTGTTCTCACGTACTGTGGCCGGTTTGTGAGGTAGTTGTGAATCCATGTGATGAGGTGGTGGGCCACTCCCGCCTGCTCCAGCTTGTCTCCCAATAAGGCGGGCTGGATGGTGTTGAAAGCACTTGAGAAATCAAAGAACATGATCCTCACCGTGCCCCCCGCCTTCTCCAGGTGGAAGAGTGAAGTGTGGAGCAGGTAGATGATGGCATCATCCACACTGATGCCAGGCTGGTATGCAAACTGGAGTGGGTCCATTGAGGAGCTGACCAGGGGGCGCAGATGGACGAGGACCAGTCTCTCCAGGGTCTTCATCAGATGAGACGTCAGCGCCAGTGGTCTGAAGTTGTTGAGCTCCTTCGGATGGGGTGTCTTTGGAACCGGAACCAGGCAGGATGTTTTCCACAGCTGGGGGACTCTGCCCAGCTTCAAGCTCAGGTTGAACATGTGCTGGACGATTCCACACAGCTGGTCTGCGCAGGATTTGAGGAGCTGGGAGCTGATCCCATCTGGGCCTGCCGCCTTCCTCGCCTTCATCTTCCTCAGCTGGTTCTTCACCTGAGATGTTGTGAGGAACAAGGCTGAGCAGGAGGAAGTGGTGGTTGTCTGATGAGGCTGGGAACTGGAGCCTGTGGAGAGAGAGAGGGGCGAGAGAGGGGGAGAGAGGGTCTTGTTCGCAGTGGCAGGAGGGGTGGGTGGGGGCTGCATCAGGGAAGCCTGAGCGGGGTCAGACATTTGATCAAACCTATTCAAAAATAGGTTCAACTCATTTGCCCACTGAAGCCCCCCCCCTTCCGGGTCTTACCTGCTTGTCCGTGGCCTGAGATGGTCTTCAGGCCCCTCCAGACATCCCTGGCATTGTTCCGCTGCAGTTGTTCTTCCATCCGCATCCTGTAGGACTTTTTCCCCTCTCGGATCCTCCTTCTCAGCTGACGCTGCACTCTCTTCAGCTCGTCCTTGTCGCCTGAAACAAAAGCCCTCTTTTTCTCCTTCAGGAGAGCTTTAATGTCCGGTGTGATCCAGGGTTTGTTGTTGGAGAAACATCTTACAGTCCTGGTGGGAATGGTGTTCTCCATGCAGAAGTTAATATAGTCTGTAACTGTGTCTGTTAGACCATTAATGTCCTCACCGTGAGCTTCGCTGAATACCTCCCACACAGTTGTGTTGAAACAGTCCTTCAAGGCCTCCTCGGCTTCTCCGGACCATCGCTGAACTGTGCGTGTCACAGCTGGCTGCCTGCAGACGAGAGGTTTGTACACAGGCAGGAGAGCAACCAAGTTGTGGTCAGCTTTGCCCAGCGGGGGGAGGGGCAGTGACGTGTACGCCTCCTTGGTGTTGGCATAGAAGAGGTCCAATATTTTATTGTCTCTGGTTTGGCATGTTACATATTGTGTGAATGAAGGCAGAGAGGAGGAAGGAGAAGCATGATTGAAGTCACCAGAGATAAGGAACAAGGCATTTGGGTGCTGTGTTTGTAGCCTGCTCACAGCTGCATTCAGTACATCACAGGCTGTCTCACCGTTAGCAGAGGGAGGCACGTACGCCGCTACCGCGATCACATGACTGAACTCTCGCGGTAAATAGACCGGACGCATGCTAACAGCTATCATCTCAATGTCCCGACTGCAAAGTTGATCCTTAACAGTTATATGCCCAGGGTTACACCATCTATCATTAACAAACACAGCCAGCCCTCCCCCTTTTCTCTTACCGCTCTCCAGTGTCCTGTCCGCGCGTAGTATTTGGAAGCCGTCCAATTCCACGACGGCGTCCGGCGTTAGCTCTGTTAGCCACGACTCCGTGAACACCAGCAAACTAGCCTCCCGGACAATCCTCTCGTGCCGGGTTAGCGCTGTTAGCTCGTCCATTTTGTTGGAGAGGGATCGAACATTCCCCATAATAACGGACGGGAGGACGGGGTGATATCGTCTCCTCCTTGCCTGGCGTTTAGCCCCCGCACGACATCCCCGTCTCTTCCTCCTCAGCTCGCGGGGAATATCGGGTCTCGCTCCGGGAGCCCACGCGGGGTTAGCACGGAGTGCTAACAGCTGATCTCTTGTGTACACGATCGATCCGTAGCTCCGAGTTTCGTCTCCGGACACGATCGCGCAAAAAACAGCCCCCAACAGTAGTAAAACCACCGCAAGTTGGATGTCCATTGCTGAGGTGAGGTAAAAATAAAATAAAAAAGGGTAAAGGGAAAAAACACACGAAAAGGCTCAATAGTGAGCCACGCTGCTGTAAACAGGCAGCCACTCGCGCGGCGCCGGAACCGGAAGGTTACACGGCATGAAGTTAGCGCAGAATTCATATTGGTCCGATATGGATCACGTGACAGGCGAGCGATTTCCTAACTTTCTTTTCACTTAGAGGAGGAAAAGCAACACAATTGTCCTCTTACGATCCGCAATACGTTTTATTAGATTCTTGAAATTCGCACGTCGGACTATTTAACCATTTAAGAGCATTGCGATGCCAGTAAATGGAATACTTCTATTGCTGTTTCCAATTGGTCCACTTTGGGTCACATGGACTACAGTACCCAGCAATTGCTCAGCTTTTGTTTCGTTCGCAGTCTGGCAAGCAACACAGTTGGTCTCGTTTTCAGCTAAAAATGTGTGAGTTTGATGTTAAGCATGTAAATGGTTTGTTGTGATCATTTTACATTGGTCACCGTCACTGTTGCTCGGAATGTCGAGAATCAAGTCGCCCCCTGTGTCAGTTTGCTGATATCGCTTCTCGGCCTTTTGGCTAAGATCAAGTGTAGTATCTGTTCTTATCAGTTTAATATCTGATACGTTCCCTATTTGGGGACCATATATTAAATTGATTTTTGGAACTGGGAGATGGAATAGGGGCTTGCTCCGTCCATTCCACGCATCGACCTGGTATTGCAGTACCGCCAGGAGCGGTGCACCCACCTCTGCTGGTCACAATGAATTTGTTGCTGGATGTTTCCATTCTATGTAGTTCTGTGGGAAAACGAAGAAACCCTTTAAGCAGCTGTTGTGTTTCTCAAAGGCTGTCTCTTGTTTTTGAGACTTTCACCGAATACCATGTCATGCTGCGGCTTAAAGGACATTCTTTCATTGAAGAAAGCGTCGTCTTGCTCCGTTATTGAGGGAACATGCGGTGGGTGGTCATATAAATAATGGTTTCAAATATAGATCATATAAATTTCCTATAAAGTTATAATATTGGCGCTTGGCTAATCAAAAACGTAAATAAGTAAAGTTTTGTAAAGGAGTTTGAATTGTGACACCGCTACATGTTCCTGACCACACAAAGAAACAGGAAATGAGTGCTAGAAAGGCGTGGGGCCGGGTCAATTCAATTCTCGCTTTGAATTCTTGTTAGAATTTAAGCAAGGCGTGATGGGAATGTTTTTGCTGATTCTTTTGACCTCATTCACAAATATTTACTTAATGCAAGTCTAAAAGAGACTACTTAAATTAATGTACGTGTCATGCATCATCCAGCGTGTATGTGTGTGCATGCGATCACACGTGCGTTGCAATCGGGCCCGTGACTGAAGATGGTGTGGGTGCTTAACCTTTTGGCCTGGCAATGTGTACATCTCATACTTACCTGGCAGGGGAGATACCATGATCACGAAGGTGGTTCACCCAGGGTGAGGCTCAGCCATTGCACTCCGGCTGTACTGACCCCTGCGAATTCCCCAAATGTGGGAATCTCGACTGCACAATTTCTGACAGTGGGGGACTGCGTTCGCGCTCTCCCCTGATTTCTGATGGTTATGACAATGAAATAAAATCATTCATGTCACTTAGTGAGCACGGTATCATGCTTATTTGTCAACATGCGATAAATAGTTAGCTTCTTTCGCAGTTGACAAATTACTGTCATTCACCTCCACACAAGTGGTGGCGCTAGCAAGTGACAATGTCAATTGGGAAGCAGGAAGTGCGTGTAAACGAAAAGATCTCGGTTTTTTAGTCTGTTTAGGACTGTTTTACATAAGATAAGATAAGATAAGATAAGATGTCCTTTATTAGTCCCACAATGGGGAAATTTGAGGTGTTACAGCAGCAAAGATATAGATCACACAGAGTCGGCGGCGTAATGTAGCCGTTAATGTATAACATTAGCAGCAGACATTCAGAAAAAGCATGCAAATATACACAGTATAAACGTATCTAAGTGTAAGGAAACACTCCTAATGTTTGTCCATTATACGGAGGGGGAAACGCTGTAATGATAAAAACTACTGAATGATTGAAAATACTGCAATCATAAAAATATTGCAATGATAAAAGTACTGTAATGGTAAGAGTACTGAAATGATAGAAAAGTACTGCATGATAGAAAATACTGCAATGGTAAAAGTACTGTAATAGTAAAAGTACTGCAACGATAGAAAAATACTGCAATGATGAAAGTACTGCAATGATAAAAGTACTGTAATAGTGAACATCCTGCAGTGGTAGAAATACTACAGTGCTAGAAGTATTGTAATAAGAATACTGTAATGGTAAACAAAATACATCATTGGTCAATATTTAAGTACACCCTTGGCTGAAAGTACAGTAGTAGTTAATATTGCATCCTAGGACTGCACAATTGCACTAATGCCCTCCCGTTTGTAGGCCTGACCCAATGTTCTTGTTAAAAAGTCTGACAGCAGTTGGCAGGAAGGAGCGGCGAAATCTCTCTTTGGTACAGCGAGGGTGTAAAAGTCTGTCACTGAAGGAGCTGTAAAGTGTTCTCAGAGTGTCATTGAATGGGTGGGCTGGTTTGTCCAGCATTGATGACAGTTTTGCCGTCATCCTTCTGCCCCCCACTGAGTCCACAGAGTCCAGGGAGCAGCCCAGGACAGAGCTGGCCCTCCTCACCAGTTTGTCCAGTCTCTTTTTGTCTCGGCCCGAGATGCCTCCTGCCCAGGAGACCACTCCATAGAAGATGACTGATGAAACCACCGAGTCATAGAAGTTCCTGAGGAGTGTTCCCCGAACGCCAAAGGACCTCAGCCGCCTGAGTAGGAAGAGTCTGCTCTGACCCTTCATATAGAGAGCGTCTGTGTTGTCGCTCCAGTCCAGTTTATTGTTCAGATGAACACCCAGGTACTTGTAAGTTGAGACCCTCTCAACGTCTGTTCCCTGGATATTCACTGGTGCAGGTGGAGAGTGCCGACGCTTGCGGAAATCCACCACCAGCTCTTTGGATTTCCCAGCGTTGATTTGGAGGCGGTTCTGCTGACACCAGTCCACGAACCCCTGCGTAACCCCTCTGTACTCCCGATCGTCATCGTCAGTGATGAGGCCGACAATCGCAGAGTCATCAGAGAACTTCTGCAGGTGACAGGTTGTGGAATTGTATTTGTAGTCCGAGGTGTAGAGGGTGAACAGGAAGGGAGCCAGCACAGTTCCCTGCGGCGCTCCCGTGCTGCAGAGGAGCACGTCAGACACACAGTCCTGTGTTCTCACGTACTGTGGCCGGTTTGTGAGGTAGTTGTGAATCCATGTGATGAGGTGGTGGGCCACTCCCGCCTGCTCCAGCTTGTCTCCCAATAAGGCGGGCTGGATGGTGTTGAAAGCACTTGAGAAATCAAAGAACATGATCCTCACCGTGCCCCCCGCCTTCTCCAGGTGGAAGAGTGAAGTGTGGAGCAGGTAGATGATGGCATCATCCACACTGATGCCAGGCTGGTATGCAAACTGGAGTGGGTCCATTGAGGAGCTGACCAGGGGGCGCAGATGGACGAGGACCAGTCTCTCCAGGGTCTTCATCAGATGAGACGTCAGCGCCAGTGGTCTGAAGTTGTTGAGCTCCTTCGGATGGGGTGTCTTTGGAACCGGAACCAGGCAGGATGTTTTCCACAGCTGGGGGACTCTGCCCAGCTTCAAGCTCAGGTTGAACATGTGCTGGACGATTCCACACAGCTGGTCTGCGCAGGATTTGAGGAGCTGGGAGCTGATCCCATCTGGGCCTGCCGCCTTCCTCGCCTTCATCTTCCTCAGCTGGTTCTTCACCTGAGATGTTGTGAGGAACAAGGCTGAGCAGGAGGAAGTGGTGGTTGTCTGATGAGGCTGGGAACTGGAGCCTGTGGAGAGAGAGAGGGGCGAGAGAGGGGGAGAGAGGGTCTTGTTCGCAGTGGCAGGAGGGGTGGGTGGGGGCTGCATCAGGGAAGCCTGAGCGGGGTCAGACATTTGATCAAACCTATTCAAAAATAGGTTCAACTCATTTGCCCACTGAAGCCCCCCCCCTTCCGGATCTTACCTGCTTGTCCGTGGCCTGAGATGGTCTTCAGGCCCCTCCAGACATCCCTGGCATTGTTCCGCTGCAGTTGTTCTTCCATCCGCATCCTGTAGGACTTTTTCCCCTCTCGGATCCTCCTTCTCAGCTGACGCTGCACTCTCTTCAGCTCGTCCTTGTCGCCTGAAACAAAAGCCCTCTTTTTCTCCTTCAGGAGAGCTTTAATGTCCGGTGTGATCCAGGGTTTGTTGTTGGAGAAACATCTTACAGTCCTGGTGGGAATGGTGTTCTCCATGCAGAAGTTAATATAGTCTGTAACTGTGTCTGTTAGACCATTAATGTCCTCACCGTGAGCTTCGCTGAATACCTCCCACACAGTTGTGTTGAAACAGTCCTTCAAGGCCTCCTCGGCTTCTCCGGACCATCGCTGAACTGTGCGTGTCACAGCTGGCTGCCTGCAGACGAGAGGTTTGTACACAGGCAGGAGAGCAACCAAGTTGTGGTCAGCTTTGCCCAGCGGGGGGAGGGGCAGTGACGTGTACGCCTCCTTGGTGTTGGCATAGAAGAGGTCCAATATTTTATTGTCTCTGGTTTGGCATGTTACATATTGTGTGAATGAAGGCAGAGAGGAGGAAGGAGAAGCATGATTGAAGTCACCAGAGATAAGGAACAAGGCATTTGGGTGCTGTGTTTGTAGCCTGCTCACAGCTGCATTCAGTACATCACAGGCTGTCTCACCGTTAGCAGAGGGAGGCACGTACGCCGCTACCGCGATCACATGACTGAGCTCTCGCGGTAAATAGACCGGACGCATGCTAACAGCTATCATCTCAATGTCCCGACTGCAAAGTTGATCCTTAACAGTTATATGCCCAGGGTTACACCATCTATCATTAACAAACACAGCCAGCCCTCCCCCTTTTCTCTTACCGCTCTCCAGTGTCCTGTCCGCGCGTAGTATTTGGAAGCCGTCCAATTCCACGACGGCGTCCGGCGTTAGCTCTGTTAGCCACGACTCCGTGAACACCAGCAAACTAGCCTCCCGGACAATCCTCTCGTGCCGGGTTAGCGCTGTTAGCTCGTCCATTTTGTTGGAGAGGGATCGAACATTCCCCATAATAACGGACGGGAGGACGGGGTGATATCGTCTCCTCCTTGCCTGGCGTTTAGCCCCCGCACGACATCCCCGTCTCTTCCTCCTCAGCTCGCGGGGAATATCGGGTCTCGCTCCGGGAGCCCACGCGGGGTTAGCACGGAGTGCTAACAGCTGATCTCTTGTGTACACGATCGATCCGTAGCTCCGAGTTTCGTCTCCGGACACGATCGCGCAAAAAACAGCCCCCAACAGTAGTAAAACCACCGCAAGTTGGATGTCCATTGCTGAGGTGAGGTAAAAATAAAATAAAAAAGGGTAAAGGGAAAAAACACACGAAAAGGCTCAATAGTGAGCCACGCTGCTGTAAACAGGCAGCCACTCGCGCGGCGCCGGAACCGGAAGGTTACACGGCATGAAGTTAGCGCAGAATTCATATTGGTCCGATATGGATCACGTGACAGGCGAGCGATTTCCTAACTTTCTTTTCACTTAGAGGAGGAAAAGCAACACAATTGTCCTCTTACGATCCGCAATACGTTTTATTAGATTCTTGAAATTCGCACGTCGGACTATTTAACCATTTAAGAGCATTGCGATGCCAGTAAATGGAATACTTCTATTGCTGTTTCCAATTGGTCCACTTTGGGTCACATGGACTACAGTACCCAGCAATTGCTCAGCTTTTGTTTCGTTCGCAGTCTGGCAAGCAACACAGTTGGTCTCGTTTTCAGCTAAAAATGTGTGAGTTTGATGTTAAGCATGTAAATGGTTTGTTGTGATCATTTTACATTGGTCACCGTCACTGTTGCTCGGAATGTCGAGAATCAAGTCGCCCCCTGTGTCAGTTTGCTGATATCGCTTCTCGGCCTTTTGGCTAAGATCAAGTGTAGTATCTGTTCTTATCAGTTTAATATCTGATACGTTCCCTATTTGGGGACCATATATTAAATTGATTTTTGGAACTGGGAGATGGAATAGGGGCTTGCTCCGTCCATTCCACGCATCGACCTGGTATTGCAGTACCGCCAGGAGCGGTGCACCCACCTCTGCTGGTCACAATGAATTTGTTGCTGGATGTTTCCATTCTATGTAGTTCTGTGGGAAAACGAAGAAACCCTTTAAGCAGCTGTCGTGTTTCTCAAAGGCTGTCTCTTGTTTTTGAGACTTTCACCGAATACCATGTCATGCTGCGGCTTAAAGGACATTCTTTCATTGAAGAAAGCGTCGTCTTGCTCCGTTATTGAGGGAACATGCGGTGGGTGGTCATATAAATAATGGTTTCAAATATAGATCATATAAATTTCCTATAAAGTTATAATATTGGCGCTTGGCTAATCAAAAACGTAAATAAGTAAAGTTTTGTAAAGGAGTTTGAATTGTTACACCGCTACATGTTCCTGACCACACAAAGAAACAGGAAATGAGTGCTAGAAAGGCGTGGGGCAGGGTCAATTCAATTCTCGCTTTGAATTCTTGTTAGAATTTAAGCAAGGCGTGATGGGAATGTTTTTGCTGATTCTTTTGACCTCATTCACAAATATTTACTTAATGCAAGTCTAAAAGAGACTACTTAAATTAATGTACGTGTCATGCATCATCCAGCGTGTATGTGTGTGCATGCGATCACACGTGCGTTGCAATCGGGCCCGTGACTGAAGATGGTGTGGGTGCTTAACCTTTTGGCCTGGCAATGTGTACATCTCATACTTACCTGGCAGGGGAGATACCATGATCACGAAGGTGGTTCACCCAGGGTGAGGCTCAGCCATTGCACTCCGGCTGTACTGACCCCTGCGAATTCCCCAAATGTGGGAATCTCGACTGCACAATTTCTGACAGTGGGGGACTGCGTTCGCGCTCTCCCCTGATTTCTGATGGTAATGACAATGAAATAAAATCATTCATGTCACTTAGTGAGCACGGTATCATGCTTATTTGTCAACATGCGATAAATAGTTAGCTTCTTTCGCAGTTGACAAATTACTGTCATTCACCTCCACACAAGTGGTGGCGCTAGCAAGTGACAATGTCAATTGGGAAGCAGGAAGTGCGTGTAAACGAAAAGATCTCGGTTTTTTTAGTCTGTTTAGGACTGTTTTACATGGTTACACGGCATGAAGTTAGCGCAGAATTCATATTGGTCCGATATGGATCACGTGACAGGCGAGCGATTTCCTAACTTTCTTTTCACTTAGAGGAGGAAAAGCAACACAATTGTCCTCTTACGATCCGCAATATGTTTTATTAGATTCTTGAAATTCGCACGTCGGACTATTTAACCATTTAAGAGCATTGCGATGCCAGTAAATGGAATACTTCTATTGCTGTTTCCAATTGGTCCACTTTGGGTCACATGGACTACAGTACCCAGCAATTGCTCAGCTTTTGTTTCGTTCGCAGGCTGGCAAGCAACACAGTTGGTCTCGTTTTCAGCTAAAAATGTGTGAGTTTGATGTTTGGCATGTAAATGGTTTGTTGTGATCATTTTACATTGGTCACCGTCACTGTTGCTCGGAATGTCGAGAATCAAGTCGCCCCCTGTGTCAGTTTGCTGATATCGCTTCTCGGCCTTTTGGCTAAGATCAAGTGTAGTATCTGTTCTTATCAGTTTAATATCTGATACGTTCCCTATTTGGGGACCATATATTAAATTGATTTTTGGAACTGGGAGATGGAATAGGGGCTTGCTCCGTCCATTCCACGCATCGACCTGGTATTGCAGTACCGCCAGGAGCGGTGCACCCACCTCTGCTGGTCACAATGAATTTGTTGCTGGATGTTTCCATTCTATGTAGTTCTGTGGGAAAACAAAGAAACCCTTTAAGCAGCTGTCGTGTTTCTCAAAGGCTGTCTCTTGTTTTTGAGACTTTCACCGAATACCATGTCATGCTGCGGCTTAAAGGACATTCTTTCATTGAAGAAAGCGTCGTCTTGCTCCGTTATTGAGGGAACATGCGGTGGGTGGTCATATAAATAATGGTTTCAAATATAGATCATATAAATTTCCTATAAAGTTATAATATTGGCGCTTGGCTAATCAAAAACGTAAATAAGTAAAGTTTTGTAAAGGAGTTTGAATTGTTACACCGCTACATGTTCCTGACCACACAAAGAAACAGGAAATGAGTGCTAGAAAGGCGTGGGGCCGGGTCAATTCAATTCTCGCTTTGAATTCTTGTTAGAATTTAAGCAAGGCGTGATGGGAATGTTTTTGCTGATTCTTTTGACCTCATTCACAAATATTTACTTAATGCAAGTCTAAAAGAGACTACTTAAATTAATGTACGTGTCATGCATCATCCAGCGTGTATGTGTGTGCATGCGATCACACGTGCGTTGCAATCGGGCCCGTGACTGAAGATGGTGTGGGTGCTTAACCTTTTGGCCTGGCAATGTGTACATCTCATACTTACCTGGCAGGGGAGATACCATGATCACGAAGGTGGTTCACCCAGGGTGAGGCTCAGCCATTGCACTCCGGCTGTACTGACCCCTGCGAATTCCCCAAATGTGGGAATCTCGACTGCACAATTTCTGACAGTGGGGGACTGCGTTCGCGCTCTCCCCTGATTTCTGATGGTAATGACAATGAAATAAAATCATTCATGTCACTTAGTGAGCACGGTATCATGCTTATTTGTCAACATGCGATAAATAGTTAGCTTCTTTCGCAGTTGACAAATTACTGTCATTCACCTCCACACAAGTGGTGGCGCTAGCAAGTGACAATGTCAATTGGGAAGCAGGAAGTGCGTGTAAACGAAAAGATCTCGGTTTTTTAGTCTGTTTAGGACTGTTTTACATAAGATAAGATAAGATAAGATAAGATGTCCTTTATTAGTCCCACAATGGGGAAATTTGAGGTGTTACAGCAGCAAAGATATAGATCACACAGAGTCGGCGGCGTAATGTAGCCGTTAATGTATAACATTAGCAGCAGACATTCAGAAAAAGCATGCAAATATACACAGTATAAACGTATCTAAGTGTAAGGAAACACTCCTAATGTTTGTCCATTATACGGAGGGGGAAACGCTGTAATGATAAAAACTACTGAATGATTGAAAATACTGCAATCATAAAAATATTGCAATGATAAAAGTACTGTAATGGTAAGAGTACTGAAATGATAGAAAAGTACTGCATGATAGAAAATACTGCAATGGTAAAAGTACTGTAATAGTAAAAGTACTGCAACGATAGAAAAATACTGCAATGATGAAAGTACTGCAATGATAAAAGTACTGTAATAGTGAACATCCTGCAGTGGTAGAAATACTACAGTGCTAGAAGTATTGTAATAAGAATACTGTAATGGTAAACAAAATACATCATTGGTCAATATTTAAGTACACCCTTGGCTGAAAGTACAGTAGTAGTTAATATTGCATCCTAGGACTGCACAATTGCACTAATGCCCTCCCGTTTGTAGGCCTGACCCAATGTTCTTGTTAAAAAGTCTGACAGCAGTTGGCAGGAAGGAGCGGCGAAATCTCTCTTTGGTACAGCGAGGGTGTAAAAGTCTGTCACTGAAGGAGCTGTAAAGTGTTCTCAGAGTGTCATTGAATGGGTGGGCTGGTTTGTCCAGCATTGATGACAGTTTTGCCGTCATCCTTCTGCCCCCCACTGAGTCCACAGAGTCCAGGGAGCAGCCCAGGACAGAGCTGGCCCTCCTCACCAGTTTGTCCAGTCTCTTTTTGTCTCGGCCCGAGATGCCTCCTGCCCAGGAGACCACTCCATAGAAGATGACTGATGAAACCACCGAGTCATAGAAGTTCCTGAGGAGTGTTCCCCGAACGCCAAAGGACCTCAGCCGCCTGAGTAGGAAGAGTCTGCTCTGACCCTTCATATAGAGAGCGTCTGTGTTGTCGCTCCAGTCCAGTTTATTGTTCAGATGAACACCCAGGTACTTGTAAGTTGAGACCCTCTCAACGTCTGTTCCCTGGATATTCACTGGTGCAGGTGGAGAGTGCCGACGCTTGCGGAAATCCACCACCAGCTCTTTGGATTTCCCAGCGTTGATTTGGAGGCGGTTCTGCTGACACCAGTCCACGAACCCCTGCGTAACCCCTCTGTACTCCCGATCGTCATCGTCAGTGATGAGGCCGACAATCGCAGAGTCATCAGAGAACTTCTGCAGGTGACAGGTTGTGGAATTGTATTTGTAGTCCGAGGTGTAGAGGGTGAACAGGAAGGGAGCCAGCACAGTTCCCTGCGGCGCTCCCGTGCTGCAGAGGAGCACGTCAGACACACAGTCCTGTGTTCTCACGTACTGTGGCCGGTTTGTGAGGTAGTTGTGAATCCATGTGATGAGGTGGTGGGCCACTCCCGCCTGCTCCAGCTTGTCTCCCAATAAGGCGGGCTGGATGGTGTTGAAAGCACTTGAGAAATCAAAGAACATGATCCTCACCGTGCCCCCCGCCTTCTCCAGGTGGAAGAGTGAAGTGTGGAGCAGGTAGATGATGGCATCATCCACACTGATGCCAGGCTGGTATGCAAACTGGAGTGGGTCCATTGAGGAGCTGACCAGGGGGCGCAGATGGACGAGGACCAGTCTCTCCAGGGTCTTCATCAGATGAGACGTCAGCGCCAGTGGTCTGAAGTTGTTGAGCTCCTTCGGATGGGGTGTCTTTGGAACCGGAACCAGGCAGGATGTTTTCCACAGCTGGGGGACTCTGCCCAGCTTCAAGCTCAGGTTGAACATGTGCTGGACGATTCCACACAGCTGGTCTGCGCAGGATTTGAGGAGCTGGGAGCTGATCCCATCTGGGCCTGCCGCCTTCCTCGCCTTCATCTTCCTCAGCTGGTTCTTCACCTGAGATGTTGTGAGGAACAAGGCTGAGCAGGAGGAAGTGGTGGTTGTCTGATGAGGCTGGGAACTGGAGCCTGTGGAGAGAGAGAGGGGCGAGAGAGGGGGAGAGAGGGTCTTGTTCGCAGTGGCAGGAGGGGTGGGTGGGGGCTGCATCAGGGAAGCCTGAGCGGGGTCAGACATTTGATCAAACCTATTCAAAAATAGGTTCAACTCATTTGCCCACTGAAGCCCCCCCCCTTCCGGATCTTACCTGCTTGTCCGTGGCCTGAGATGGTCTTCAGGCCCCTCCAGACATCCCTGGCATTGTTCCGCTGCAGTTGTTCTTCCATCCGCATCCTGTAGGACTTTTTCCCCTCTCGGATCCTCCTTCTCAGCTGACGCTGCACTCTCTTCAGCTCGTCCTTGTCGCCTGAAACAAAAGCCCTCTTTTTCTCCTTCAGGAGAGCTTTAATGTCCGGTGTGATCCAGGGTTTGTTGTTGGAGAAACATCTTACAGTCCTGGTGGGAATGGTGTTCTCCATGCAGAAGTTAATATAGTCTGTAACTGTGTCTGTTAGACCATTAATGTCCTCACCGTGAGCTTCGCTGAATACCTCCCACACAGTTGTGTTGAAACAGTCCTTCAAGGCCTCCTCGGCTTCTCCGGACCATCGCTGAACTGTGCGTGTCACAGCTGGCTGCCTGCAGACGAGAGGTTTGTACACAGGCAGGAGAGCAACCAAGTTGTGGTCAGCTTTGCCCAGCGGGGGGAGGGGCAGTGACGTGTACGCCTCCTTGGTGTTGGCATAGAAGAGGTCCAATATTTTATTGTCTCTGGTTTGGCATGTTACATATTGTGTGAATGAAGGCAGAGAGGAGGAAGGAGAAGCATGATTGAAGTCACCAGAGATAAGGAACAAGGCATTTGGGTGCTGTGTTTGTAGCCTGCTCACAGCTGCATTCAGTACATCACAGGCTGTCTCACCGTTAGCAGAGGGAGGCACGTACGCCGCTACCGCGATCACATGACTGAGCTCTCGCGGTAAATAGACCGGACGCATGCTAACAGCTATCATCTCAATGTCCCGACTGCAAAGTTGATCCTTAACAGTTATATGCCCAGGGTTACACCATCTATCATTAACAAACACAGCCAGCCCTCCCCCTTTTCTCTTACCGCTCTCCAGTGTCCTGTCCGCGCGTAGTATTTGGAAGCCGTCCAATTCCACGACGGCGTCCGGCGTTAGCTCTGTTAGCCACGACTCCGTGAACACCAGCAAACTAGCCTCCCGGACAATCCTCTCGTGCCGGGTTAGCGCTGTTAGCTCGTCCATTTTGTTGGAGAGGGATCGAACATTCCCCATAATAACGGACGGGAGGACGGGGTGATATCGTCTCCTCCTTGCCTGGCGTTTAGCCCCCGCACGACATCCCCGTCTCTTCCTCCTCAGCTCGCGGGGAATATCGGGTCTCGCTCCGGGAGCCCACGCGGGGTTAGCACGGAGTGCTAACAGCTGATCTCTTGTGTACACGATCGATCCGTAGCTCCGAGTTTCGTCTCCGGACACGATCGCGCAAAAAACAGCCCCCAACAGTAGTAAAACCACCGCAAGTTGGATGTCCATTGCTGAGGTGAGGTAAAAATAAAATAAAAAAGGGTAAAGGGAAAAAACACACGAAAAGGCTCAATAGTGAGCCACGCTGCTGTAAACAGGCAGCCACTCGCGCGGCGCCGGAACCGGAAGGTTACACGGCATGAAGTTAGCGCAGAATTCATATTGGTCCGATATGGATCACGTGACAGGCGAGCGATTTCCTAACTTTCTTTTCACTTAGAGGAGGAAAAGCAACACAATTGTCCTCTTACGATCCGCAATACGTTTTATTAGATTCTTGAAATTCGCACGTCGGACTATTTAACCATTTAAGAGCATTGCGATGCCAGTAAATGGAATACTTCTATTGCTGTTTCCAATTGGTCCACTTTGGGTCACATGGACTACAGTACCCAGCAATTGCTCAGCTTTTGTTTCGTTCGCAGTCTGGCAAGCAACACAGTTGGTCTCGTTTTCAGCTAAAAATGTGTGAGTTTGATGTTAAGCATGTAAATGGTTTGTTGTGATCATTTTACATTGGTCACCGTCACTGTTGCTCGGAATGTCGAGAATCAAGTCGCCCCCTGTGTCAGTTTGCTGATATCGCTTCTCGGCCTTTTGGCTAAGATCAAGTGTAGTATCTGTTCTTATCAGTTTAATATCTGATACGTTCCCTATTTGGGGACCATATATTAAATTGATTTTTGGAACTGGGAGATGGAATAGGGGCTTGCTCCGTCCATTCCACGCATCGACCTGGTATTGCAGTACCGCCAGGAGCGGTGCACCCACCTCTGCTGGTCACAATGAATTTGTTGCTGGATGTTTCCATTCTATGTAGTTCTGTGGGAAAACGAAGAAACCCTTTAAGCAGCTGTCGTGTTTCTCAAAGGCTGTCTCTTGTTTTTGAGACTTTCACCGAATACCATGTCATGCTGCGGCTTAAAGGACATTCTTTCATTGAAGAAAGCGTCGTCTTGCTCCGTTATTGAGGGAACATGCGGTGGGTGGTCATATAAATAATGGTTTCAAATATAGATCATATAAATTTCCTATAAAGTTATAATATTGGCGCTTGGCTAATCAAAAACGTAAATAAGTAAAGTTTTGTAAAGGAGTTTGAATTGTTACACCGCTACATGTTCCTGACCACACAAAGAAACAGGAAATGAGTGCTAGAAAGGCGTGGGGCAGGGTCAATTCAATTCTCGCTTTGAATTCTTGTTAGAATTTAAGCAAGGCGTGATGGGAATGTTTTTGCTGATTCTTTTGACCTCATTCACAAATATTTACTTAATGCAAGTCTAAAAGAGACTACTTAAATTAATGTACGTGTCATGCATCATCCAGCGTGTATGTGTGTGCATGCGATCACACGTGCGTTGCAATCGGGCCCGTGACTGAAGATGGTGTGGGTGCTTAACCTTTTGGCCTGGCAATGTGTACATCTCATACTTACCTGGCAGGGGAGATACCATGATCACGAAGGTGGTTCACCCAGGGTGAGGCTCAGCCATTGCACTCCGGCTGTACTGACCCCTGCGAATTCCCCAAATGTGGGAATCTCGACTGCACAATTTCTGACAGTGGGGGACTGCGTTCGCGCTCTCCCCTGATTTCTGATGGTAATGACAATGAAATAAAATCATTCATGTCACTTAGTGAGCACGGTATCATGCTTATTTGTCAACATGCGATAAATAGTTAGCTTCTTTCGCAGTTGACAAATTACTGTCATTCACCTCCACACAAGTGGTGGCGCTAGCAAGTGACAATGTCAATTGGGAAGCAGGAAGTGCGTGTAAACGAAAAGATCTCGGTTTTTTTAGTCTGTTTAGGACTGTTTTACATGGTTACACGGCATGAAGTTAGCGCAGAATTCATATTGGTCCGATATGGATCACGTGACAGGCGAGCGATTTCCTAACTTTCTTTTCACTTAGAGGAGGAAAAGCAACACAATTGTCCTCTTACGATCCGCAATATGTTTTATTAGATTCTTGAAATTCGCACGTCGGACTATTTAACCATTTAAGAGCATTGCGATGCCAGTAAATGGAATACTTCTATTGCTGTTTCCAATTGGTCCACTTTGGGTCACATGGACTACAGTACCCAGCAATTGCTCAGCTTTTGTTTCGTTCGCAGGCTGGCAAGCAACACAGTTGGTCTCGTTTTCAGCTAAAAATGTGTGAGTTTGATGTTTGGCATGTAAATGGTTTGTTGTGATCATTTTACATTGGTCACCGTCACTGTTGCTCGGAATGTCGAGAATCAAGTCGCCCCCTGTGTCAGTTTGCTGATATCGCTTCTCGGCCTTTTGGCTAAGATCAAGTGTAGTATCTGTTCTTATCAGTTTAATATCTGATACGTTCCCTATTTGGGGACCATATATTAAATTGATTTTTGGAACTGGGAGATGGAATAGGGGCTTGCTCCGTCCATTCCACGCATCGACCTGGTATTGCAGTACCGCCAGGAGCGGTGCACCCACCTCTGCTGGTCACAATGAATTTGTTGCTGGATGTTTCCATTCTATGTAGTTCTGTGGGAAAACAAAGAAACCCTTTAAGCAGCTGTCGTGTTTCTCAAAGGCTGTCTCTTGTTTTTGAGACTTTCACCGAATACCATGTCATGCTGCGGCTTAAAGGACATTCTTTCATTGAAGAAAGCGTCGTCTTGCTCCGTTATTGAGGGAACATGCGGTGGGTGGTCATATAAATAATGGTTTCAAATATAGATCATATAAATTTCCTATAAAGTTATAATATTGGCGCTTGGCTAATCAAAAACGTAAATAAGTAAAGTTTTGTAAAGGAGTTTGAATTGTTACACCGCTACATGTTCCTGACCACACAAAGAAACAGGAAATGAGTGCTAGAAAGGCGTGGGGCAGGGTCAATTCAATTCTCGCTTTGAATTCTTGTTAGAATTTAAGCAAGGCGTGATGGGAATGTTTTTGCTGATTCTTTTGACCTCATTCACAAATATTTACTTAATGCAAGTCTAAAAGAGACTACTTAAATTAATGTATGTGTCATGCATCATCCAGCGTGTATGTGTGTGCATGCGATCACACGTGCGTTGCAATCGGGCCCGTGACTGAAGATGGTGTGGGTGCTTAACCTTTTGGCCTGGCAATGTGTACATCTCATACTTACCTGGCAGGGGAGATACCATGATCACGAAGGTGGTTCACCCAGGGTGAGGCTCAGCCATTGCACTCCGGCTGTACTGACCCCTGCGAATTCCCCAAATGTGGGAATCTCGACTGCACAATTTCTGACAGTGGGGGACTGCGTTCGCGCTCTCCCCTGATTTCTGATGGTAATGACAATGAAATAAAATCATTCATGTCACTTAGTGAGCACGGTATCATGCTTATTTGTCAACATGCGATAAATAGTTAGCTTCTTTCGCAGTTGACAAATTACTGTCATTCACCTCCACACAAGTGGTGGCGCTAGCAAGTGACAATGTCAATTGGGAAGCAGGAAGTGCGTGTAAACGAAAAGATCTCGGTTTTTTAGTCTGTTTAGGACTGTTTAACATGGTTACACGGCATGAAGTTAGCGCAGAATTCATATTGGTCCGATATGGATCACGTGACAGGCGAGCGATTTCCTAACTTTCTTTTCACTTAGAGGAGGAAAAGCAACACAATTGTCCTCTTACGATCCGCAATACGTTTTATTAGATTCTTGAAATTCGCACGTCGGACTATTTAACCATTTAAGAGCATTGCGATGCCAGTAAATGGAATACTTCTATTGCTGTTTCCAATTGGTCCACTTTGGGTCACATGGACTACAGTACCCAGCAATTGCTCAGCTTTTGTTTCGTTCGCAGGCTGGCAAGCAACACAGTTGGTCTCGTTTTCAGCTAAAAATGTGTGAGTTTGATGTTTGGCATGTAAATGGTTTGTTGTGATCATTTTACATTGGTCACCGTCACTGTTGCTCGGAATGTCGAGAATCAAGTCGCCCCCTGTGTCAGTTTGCTGATATCGCTTCTCGGCCTTTTGGCTAAGACTGCGATCACCTCCTTTGGGTGTGTTGGTTCTATACCTGCTGTGGTATAGGACTTATTCATTGGGGGATATATCAGCTGTTGCTTATTGTTGATAATAACCTTTGTATTTTCAGTTATCCGACTAAGGTAAGTAAATATAAACTAGTATTTGTTATTATTTATTATCTACGTTCTGTGGTTCTCCGGCTATGTCGGCCACCCATGCCGGCATGCGGAGGCACCACAGTGTACGTTTTACTTTCAAGGAAGTTAATGGAGAGGTCCTGGTGATGTCCAGACTGGATTTTCCCAGGAAACTTATCCAACAGACCTTGGAATTTAATGCTAATGACCTGAACTGTATCATAACGTTGCCTTTTAGCAAAGGTTTTGATGTTAGTTTCAGCTCTGCTCTAAATCTTCGCGAATTTTGGCTTCGTTATGAAGAGGTAAAAGCCCAGTTTTCTGCGTTCAATGTGGAAAAACTGACTGATAATGCTGCTAAAACAGTTATTGTCAGAATGTTTAATGAGACAGTGAATGCAGATGACATTTGTTTTTGGCTGGGTAGATATTGCACGGTGAAAGGCCAGGCTATGAAAGTGAGAGATGAGGATGGCATCTGGAACTGTGCCTGGCGGGTACCCATTCAACAATGGCAGGACCCCCAGGGCTTCCAGGGCCTGAAACATCTCCCATCAATGATAGTCCTGGGTGAAAACCGGGGCTACATACACTACCAGGGTCAACCCAAGCTCTGCCGCAAGTGTGGTGAGCATGGACACCTGGCAGAAGCATGTCAGCAGATAATTTGTGGAAAATGCAGAGTAATTGGGCATACTTTTGAAGAATGCACCAATGGCAGAAAGTGCAATCTCTGTGGGGAATCAAACCACCTCTACAGAAATTGTCCGAAATCATTTGCCAACAAATTGAAGGCTGGAAAAGAAATGGTACTGCTAAATGAAATTGAAATGGACAAACAACCAAAAGACACACCGGAAAATTCAAATCTCCCTCCAAAACCTGTCATTGGTGGAGAGGGAACAGGTGAGGAGGTGGAAGGGGAGGGGCATATCTTGACTACACCAATGGGGAGTTCAGAAGAAAGTAGCATGTTGTCACAAATGCCCACAACCGAATCGAGCAAAACCAACATGGAAGACCAGACTAGTTGTGAACGCAGCGAAATTCCTTGTACACAAAAAATTAAACGACTAGCATCTGAGCGGTCTTCTGAGTCTCCATTGACCTTAGAGAAGAGGGGAAAGCCCGGGAGCTCAGAGAGCGACGTGGAAGAGCACAGGGCTTTTCCTTGCAACTCACCAAACGAGCTGTCTTTTTTGAACATAGTACTACAATCAACGCCCAAAAACCATAACACAATGAATTTAAGATTGCGAGAAAGACCATCACCAAGACTCCCGAATCCTACACCTATTGCTCAGGTGAAGGAAGAACTCCGGTCTCAAGAAATTACCTAATTGATTAGTTTTAAAGAGCTTCCTCCTTTTGATACCCTGTTTTGTAGGCCTCCATTTTAAATCATATCTTTAACTCTCACCTTCTCGACTATAAACGTTAGAAGTGTGAAATCAAAGACTCGTGCTCAGAGCGTATTGTCCTTTTTAAAAACTCTTAAGTCTGATGTGTTTTTAATGCAAGAATGTGGTATTCCCTTTTTAAAAAATTATAAGCAGTGGGAGGAAATGTGGCCACACCCATCCTTATGGAGTGGGTCGAACGAAAACCGCAACGATGGAGTGGCCATTTTAATAAACAACACTCGAATTGCAATTAAAGGTAGCACGGTTTTAACAGATGGACGAGCACTTTTAGCACACCTAACCTTCATGGGAAAGGGTTTTAACCTTTTAAATATTTACGGTCCAAATGAAAAACACGACAGGTATGAACTTTTAGAGAACTTGCAGTGTCACATGCTAGGTCGTGCACCCTTTATTATGGGAGGAGATTTTAACTGTGTTTTAAGCAGAAATGATAAAAAAGGAGCTGGAGAGGATTTTAAAGTTGATAAAACATCTGTTTTACTGAAGGACATGTGCCGGTTTTTTAAATTAGATGATTGTTTTAAAACCATACATCCAAGAGAGGAGGGTTTTACATGGTTTAGCGGAGATAGCAGCAAAGCCTCTCGCATTGACTATTTATTTACACGGGGTTGGACACCAACTGATGCGAGATTAACCCCTGTATTCTTCTCGGACCACCTTTCACTCTCTTGCAACCTGTCAATCCCATCTGGTTTGACAGTCGGAAGAGGCCTCTGGAGGCTCAACTGTTCCCTTCTTGAAAATGAAGTTCTGGTGAACAAATACAGGGAGCAGTACAAAAATTGGCAAACACTCCAAGACCTGTTTGAATCACGAGCACAATGGTGGGAAATGATAAAGTTAAGAACCCAGACCTTTTTTAGAGAAGCAGGAAGAGAGAAGAAAAAGAAGGAAATTAAACATATGTTCGGACTACAAAAAAGACTACAAAGGTATTTTAACCTCTCACAAAAGGGTATCAATTTTAATGAGGAGATTAAACAGATTAAAAATAAATTGAGGCTTTTAGCAGACATCAAAAGTAAAGGTGTAATACTAAGGAGTAAAGAAAAGGAGATAGAGGAAGGAGAAAAATGTACAAGGTACTTTTTTAAAAGAATTATGAACAAGAGTGGGGGTATTTTTAAGTTGCGAAAAGTAAATGGTGCTATAACAGAAATAAGCAGTGAAATAAAAGAGACAGTGGAAAGCTACTACCAGAAACTGTATGACAGGAAAGAGATTCAACCTGAGACAACGTCGGAAGTATTGAATTTTATTGAGAAAACAGTGACTGATAAAGTGCTTTTAACGTGAGATTTTACTCAAGAGGAATTAAACAAATGCATAAAACAATTTAAGAAAGCAAAAGCTCCGGGTGAGGACGGACTCTGCCTGGAATTTTATTTGACTTTTTGGGACATTATAGCACCGGATTTAATCACTGTTTTTAATGAATTTGACAAAACAAGCCGACTACCAGACAGTTTTAGAGTAGGGATAGTGACACTACTGCACAAGAAGGGAGACAAGGCGGACCTGGACAACTGGCGACCTATCACGCTTTTAAATGTTGATTGCAAACTTTTTAGTAAACTTTTAGCTACACGCATGTCTGTTTTTATGGGCGAATTGATCAACCCGGATCAAACCTGTGCCATCGCGGGGAGGAAGATCACGGACAGCCTCATGCTGATCCGTGACACCATCTGTTATGCGAGAGACAGAAATATGCGGCTAGTAGTCCTAAATTTAGATTTTGAGAAAGCGTTTGACCGAATCTCGCACCCTTACCTCTTTAGAGTACTGCAAAAATGGGGTTTTCCCGAAAGGTATATAGCGTGGGTGGGATTGCTGTACCGGGATATTAGCAGTAGATTTGTGGTTAATGGGGACCTGACAAAAGCAGTCCAAATTAACTGCGGTGTCCGTCAGGGTTGTCCTTTATCTGCACTCCTCTATGTCCTATGCATAGAACCGCTGGCACAGATGTTGAGAAAGGATAAAATGATCAAGGGGGTTAACATTCCAGGTGGCGGGGGACTTACGACAAAATGTATTTTATATATGGACGATTTTAATATCCTGTGCTCAGACCTTTTATCGGTGACAAGGGCTTTGGACTTGACTGATTGGTATGGGAGGGCCTCTGGGTCAAAACTTAATAGAGCCAAGACACAAGCACAGTTTTATGGACCGTGGACATTGACAGAAAAGACAGGTTTATCCCTGACATTGACAAAAACTGACCAGAAAATACTCGGGATCAGATTTGGCAGGGAAGGGGGAGGAGAAGCAAGTTGGGGCGACGTGGTAGGGAAAGTGAGGAAAAGACTTGTTTTTTGGAGAATGAGGGAACTGACCATAGAGGGAAAAGTTTTAATCATAAAAGCAGTTATTCTACCATTGCTTTTATTAATCAGTTCTGTTTTTATCCCAACAAGAAGTATCCTTTTAGGTTTGGACCGGGCTATCTTTTACTTCATCTGGGGATCCAAGTGGGAGAGACTGAAGAGAGCAACAATGAAGATGAGCAGAGAAAAAGGGGGAAAAGGAGTGCCTTACCTCCAGCTCTTCTTGGGAAGCAGATATGTGGCCCTGCACTTCCAAACTGCACTAGAGCCCTCAAGCGCTCAAAAAGCTCGAGCAATGTCAAGATTCTGGATGGGATCTTACCTCCGGAAATTAAGACTCATCCCTAGCGATCAAAGACTGCCTGTGTCTTTTATCCTGCCGCCTGCCTATTCTTTTATAAAAGTTTTTTTAAGGAATTTTAAACTAGAAAATCAAGAATGCCATGTTTTAAAAAAACCACAGATCTCTCATCTCTGTTGTGCAGGAGCGGGAAACGGTATGTCCAGTGCGCGGGCTTGCATTCGGCGAGCCCACAACTGTTTGGCGCAATGTAAACCATCCCGCCCTCCCAAACAAACTTCGGGACCTGTCATGGATGGCGGCGCACGAAATCCTCCCAGTCAGGTACGTTATGCACTCCCGAGGTATGGCAGCGCACTCAAACTGCCCCCGACCTGGTTGTGGCGCCCAAGAGTCGGTGAGGCACCTCCTCTGGGAGTGCAGTGCTGCCACGGACCTGTGGGCGACAGCCGGCCACCTGCAATTCCCGGACTTGCCAGCAAGGGAGGTCCTCAATGCACAATTCGTGCTCTATGGGGTGGGCCCAATGACGAACACAAGAGAACATTTTGCAAAGCAGTGGCTCACCCTTGCCGCCATCAAAGACGCCATTTGGACCTCCAGAAACTTGCTGGTAAGGAGGCACAGACAGACCCCCCCCGTGGCTGTGCTCCGAATGGCAGCGGCTACTCTGAGCTGCCTGCGGCAAGCCAAGGACACAGTCACCAAGAAGAGTCGTCTGTGCCCACCCGGAGGAGGGAACCGGAGCCCACAGGGAAGGTCCTGGCAGCGACGGCCTGGCTCCTCGGGAGAGAGTGGAGAGATGCAACACCTCTGAGGAACTCCTTGAAGCATCCTGGCAGGTTTTATCTGTCTGGACTCTGTTTGAGAGGGTGGGATGAAGTCCCACTTAGTAAGGCGATACTACGCTCCTGCACAACAGAGGTTGAAGTGCTTTTTTTTAACAATTGCTTTTTAAAAAATATTGTCTAGATGTATTTTAGATACATTTTACCTTACTCCTCTATGTCAAACATGCTGCTTTTTTAACACGTTACCACAGAACTAAGATTGTGCTCCATGTTGGAGAGATGTGAACATCAATGTCTACAGTAACAATAAAAATTTTGCAAAAGAAAAAGAATCTGTTCTTATCAGTTTAATATCTGATACTTTCCCTATTTGGGGACCATATATTAAATTGATTTTTGGAACTGGGAGATGGAATAGGGGCTTGCTCCGTCCATTCCACGCATCGACCTGGTATTGCAGTACCGCCAGGAGCGGTGCACCCACCTCTGCTGGTCACAATGAATTTGTTGCTGGATGTTTCCATTCTATGTAGTTCTGTGGGAGAACGAAGAAACCCTTTAAGCAGCTGTCGTGTTTCTCAAAGGCTGTCTCTTGTTTTTGAGACTTTCACCGAATACCATGTCATGCTGCGGCTTAAAGGACATTCTTTCATTGAAGAAAGCGTCGTCTTGCTCCGTTATTGAGGGAACATGCGGTGGGTGGTCATATAAATAATGGTTTCAAATATAGATCATATAAATTTCCTATAAAGTTATAATATTGGCGCTTGGCTAATCAAAAACGTAAATAAGTAAAGTTTTGTAAAGGAGTTTGAATTGTTACACCGCTACATGTTCCTGACCACACAAAGAAACAGGAAATGAGTGCTAGAAAGGCGTGGGGCAGGGTCAATTCAATTCTCGCTTTGAATTCTTGTTAGAATTTAAGCAAGGCGTGATGGGAATGTTTTTTTCTGATTATTTTGACCTCATTCACAAATATTTACTTAATGCAAGTCTAAAAGAGACTACTTAAATTAATGTACGTGTCATGCATCATCCAGCGTGTATGTGTGTGCATGCGAGCACACGTGCGTTGCAATCGGGCCCGTGACTGAAGATGGTGTGGGTGCTTAACCTTTTGGCCTGGCAATGTGTACATCTCATACTTACCTGGCAGGGGAGATACCATGATCACGAAGGTGGTTCACCCAGGGTGAGGCTCAGCCATTGCACTCCGGCTGTACTGACCCCTGCGAATTCCCCAAATGTGGGAATCTCGACTGCACAATTTCTGACAGTGGGGGACTGCGTTCGCGCTCTCCCCTGATTTCTGATGGTAATGACAATGAAATAAAATCATTCATGTCACTTAGTGAGCACGGTATCATGCTTATTTGTCAACATGCGATAAATAGTTAGCTTCTTTCGCAGTTGACAAATTACTGTCATTCACCTCCACACAAGTGGTGGCGCTAGCAAGTGACAATGTCAATTGGGAAGCAGGAAGTGCGTGTAAACGAAAAGATCTCGGTTTTTTAGTCTGTTTAGGACTGTTTTACATAAGATAAGATAAGATAAGATAAGATGTCCTTTATTAGTCCCACAATGGGGAAATTTGAGGTGTTACAGCAGCAAAGATATAGATCACACAGAGTCGGCGGCGTAATGTAGCAGCAGACATTCAGAAAAAGCATGCAAATATACACAGTATAAACGTATCTAAGTGTAAGGAAACACTCCTAATGTTTGTCCATTATACGGAGGGGGAAACGCTGTAATGATAAAAACTACTGAATGATTGAAAATACTGCAATCATAAAAATATTGCAATGATAAAAGTACTGTAATGGTAAGAGTACTGAAATGATAGAAAAGTACTGCATGATAGAAAATACTGCAATGGTAAAAGTACTGTAATAGTAAAAGTACTGCAACGATAGAAAAATACTGCAATGATGAAAGTACTGCAATGATAAAAGTACTGTAATAGTGAACATCCTGCAGTGGTAGAAATACTACAGTGCTAGAAGTATTGTAATAAGAATACTGTAATGGTAAACAAAATACATCATTGGTCAATATTTAAGTACACCCTTGGCTGAAAGTACAGTAGTAGTTAATATTGCATCCTAGGACTGCACAATTGCACTAATGCCCTCCCGTTTGTAGGCCTGACCCAATGTTCTTGTTAAAAAGTCTGACAGCAGTTGGCAGGAAGGAGCGGCGAAATCTCTCTTTGGTACAGCGAGGGTGTAAAAGTCTGTCACTGAAGGAGCTGTAAAGTGTTCTCAGAGTGTCATTGAATGGGTGGGCTGGTTTGTCCAGCATTGATGACAGTTTTGCCGTCATCCTTCTGCCCCCCACTGAGTCCACAGAGTCCAGGGAGCAGCCCAGGACAGAGCTGGCCCTCCTCACCAGTTTGTCCAGTCTCTTTTTGTCTCGGCCCGAGATGCCTCCTGCCCAGGAGACCACTCCATAGAAGATGACTGATGAAACCACCGAGTCATAGAAGTTCCTGAGGAGTGTTCCCCGAACGCCAAAGGACCTCAGCCGCCTGAGTAGGAAGAGTCTGCTCTGACCCTTCATATAGAGAGCGTCTGTGTTGTCGCTCCAGTCCAGTTTATTGTTCAGATGAACACCCAGGTACTTGTAAGTTGAGACCCTCTCAACGTCTGTTCCCTGGATATTCACTGGTGCAGGTGGAGAGTGCCGACGCTTGCGGAAATCCACCACCAGCTCTTTGGATTTCCCAGCGTTGATTTGGAGGCGGTTCTGCTGACACCAGTCCACGAACCCCTGCGTAACCCCTCTGTACTCCCGATCGTCATCGTCAGTGATGAGGCCGACAATCGCAGAGTCATCAGAGAACTTCTGCAGGTGACAGGTTGTGGAATTGTATTTGTAGTCCGAGGTGTAGAGGGTGAACAGGAAGGGAGCCAGCACAGTTCCCTGCGGCGCTCCCGTGCTGCAGAGGAGCACGTCAGACACACAGTCCTGTGTTCTCACGTACTGTGGCCGGTTTGTGAGGTAGTTGTGAATCCATGTGATGAGGTGGTGGGCCACTCCCGCCTGCTCCAGCTTGTCTCCCAATAAGGCGGGCTGGATGGTGTTGAAAGCACTTGAGAAATCAAAGAACATGATCCTCACCGTGCCCCCCGCCTTCTCCAGGTGGAAGAGTGAAGTGTGGAGCAGGTAGATGATGGCATCATCCACACTGATGCCAGGCTGGTATGCAAACTGGAGTGGGTCCATTGAGGAGCTGACCAGGGGGCGCAGATGGACGAGGACCAGTCTCTCCAGGGTCTTCATCAGATGAGACGTCAGCGCCAGTGGTCTGAAGTTGTTGAGCTCCTTCGGATGGGGTGTCTTTGGAACCGGAACCAGGCAGGATGTTTTCCACAGCTGGGGGACTCTGCCCAGCTTCAAGCTCAGGTTGAACATGTGCTGGACGATTCCACACAGCTGGTCTGCGCAGGATTTGAGGAGCTGGGAGCTGATCCCATCTGGGCCTGCCGCCTTCCTCGCCTTCATCTTCCTCAGCTGGTTCTTCACCTGAGATGTTGTGAGGAACAAGGCTGAGCAGGAGGAAGTGGTGGTTGTCTGATGAGGCTGGGAACTGGAGCCTGTGGAGAGAGAGAGGGGCGAGAGAGGGGGAGAGAGGGTCTTGTTCGCAGTGGCAGGAGGGGTGGGTGGGGGCTGCATCAGGGAAGCCTGAGCGGGGTCAGACATTTGATCAAACCTATTCAAAAATAGGTTCAACTCATTTGCCCACTGAAGCCCCCCCCCCTTCCGGGTCTTACCTGCTTGTCCGTGGCCTGAGATGGTCTTCAGACCCCTCCAGACATCCCTGGCATTGTTCCGCTGCAGTTGTTCTTCCATCCGCATCCTGTAGGACTTTTTCCCCTCTCGGATCCTCCTTCTCAGCTGACGCTGCACTCTCTTCAGCTCGTCCTTGTCGCCTGAAACAAAAGCCCTCTTTTTCTCCTTCAGGAAAGCTTTAATGTCCGGTGTGATCCAGGGTTTGTTGTTGGAGAAACATCTTACAGTCCTGGTGGGAATGGTGTTCTCCATGCAGAAGTTAATATAGTCTGTAACTGTGTCTGTTAGACCATTAATGTCCTCACCGTGAGCTTCGCTGAATACCTCCCACACAGTTGTGTTGAAACAGTCCTTCAAGGCCTCCTCGGCTTCTCCGGACCATCGCTGAACTGTGCGTGTCACAGCTGGCTGCCTGCAGACGAGAGGTTTGTACACAGGCAGGAGAGCAACCAAGTTGTGGTCAGCTTTGCCCAGCGGGGGGAGGGGCAGTGACGTGTACGCCTCCTTGGTGTTGGCATAGAAGAGGTCCAATATTTTATTGTCTCTGGTTTGGCATGTTACATATTGTGTGAATGAAGGCAGAGAGGAGGAAGGAGAAGCATGATTGAAGTCACCAGAGATAAGGAACAAGGCATTTGGGTGCTGTGTTTGTAGCCTGCTCACAGCTGCATTCAGTACATCACAGGCTGTCTCACCGTTAGCAGAGGGAGGCACGTACGCCGCTACCGCGATCACATGACTGAACTCTCGCGGTAAATAGACCGGACGCATGCTAACAGCTATCATCTCAATGTCCCGACTGCAAAGTTGATCCTTAACAGTTATATGCCCAGGGTTACACCATCTATCATTAACAAACACAGCCAGCCCTCCCCCTTTTCTCTTACCGCTCTCCAGTGTCCTGTCCGCGCGTAGTATTTGGAAGCCGTCCAATTCCACGACGGCGTCCGGCGTTAGCTCTGTTAGCCACGACTCCGTGAACACCAGCAAACTAGCCTCCCGGACAATCCTCTCGTGCCGGGTTAGCGCTGTTAGCTCGTCCATTTTGTTGGAGAGGGATCGAACATTCCCCATAATAACGGACGGGAGGACGGGGTGATATCGTCTCCTCCTTGCCTGGCGTTTAGCCCCCGCACGACATCCCCGTCTCTTCCTCCTCAGCTCGCGGGGAATATCGGGTCTCGCTCCGGGAGCCCACGCGGGGTTAGCACGGAGTGCTAACAGCTGATCTCTTGTGTACACGATCGATCCGTAGCTCCGAGTTTCGTCTCCGGACACGATCGCGCAAAAAACAGCCCCCAACAGTAGTAAAACCACCGCAAGTTGGATGTCCATTGCTGAGGTGAGGTAAAAATAAAATAAAAAAGGGTAAAGGGAAAAAACACACGAAAAGGCTCAATAGTGAGCCACGCTGCTGTAAACAGGCAGCCACTCGCGCGGCGCCGGAACCGGAAGGTTACACGGCATGAAGTTAGCGCAGAATTCATATTGGTCCGATATGGATCACGTGACAGGCGAGCGATTTCCTAACTTTCTTTTCACTTAGAGGAGGAAAAGCAACACAATTGTCCTCTTACGATCCGCAATACGTTTTATTAGATTCTTGAAATTCGCACGTCGGACTATTTAACCATTTAAGAGCATTGCGATGCCAGTAAATGGAATACTTCTATTGCTGTTTCCAATTGGTCCACTTTGGGTCACATGGACTACAGTACCCAGCAATTGCTCAGCTTTTGTTTCGTTCGCAGGCTGGCAAGCAACACAGTTGGTCTCGTTTTCAGCTAAAAATGTGTGAGTTTGATGTTTGGCATGTAAATGGTTTGTTGTGATCATTTTACATTGGTCACCGTCACTGTTGCTCGGAATGTCGAGAATCAAGTCGCCCCCTGTGTCAGTTTGCTGATATCGCTTCTCGGCCTTTTGGCTAAGACTGCGATCACCTCCTTTGGGCGTGTTGGTTCTATACCTGCTGTGGTATAGGACTTATTCATTGGGGGATATATCAGCTGTTGCTTATTGTTGATAATAACCTTTGTATTTTCAGTTATCCGACTAAGGTAAGTAAATATAAACTAGTATTTGTTATTATTTATTATCTACGTCCTGTGGTTCTCCGGCTATGTCGGCCACCCATGCCGGCATGCGGAGGCACCACAGTGTACGTTTTACTTTCAAGGAAGTTAATGGAGAGGTCCTGGTAATGTCCAGACTGGATTTTTCCAGGAAACTTATCCAACAGACCTTGGAATTTAATGCTAATGACCTGAACTGTATCATAACGTTGCCTTTTAGCAAAGGTTTTGATGTTAGTTTCAGCTCTGCTCTAAATCTTCGCGAATTTTGGCTTCGTTATGAAGAGGTAAAAGCCCAGTTTTCTGCGTTCAATGTGGAAAAACTGACTGATAATGCTGCTAAAACAGTTATTGTCAGAATGTTTAATGAGACAGTGAATGCAGATGACATTTGTTTTTGGCTGGGTAGATATTGCACGGTGAAAGGCCAGGCTATGAAAGTGAGAGATGAGGATGGCATCTGGAACTGTGCCTGGCGGGTACCCATTCAACAATGGCAGGACCCCCAGGGCTTCCAGGGCCTGAAACATCTCCCATCAATGATAGTCCTGGGTGAAAACCGGGGCTACATACACTACCAGGGTCAACCCAAGCTCTGCCGCAAGTGTGGTGAGCATGGACACCTGGCAGAAGCATGTCAGCAGATAATTTGTGGAAAATGCAGAGTAATTGGGCATACTTTTGAAGAATGCACCAATGGCAGAAAGTGCAATCTCTGTGGGGAATCAAACCACCTCTACAGAAATTGTCCGAAATCATTTGCCAACAAATTGAAGGCTGGGAAAGAAATGGTACTGCTAAATGAAATTGAAATGGACAAACAACCAAAAGACACACCGGAAAATTCAAATCTCCCTCCAAAACCTGTCATTGGTGGAGAGGGAACAGGTGAGGAGGTGGAAGGGGAGGGGCATATGTTGACTACACCAATGGGGAGTTCAGAAGAAAGTTGCATGTTGCCACAAATGCCCACAACCGAATCGAGCAAAACCAACATGGAAGACCAGACTAGTAGTGAACGCAGCGAAATTCCTTGTACACAAAAAATTAAACGACTAGCATCTGAGCGGTCTTCTGAGTCTCCATTGACCTTAGAGAAGAGGGGAAAGCCCGGGAGCTCAGAGAGCGACGTGGAAGAGCACAGGGTTTTTCCTTGCAACTCACCAAACGAGCTGTCTTTTTTGAACATAGTACTCAAGAAATTACCTAATTGATTAGTTTTAAAGAGCTTCCTCCTTTTGATACCCTGTTTTGTAGGCCTCCATTTTAAATCATATCTTTAACTCTCACCTTCTCGACTATAAACGTTAGAAGTGTGAAATCAAAGACTCGTGCTCAGAGCGTATTGTCCTTTTTAAAAACTCTTAAGTCTGATGTGTTTTTAATGCAAGAATGTGGTATTCCCTTTTTAAAAAATTATAAGCAGTGGGAGGAAATGTGGCCACACCCATCTTTATGGAGTGGGTCGAACGAAAACCGCAACGATGGAGTGGCCATTTTAATAAACAACACTCGAATTGCAATTAAAGGTAGCACGGTTTTAATAGATGGACGAGCACTTTTAGCACACCTAACCTTCATGGGAAAGGGTTTTAACCTTTTAAATATTTACGGTCCAAATGAAAAACACGACAGGTATGAACTTTTAGAGAACTTGCAGTGTCACATGCTAGGTCGTGCACCCTTTATTATGGGAGGAGATTTTAACTGTGTTTTAAGCAGAAATGATAAAAAAGGAGCTGGGGAGGATTTTAAAGTTGATAAAACATCTGTTTTACTGAAGGACATGTGCCGGGTTTTTAAATTAGATGATTGTTTTAAAACCATACATCCAAGAGAGGAGGGTTTTACATGGTTTAGCGGAGATAGCAGCAAAGCCTCTCGCATTGACTATTTATTTACACGGGGTTGGCCACCAACTGATGCGAGATTAACCCCTGTCTTCTTCTCAGACCACCTCTCACTTTCTTGCAACCTGTCAATCCCATCTGGTTTGACAGTCGGCAGAGGCCTCTGGAGGCTCAACTGTTCCCTTCTTGAAGACGAAGTCCTGGTGAACAAATACAGGGAGCAGTACAAAAATTGGCAAACGCTCCAAGACCTGTTTGAATCACGAGCACAATGGTGGGAAATGATAAAGTTAAGAACCCAGACCTTTTTTAGAGAAGCAGGAAGAGAGAAGAAAAAGAAAGAAATGAAACATATGTTAGGACTACAAAAAAGACTACAAAGGTATTTTAACCTCTCACAAAAGGGTATCAATTTTAATGAGGAAATTAAACAGATTAAAAATAAATTGAGGCTTTTAGCAGACATCAAAAGTAAAGGTGTAATACTAAGGAGTAAAGAAAAGGAGATAGAGGAAGGAGAAAAATGTACAAGGTACTTTTTTAAAAGAATTATGAACAAGAGTGGGGGTATTTTTAAGTTGCGAAAAGTAAATGGTGCTATAACAGAAATAAGCAGTGAAATAAAAGAGACAGTGGAAAGCTACTACCAGAAACTGTATGACAGGAAAGAGATTCAACCTGAGACAACGTCGGAAGTATTGAATTTTATTGAGAAAACAGTGACTGATAAAGTGCTTTTAACGCGAGATTTTACTCAAGAGGAATTAAACAAATGCATAAAACAATTTAAGAAAGCAAAAGCTCCGGGTGAGGACGGACTCTGCCTGGAATTTTATTTGACTTTTTGGGACATTATAGCACCGGATTTAATCACTGTTTTTAATGAATTTGACAAAACAAGCCGACTACCAGACAGTTTTAGAGTAGGGATAGTGACACTACTGCACAAGAAGGGAGACAAGGCGGACCTGGACAACTGGCGACCTATCACGCTTTTAAACGTTGATTGCAAACTTTTTAGTAAACTTTTAGCTACACGCATGTCTGTTTTTATGGGCGAATTGATCAACCCGGATCAAACCTGTGCCATCGCGGGGAGGAAGATCACGGACAGCCTCATGCTGATCCGTGACACCATCTGTTATGCGAGAGACAGAAATATGCGGCTAGTAGTCCTAAATTTAGATTTTGAGAAAGCGTTTGACCGAATCTCGCACCGGTACCTCTTTAGAGTACTGCAAAAATGGGGTTTTCCCGAAAGGTATATAGCGTGGGTGGGATTTCTGTACCGGGATATTAGCAGTAGATTTGTGGTTAATGGGGACCTGACAAAAGCAGTCCAAATTAACTGCGGTGTCCGTCAGGGTTGTCCTTTATCTGCACTCCTCTATGTCCTATGCATAGAACCGCTGGCACAGATGTTGAGAAAGGATAAAATGATCAAGGGGGTTAACATTCCAGGTGGCGGGGGACTTACGACAAAATGTATTTTATATATGGACGATTTTAATATCCTGTGCTCAGACCTTTTATCTGTGACAAGGGCTTTGGACTTGACTGATTGGTATGGGAGGGCCTCTGGGTCAAAACTTAATAGAGCCAAGACACAAGCACAGTTTTATGGACCGTGGACATTGACAGAAAAGACAGGTTTACCCCTGACATTGACAAAAACTGACCAGAAAATACTCGGGATCAGATTTGGCAGGGAAGGGGGAGGAGAAGCAAGTTGGGGCGACGTGGTAGGGAAAGTGAGGAAAAGACTTGTTTTTTGGAGAATGAGGGAACTGACCATAGAGGGAAAAGTTTTAATCATAAAAGCAGTTATTCTACCATTGCTTTTATTAATCAGTTCTGTTTTTATCCCAACAAGAAGTATCCTTTTAGGTTTGGACCGGGCTATCTTTTACTTCATCTGGGGATCCAAGTGGGAGAGACTGAAGAGAGCAACAATGAAGATGAGCAGAGAAAAAGGGGGAAAAGGAGTGCCGGACCTCCAGCTCTTCTTGGGAAGCAGATATGTGGCCCTGCACTTCCAAACTGCACTAGAGGCCTCAAGCGCTCAAAAAGCTCGAGCAATGTCAAGATTCTGGATGGGATCTTACCTCCGAAAATTAAGACTCATCCCTAGCGATCAAAGACTGCCTGTGTCTTTTATCCTGCCGCCTGCCTATTCTTTTATAAAAGTTTTTTTAAGGAATTTTAAACTAGAAAATCAAGAATGCCATGTTTTAAAAAACCACAGATCTCTCATCTCTGTTGTGCAGGAGCGGGAAACGGTATGTCCAGTGCGCGGGCTTGCATTCGGCGAGCCCACAACTGTTTGGCGCAATGTAAACCATCCCGCCCTCCCAAACAAACTTCGGGACCTGTCATGGATGGCGGCGCACGAAATCCTCCCAGTCAGGTACGTTATGCACTCCCGAGGTATGGCAGCGCACTCAAACTGCCCCCGACCTGGTTGTGGCGCCCAAGAGTCGGTGAGGCACCTCCTCTGGGAGTGCAGTGCTGCCACGGACCTGTGGGCGACAGCCGGCCACCTGCAATTCCCGGACTTGCCAGCAAGGGAGGTCCTCAATGCACAATTCGTGCTCTATGGGGTGGGCCCAATGACGAACACAAGAGAACATTTTGCAAAGCAGTGGCTCACCCTTGCCGCCATCAAAGACGCCATTTGGACCTCCAGAAACTTGCTGGTAAGGAGGCACAGACAGACCACCCCTGTGGCTGTGCTCCGAATGGCAGCGGCTACTCTGAGCTGCCTGCGGCAAGCCAAGGACACAGTCACCAAGAAGAGTCGTCTGTGCCCGCCCGGAGGAGGGAACCGGAGCCCACAGGGAAGGTCCTGGCAGCGACGGCCTGGCTCCTCGGGAGAGAGTGGAGAGATGCAACACCTCTGAGGAACTTCTTGAAGCATCCTGGCAGGTTTTATCTGTCTGGACTCTGTTTGAGAGGGTGGGATGAAGTCCCACTTCGTAAGGCGATACTACGCTCCTGCACAACAGAGGTTGAAGTGCTTTTTTTAACAATTGCTTTTTAAAAAAATATTGTCTAGATGTATTTTAGATACATTTTACCTTACACCTCTATGTCAAACATGCTGCTTTTTTAACACGTTACCACAGAACTAAGGTTGTGCTCCATGTTGGAGAGATGTGAACATCAATGTCTACAGTAACAATAAAAATTTTGCAAAAGAAAAAAAAAAAAAAAATCTGTTCTTATCAGTTTAATATCTGATACGTTCCCTATTTGGGGACCATATATTAAATTGATTTTTGGAACTGGGAGATGGAATAGGGGCTTGCTCCGTCCATTCCACGCATCGACCTGGTATTGCAGTACCGCCAGGAGCGGTGCACCCACCTCTGCTGGTCACAATGAATTTGTTGCTGGATGTTTCCATTCTATGTAGTTCTGTGGGAAAACGAAGAAACCCTTTAAGCAGCTGTCGTGTTTCTCAAAGGCTGTCTCTTGTTTTTGAGACTTTCACCGAATACCATGTCATGCTGCGGCTTAAAGGACATTCTTTCATTGAAGAAAGCGTCGTCTTGCTCCGTTATTGAGGGAACATGCGGTGGGTGGTCATATAAATAATGGTTTCAAATATAGATCATATAAATTTCCTATAAAGTTATAATATTGGCGCTTGGCTAATCAAAAACGTAAATAAGTAAAGTTTTGTAAAGGAGTTTGAATTGTTACACCGCTACATGTTCCTGACCACACAAAGAAACAGGAAATGAGAGCTAGAAAGGCGTGGGGCAGGGTCAATTCAATTCTCGCTTTGAATTCTTGTTAGAATTTAAGCAAGGCGTGATGGGAATGTTTTTGCTGATTCTTTTGACCTCATTCACAAATATTTACTTAATGCAAGTCTAAAAGAGACTACTTAAATTAATGTACGTGTCATGCATCATCCAGCGTGTATGTGTGTGCATGCGATCACACGTGCGTTGCAATCGGGCCCGTGACTGAAGATGGTGTGGGTGCTTAACCTTTTGGCCTGGCAATGTGTACATCTCATACTTACCTGGCAGGGGAGATACCATGATCACGAAGGTGGTTCACCCAGGGTGAGGCTCAGCCATTGCACTCCGGCTGTACTGACCCCTGCGAATTCCCCAAATGTGGGAATCTCGACTGCACAATTTCTGACAGTGGGGGACTGCGTTCGCGCTCTCCCCTGATTTCTGATGGTAATGACAATGAAATAAAATCATTCATGTCACTTAGTGAGCACGGTATCATGCTTATTTGTCAACATGCGATAAATAGTTAGCTTCTTTCGCAGTTGACAAATTACTGTCATTCACCTCCACACAAGTGGTGGCGCTAGCAAGTGACAATGTCAATTGGGAAGCAGGAAGTGCGTGTAAACGAAAAGATCTCGGTTTTTTTAGTCTGTTTAGGACTGTTTTACATGGTTACACGGCATGAAGTTAGCGCAGAATTCATATTGGTCCGATATGGATCACGTGACAGGCGAGCGATTTCCTAACTTTCTTTTCACTTAGAGGAGGAAAAGCAACACAATTGTCCTCTTACGATCCGCAATATGTTTTATTAGATTCTTGAAATTCGCACGTCGGACTATTTAACCATTTAAGAGCATTGCGATGCCAGTAAATGGAATACTTCTATTGCTGTTTCCAATTGGTCCACTTTGGGTCACATGGACTACAGTACCCAGCAATTGCTCAGCTTTTGTTTCGTTCGCAGGCTGGCAAGCAACACAGTTGGTCTCGTTTTCAGCTAAAAATGTGTGAGTTTGATGTTTGGCATGTAAATGGTTTGTTGTGATCATTTTACATTGGTCACCGTCACTGTTGCTCGGAATGTCGAGAATCAAGTCGCCCCCTGTGTCAGTTTGCTGATATCGCTTCTCGGCCTTTTGGCTAAGATCAAGTGTAGTATCTGTTCTTATCAGTTTAATATCTGATACGTTCCCTATTTGGGGACCATATATTAAATTGATTTTTGGAACTGGGAGATGGAATAGGGGCTTGCTCCGTCCATTCCACGCATCGACCTGGTATTGCAGTACCGCCAGGAGCGGTGCACCCACCTCTGCTGGTCACAATGAATTTGTTGCTGGATGTTTCCATTCTATGTAGTTCTGTGGGAGAACGAAGAAACCCTTTAAGCAGCTGTCGTGTTTCTCAAAGGCTGTCTCTTGTTTTTGAGACTTTCACCGAATACCATGTCATGCTGCGGCTTAAAGGACATTCTTTCATTGAAGAAAGCGTCGTCTTGCTCCGTTATTGAGGGAACATGCGGTGGGTGGTCATATAAATAATGGTTTCAAATATAGATCATATAAATTTCCTATAAAGTTATAATATTGGCGCTTGGCTAATCAAAAACGTAAATAAGTAAAGTTTTGTAAAGGAGTTTGAATTGTGACACCGCTACATGTTCCTGACCACACAAAGAAACAGGAAATGAGTGCTAGAAAGGCGTGGGGCCGGGTCAATTCAATTCTCGCTTTGAATTCTTGTTAGAATTTAAGCAAGGCGTGATGGGAATGTTTTTGCTGATTCTTTTGACCTCATTCACAAATATTTACTTAATGCAAGTCTAAAAGAGACTATTTAAATTAATGTACGTGTCATGCATCATCCAGCGTGTATGTGTGTGCATGCGATCACACGTGCGTTGCAATCGGGCCCGTGACTGAAGATGGTGTGGGTGCTTAACCTTTTGGCCTGGCAATGTGTACATCTCATACTTACCTGGCAGGGGAGATACCATGATCACGAAGGTGGTTCACCCAGGGTGAGGCTCAGCCATTGCACTTCGGCTGTACTGACCCCTGCGAATTCCCCAAATGTGGGAATCTCGACTGCACAATTTCTGACAGTGGGGGACTGCGTACGCGCTCTCCCCTGATTTCTGATGGTTATGACAATGAAATAAAATCATTCATGTCACTTAGTGAGCACGGTATCATGCTTATTTGTCAACATGCGATAAATAGTTAGCTTCTTTCGCAGTTGACAAATTACTGTCATTCACCTCCACACAAGTGGTGGCGCTAGCAAGTGACAATGTCAATTGGGAAGCAGGAAGTGCGTGTAAACGAAAAGATCTCGGTTTTTTAGTCTGTTTAGGACTGTTTTACATGGTTACACGGCATGAAGTTAGCGCAGAATTCATATTGGTCCGATATGGATCACGTGACAGGCGAGCGATTTCCTAACTTTCTTTTCACTTAGAGGAGGAAAAGCAACACAATTGTCCTCTTACGATCCGCAATACGTTTTATTAGATTCTTGAAATTCGCACGTCGGACTATTTAACCATTTAAGAGCATTGCGATGCCAGTAAATGGAATACTTCTATTGCTGTTTCCAATTGGTCCACTTTGGGTCACATGGACTACAGTACCCAGCAATTGCTCAGCTTTTGTTTCGTTCGCAGGCTGGCAAGCAACACAGTTGGTCTCGTTTTCAGCTAAAAATGTGTGAGTTTGATGTTTGGCATGTAAATGGTTTGTTGTGATCATTTTACATTGGTCACCGTCACTGTTGCTCGGAATGTCGAGAATCAAGTCGCCCCCTGTGTCAGTTTGCTGATATCGCTTTCCGGCCTTTTGGCTAAGATCAAGTGTAGTATCTGTTCTTATCAGTTTAATATCTGATACTTTCCCTATTTGGGGACCATATATTAAATTGATTTTTGGAACTGGGAGATGGAATAGGGGCTTGCTCCGTCCATTGCACGCATCGACCTGGTATTGCAGTACCGCCAGGAGCGGTGCACCCACCTCTGCTGGTCACAATGAATTTGTTGCTGGATGTTTCCATTCTATGTGGTTCTGTGGGAGAACGAAGAAACCCTTTAAGCAGCTGTCGTGTTTCTCAAAGGCTGTCTCTTGTTTTTGAGACTTTCACCGAATACCATGTCATGCTGCGGCTTAAAGGACATTCTTTCATTGAAGAAAGCGTCGTCTTGCTCCGTTATTGAGGGAACATGCGGTGGGTGGTCATATAAATAATGGTTTCAAATATAGATCATATAAATTTCCTATAAAGTTATAATATTGGCGCTTGGCTAATCAAAAACGTAAATAAGTAAAGTTTTGTAAAGGAGTTTGAATTGTTACACCGCTACATGTTCCTGACCACACAAAGAAACAGGAAATGAGTGCTAGAAAGGCGTGGGGCAGGGTCAATTCAATTCTCGCTTTGAATTCTTGTTAGAATTTAAGCAAGGCGTGATGGGAATGTTTTTGCTGATTATTTTGACCTCATTCACAAATATTTACTTAATGCAAGTCTAAAAGAGACTACTTAAATTAATGTACGTGTCATGCATCATCCAGCGTGTATGTGTGTGCATGCGAGCACACGTGCGTTGCAATCGGGCCCGTGACTGAAGATGGTGTGGGTGCTTAACCTTTTGGCCTGGCAATGTGTACATCTCATACTTACCTGGCAGGGGAGATACCATGATCACGAAGGTGGTTCACCCAGGGTGAGGCTCAGCCATTGCATTCCGGCTGTACTGACCCCTGCGAATTCCCCAAATGTGGGAATCTCGACTGCACAATTTCTGACAGTGGGGGACTGCGTTCGCGCTCTCCCCTGATTTCTGATGGTAATGACAATGAAATAAAATCATTCATGTCACTTAGTGAGCACGGTATCATGCTTATTTGTCAACATGCGATAAATAGTTAGCTTCTTTCGCAGTTGACAAATTACTAGGACTGTTTTACATAAGATAAGATAAGATAAGATAAGATGTCCTTTATTAGTCCCACAATGGGGAAATTTGAGGTGTTACAGCAGCAAAGATATAGATCACACAGAGTCGGCGGCGTAATGTCGCCGTTAATGTATAACATTAGCAGCAGACATTCAGAAAAAGCATGCAAATATACACAGTATAAACGTATCTAAGTGTAAGGAAACACTCCTAATGTTTGTCCATTATACGGAGGGGGAAACGCTGTAATGATAAAAACTACTGAATGATTGAAAATACTGCAATCATAAAAATATTGCAATGATAAAAGTACTGTAATGGTAAGAGTACTGAAATGATAGAAAAGTACTGCATGATAGAAAATACTGCAATGGTAAAAGTACTGTAATAGTAAAAGTACTGCAACGATAGAAAAATACTGCAATGATGAAAGTACTGCAATGATAAAAGTACTGTAATAGTGAACATCCTGCAGTGG
This sequence comes from Idiotropiscis lumnitzeri, assembly GCF_059441095.1. Taxonomy (NCBI): domain Eukaryota; kingdom Metazoa; phylum Chordata; class Actinopteri; order Syngnathiformes; family Syngnathidae; genus Idiotropiscis; species Idiotropiscis lumnitzeri. The sequence goes on along the minus strand of NC_142397.1, from coordinate 21,341,650 downwards.
TAGAAATACTACAGTGCTAGAAGTATTGTAATAAGAATACTGTAATGGTAAACAAAATACATCATTGGTCAATATTTAAGTACACCCTTGGCTGAAAGTACAGTAGTAGTTAATATTGCATCCTAGGACTGCACAATTGCACTAATGCCCTCCCGTTTGTAGGCCTGACCCAATGTTCTTGTTAAAAAGTCTGACAGCAGTTGGCAGGAAGGAGCGGCGAAATCTCTCTTTGGTACAGCGAGGGTGTAAAAGTCTGTCACTGAAGGAGCTGTAAAGTGTTCTCAGAGTGTCATTGAATGGGTGGGCTGGTTTGTCCAGCATTGATGACAGTTTTGCCGTCATCCTTCTGCCCCCCACTGAGTCCACAGAGTCCAGGGAGCAGCCCAGGACAGAGCTGGCCCTCCTCACCAGTTTGTCCAGTCTCTTTTTGTCTCGGCCCGAGATGCCTCCTGCCCAGGAGACCACTCCATAGAAGATGACTGATGAAACCACCGAGTCATAGAAGTTCCTGAGGAGTGTTCCCCGAACGCCAAAGGACCTCAGCCGCCTGAGTAGGAAGAGTCTGCTCTGACCCTTCATATAGAGAGCGTCTGTGTTGTCGCTCCAGTCCAGTTTATTGTTCAGATGAACACCCAGGTACTTGTAAGTTGAGACCCTCTCAACGTCTGTTCCCTGGATATTCACTGGTGCAGGTGGAGAGTGCCGACGCTTGCGGAAATCCACCACCAGCTCTTTGGATTTCCCAGCGTTGATTTGGAGGCGGTTCTGCTGACACCAGTCCACGAACCCCTGCGTAACCCCTCTGTACTCCCGATCGTCATCGTCAGTGATGAGGCCGACAATCGCAGAGTCATCAGAGAACTTCTGCAGGTGACAGGTTGTGGAATTGTATTTGTAGTCCGAGGTGTAGAGTGTGAACAGGAAGGGAGCCAGCACAGTTCCCTGCGGCGCTCCCGTGCTGCAGAGGAGCACGTCAGACACACAGTCCTGTGTTCTCACGTACTGTGGCCGGTTTGTGAGGTAGTTGTGAATCCATGTGATGAGGTGGTGGGCCACTCCCGCCTGCTCCAGCTTGTCTCCCAATAAGGCGGGCTGGATGGTGTTGAAAGCACTTGAGAAATCAAAGAACATGATCCTCACCGTGCCCCCCGCCTTCTCCAGGTGGAAGAGTGAAGTGTGGAGCAGGTAGATGATGGCATCATCCACACTGATGCCAGGCTGGTATGCAAACTGGAGTGGGTCCATTGAGGAGCTGACCAGGGGGCGCAGATGGACGAGGACCAGTCTCTCCAGGGTCTTCATCAGATGAGACGTCAGCGCCAGTGGTCTGAAGTTGTTGAGCTCCTTCGGATGGGGTGTCTTTGGAACCGGAACCAGGCAGGATGTTTTCCACAGCTGGGGGACTCTGCCCAGCTTCAAGCTCAGGTTGAACATGTGCTGGACGATTCCACACAGCTGGTCTGCGCAGGATTTGAGGAGCTGGGAGCTGATCCCATCTGGGCCTGCCGCCTTCCTCGCCTTCATCTTCCTCAGCTGGTTCTTCACCTGAGATGTTGTGAGGAACAAGGCTGAGCAGGAGGAAGTGGTGGTTGTCTGATGAGGCTGGGAACTGGAGCCTGTGGAGAGAGAGAGGGGCGAGAGAGGGGGAGAGAGGGTCTTGTTCGCAGTGGCAGGAGGGGTGGGTGGGGGCTGCATCAGGGAAGCCTGAGCGGGGTCAGACATTTGATCAAACCTATTCAAAAATAGGTTCAACTCATTTGCCCACTGAAGCCCCCCCCCTTCCGGGTCTTACCTGCTTGTCCGTGGCCTGAGATGGTCTTCAGGCCCCTCCAGACATCCCTGGCATTGTTCCGCTGCAGTTGTTCTTCCATCCGCATCCTGTAGGACTTTTTCCCCTCTCGGATCCTCCTTCTCAGCTGACGCTGCACTCTCTTCAGCTCGTCCTTGTCGCCTGAAACAAAAGCCCTCTTTTTCTCCTTCAGGAGAGCTTTAATGTCCGGTGTGATCCAGGGTTTGTTGTTGGAGAAACATCTTACAGTCCTGGTGGGAATGGTGTTCTCCATGCAGAAGTTAATATAGTCTGTAACTGTGTCTGTTAGACCATTAATGTCCTCACCGTGAGCTTCGCTGAATACCTCCCACACAGTTGTGTTGAAACAGTCCTTCAAGGCCTCCTCGGCTTCTCCGGACCATCGCTGAACTGTGCGTGTCACAGCTGGCTGCCTGCAGACGAGAGGTTTGTACACAGGCAGGAGAGCAACCAAGTTGTGGTCAGCTTTGCCCAGCGGGGGGAGGGGCAGTGACGTGTACGCCTCCTTGGTGTTGGCATAGAAGAGGTCCAATATTTTATTGTCTCTGGTTTGGCATGTTACATATTGTGTGAATGAAGGCAGAGAGGAGGAAGGAGAAGCATGATTGAAGTCACCAGAGATAAGGAACAAGGCATTTGGGTGCTGTGTTTGTAGCCTGCTCACAGCTGCATTCAGTACATCACAGGCTGTCTCACCGTTAGCAGAGGGAGGCACGTACGCCGCTACCGCGATCACATGACTGAACTCTCGCGGTAAATAGACCGGACGCATGCTAACAGCTATCATCTCAATGTCCCGACTGCAAAGTTGATCCTTAACAGTTATATGCCCAGGGTTACACCATCTATCATTAACAAACACAGCCAGCCCTCCCCCTTTTCTCTTACCGCTCTCCAGTGTCCTGTCCGCGCGTAGTATTTGGAAGCCGTCCAATTCCACGACGGCGTCCGGCGTTAGCTCTGTTAGCCACGACTCCGTGAACACCAGCAAACTAGCCTCCCGGACAATCCTCTCGTGCCGGGTTAGCGCTGTTAGCTCGTCCATTTTGTTGGAGAGGGATCGAACATTCCCCATAATAACGGACGGGAGGACGGGGTGATATCGTCTCCTCCTTGCCTGGCGTTTAGCCCCCGCACGACATCCCCGTCTCTTCCTCCTCAGCTCGCGGGGAATATCGGGTCTCGCTCCGGGAGCCCACGCGGGGTTAGCACGGAGTGCTAACAGCTGATCTCTTGTGTACACGATCGATCCGTAGCTCCGAGTTTCGTCTCCGGACACGATCGCGCAAAAAACAGCCCCCAACAGTAGTAAAACCACCGCAAGTTGGATGTCCATTGCTGAGGTGAGGTAAAAATAAAATAAAAAAGGGTAAAGGGAAAAAACACACGAAAAGGCTCAATAGTGAGCCACGCTGCTGTAAACAGGCAGCCACTCGCGCGGCGCCGGAACCGGAAGGTTACACGGCATGAAGTTAGCGCAGAATTCATATTGGTCCGATATGGATCACGTGACAGGCGAGCGATTTCCTAACTTTCTTTTCACTTAGAGGAGGAAAAGCAACACAATTGTCCTCTTACGATCCGCAATACGTTTTATTAGATTCTTGAAATTCGCACGTCGGACTATTTAACCATTTAAGAGCATTGCGATGCCAGTAAATGGAATACTTCTATTGCTGTTTCCAATTGGTCCACTTTGGGTCACATGGACTACAGTACCCAGCAATTGCTCAGCTTTTGTTTCGTTCGCAGTCTGGCAAGCAACACAGTTGGTCTCGTTTTCAGCTAAAAATGTGTGAGTTTGATGTTAAGCATGTAAATGGTTTGTTGTGATCATTTTACATTGGTCACCGTCACTGTTGCTCGGAATGTCGAGAATCAAGTCGCCCCCTGTGTCAGTTTGCTGATATCGCTTCTCGGCCTTTTGGCTAAGATCAAGTGTAGTATCTGTTCTTATCAGTTTAATATCTGATACGTTCCCTATTTGGGGACCATATATTAAATTGATTTTTGGAACTGGGAGATGGAATAGGGGCTTGCTCCGTCCATTCCACGCATCGACCTGGTATTGCAGTACCGCCAGGAGCGGTGCACCCACCTCTGCTGGTCACAATGAATTTGTTGCTGGATGTTTCCATTCTATGTAGTTCTGTGGGAAAACGAAGAAACCCTTTAAGCAGCTGTCGTGTTTCTCAAAGGCTGTCTCTTGTTTTTGAGACTTTCACCGAATACCATGTCATGCTGCGGCTTAAAGGACATTCTTTCATTGAAGAAAGCGTCGTCTTGCTCCGTTATTGAGGGAACATGCGGTGGGTGGTCATATAAATAATGGTTTCAAATATAGATCATATAAATTTCCTATAAAGTTATAATATTGGCGCTTGGCTAATCAAAAACGTAAATAAGTAAAGTTTTGTAAAGGAGTTTGAATTGTGACACCGCTACATGTTCCTGACCACACAAAGAAACAGGAAATGAGTGCTAGAAAGGCGTGGGGCCGGGTCAATTCAATTCTCGCTTTGAATTCTTGTTAGAATTTAAGCAAGGCGTGATGGGAATGTTTTTGCTGATTCTTTTGACCTCATTCACAAATATTTACTTAATGCAAGTCTAAAAGAGACTACTTAAATTAATGTACGTGTCATGCATCATCCAGCGTGTATGTGTGTGCATGCGATCACACGTGCGTTGCAATCGGGCCCGTGACTGAAGATGGTGTGGGTGCTTAACCTTTTGGCCTGGCAATGTGTACATCTCATACTTACCTGCCAGGGGAGATACCATGATCACGAAGGTGGTTCACCCAGGGTGAGGCTCAGCCATTGCACTCCGGCTGTACTGACCCCTGCGAATTCCCCAAATGTGGGAATCTCGACTGCACAATTTCTGACAGTGGGGGACTGCGTTCGCGCTCTCCCCTGATTTCTGATGGTTATGACAATGAAATAAAATCATTCATGTCACTTAGTGAGCACGGTATCATGCTTATTTGTCAACATGCGATAAATAGTTAGCTTCTTTCGCAGTTGACAAATTACTGTCATTCACCTCCACACAAGTGGTGGCGCTAGCAAGTGACAATGTCAATTGGGAAGCAGGAAGTGCGTGTAAACGAAAAGATCTCGGTTTTTTAGTCTGTTTAGGACTGTTTTACATAAGATAAGATAAGATAAGATAAGATGTCCTTTATTAGTCCCACAATGGGGAAATTTGAGGTGTTACAGCAGCAAAGATATAGATCACACAGAGTCGGCGGCGTAATGTAGCCGTTAATGTATAACATTAGCAGCAGACATTCAGAAAAAGCATGCAAATATACACAGTATAAACGTATCTAAGTGTAAGGAAACACTCCTAATGTTTGTCCATTATACGGAGGGGGAAACGCTGTAATGATAAAAACTACTGAATGATTGAAAATACTGCAATCATAAAAATATTGCAATGATAAAAGTACTGTAATGGTAAGAGTACTGAAATGATAGAAAAGTACTGCATGATAGAAAATACTGCAATGGTAAAAGTACTGTAATAGTAAAAGTACTGCAACGATAGAAAAATACTGCAATGATGAAAGTACTGCAATGATAAAAGTACTGTAATAGTGAACATCCTGCAGTGGTAGAAATACTACAGTGCTAGAAGTATTGTAATAAGAATACTGTAATGGTAAACAAAATACATCATTGGTCAATATTTAAGTACACCCTTGGCTGAAAGTACAGTAGTAGTTAATATTGCATCCTAGGACTGCACAATTGCACTAATGCCCTCCCGTTTGTAGGCCTGACCCAATGTTCTTGTTAAAAAGTCTGACAGCAGTTGGCAGGAAGGAGCGGCGAAATCTCTCTTTGGTACAGCGAGGGTGTAAAAGTCTGTCACTGAAGGAGCTGTAAAGTGTTCTCAGAGTGTCATTGAATGGGTGGGCTGGTTTGTCCAGCATTGATGACAGTTTTGCCGTCATCCTTCTGCCCCCCACTGAGTCCACAGAGTCCAGGGAGCAGCCCAGGACAGAGCTGGCCCTCCTCACCAGTTTGTCCAGTCTCTTTTTGTCTCGGCCCGAGATGCCTCCTGCCCAGGAGACCACTCCATAGAAGATGACTGATGAAACCACCGAGTCATAGAAGTTCCTGAGGAGTGTTCCCCGAACGCCAAAGGACCTCAGCCGCCTGAGTAGGAAGAGTCTGCTCTGACCCTTCATATAGAGAGCGTCTGTGTTGTCGCTCCAGTCCAGTTTATTGTTCAGATGAACACCCAGGTACTTGTAAGTTGAGACCCTCTCAACGTCTGTTCCCTGGATATTCACTGGTGCAGGTGGAGAGTGCCGACGCTTGCGGAAATCCACCACCAGCTCTTTGGATTTCCCAGCGTTGATTTGGAGGCGGTTCTGCTGACACCAGTCCACGAACCCCTGCGTAACCCCTCTGTACTCCCGATCGTCATCGTCAGTGATGAGGCCGACAATCGCAGAGTCATCAGAGAACTTCTGCAGGTGACAGGTTGTGGAATTGTATTTGTAGTCCGAGGTGTAGAGGGTGAACAGGAAGGGAGCCAGCACAGTTCCCTGCGGCGCTCCCGTGCTGCAGAGGAGCACGTCAGACACACAGTCCTGTGTTCTCACGTACTGTGGCCGGTTTGTGAGGTAGTTGTGAATCCATGTGATGAGGTGGTGGGCCACTCCCGCCTGCTCCAGCTTGTCTCCCAATAAGGCGGGCTGGATGGTGTTGAAAGCACTTGAGAAATCAAAGAACATGATCCTCACCGTGCCCCCCGCCTTCTCCAGGTGGAAGAGTGAAGTGTGGAGCAGGTAGATGATGGCATCATCCACACTGATGCCAGGCTGGTATGCAAACTGGAGTGGGTCCATTGAGGAGCTGACCAGGGGGCGCAGATGGACGAGGACCAGTCTCTCCAGGGTCTTCATCAGATGAGACGTCAGCGCCAGTGGTCTGAAGTTGTTGAGCTCCTTCGGATGGGGTGTCTTTGGAACCGGAACCAGGCAGGATGTTTTCCACAGCTGGGGGACTCTGCCCAGCTTCAAGCTCAGGTTGAACATGTGCTGGACGATTCCACACAGCTGGTCTGCGCAGGATTTGAGGAGCTGGGAGCTGATCCCATCTGGGCCTGCCGCCTTCCTCGCCTTCATCTTCCTCAGCTGGTTCTTCACCTGAGATGTTGTGAGGAACAAGGCTGAGCAGGAGGAAGTGGTGGTTGTCTGATGAGGCTGGGAACTGGAGCCTGTGGAGAGAGAGAGGGGCGAGAGAGGGGGAGAGAGGGTCTTGTTCGCAGTGGCAGGAGGGGTGGGTGGGGGGTGCATCAGGGAAGCCTGAGCGGGGTCAGACATTTGATCAAACCTATTCAAAAATAGGTTCAACTCATTTGCCCACTGAAGCCCCCCCCCCTTCCGGGTCTTACCTGCTTGTCCGTGGCCTGAGATGGTCTTCAGGCCCCTCCAGACATCCCTGGCATTGTTCCGCTGCAGTTGTTCTTCCATCCGCATCCTGTAGGACTTTTTCCCCTCTCGGATCCTCCTTCTCAGCTGACGCTGCACTCTCTTCAGCTCGTCCTTGTCGCCTGAAACAAAAGCCCTCTTTTTCTCCTTCAGGAAAGCTTTAATGTCCGGTGTGATCCAGGGTTTGTTGTTGGAGAAACATCTTACAGTCCTGGTGGGAATGGTGTTCTCCATGCAGAAGTTAATATAGTCTGTAACTGTGTCTGTTAGACCATTAATGTCCTCACCGTGAGCTTCGCTGAATACCTCCCACACAGTTGTGTTGAAACAGTCCTTCAAGGCCTCCTCGGCTTCTCCGGACCATCGCTGAACTGTGCGTGTCACAGCTGGCTGCCTGCAGACGAGAGGTTTGTACACAGGCAGGAGAGCAACCAAGTTGTGGTCAGCTTTGCCCAGCGGGGGGAGGGGCAGTGACGTGTACGCCTCCTTGGTGTTGGCATAGAAGAGGTCCAATATTTTATTGTCTCTGGTTTGGCATGTTACATATTGTGTGAATGAAGGCAGAGAGGAGGAAGGAGAAGCATGATTGAAGTCACCAGAGATAAGGAACAAGGCATTTGGGTGCTGTGTTTGTAGCCTGCTCACAGCTGCATTCAGTACATCACAGGCTGTCTCACCGTTAGCAGAGGGAGGCACGTACGCCGCTACCGCGATCACATGACTGAACTCTCGCGGTAAATAGACCGGACGCATGCTAACAGCTATCATCTCAATGTCCCGACTGCAAAGTTGATCCTTAACAGTTATATGCCCAGGGTTACACCATCTATCATTAACAAACACAGCCAGCCCTCCCCCTTTTCTCTTACCGCTCTCCAGTGTCCTGTCCGCGCGTAGTATTTGGAAGCCGTCCAATTCCACGACGGCGTCCGGCGTTAGCTCTGTTAGCCACGACTCCGTGAACACCAGCAAACTAGCCTCCCGGACAATCCTCTCGTGCCGGGTTAGCGCTGTTAGCTCGTCCATTTTGTTGGAGAGGGATCGAACATTCCCCATAATAACGGACGGGAGGACGGGGTGATATCGTCTCCTCCTTGCCTGGCGTTTAGCCCCCGCACGACATCCCCGTCTCTTCCTCCTCAGCTCGCGGGGAATATCGGGTCTCGCTCCGGGAGCCCACGCGGGGTTAGCACGGAGTGCTAACAGCTGATCTCTTGTGTACACGATCGATCCGTAGCTCCGAGTTTCGTCTCCGGACACGATCGCGCAAAAAACAGCCCCCAACAGTAGTAAAACCACCGCAAGTTGGATGTCCATTGCTGAGGTGAGGTAAAAATAAAATAAAAAAGGGTAAAGGGAAAAAACACACGAAAAGGCTCAATAGTGAGCCACGCTGCTGTAAACAGGCAGCCACTCGCGCGGCGCCGGAACCGGAAGGTTACACGGCATGAAGTTAGCGCAGAATTCATATTGGTCCGATATGGATCACGTGACAGGCGAGCGATTTCCTAACTTTCTTTTCACTTAGAGGAGGAAAAGCAACACAATTGTCCTCTTACGATCCGCAATACGTTTTATTAGATTCTTGAAATTCGCACGTCGGACTATTTAACCATTTAAGAGCATTGCGATGCCAGTAAATGGAATACTTCTATTGCTGTTTCCAATTGGTCCACTTTGGGTCACATGGACTACAGTACCCAGCAATTGCTCAGCTTTTGTTTCGTTCGCAGGCTGGCAAGCAACACAGTTGGTCTCGTTTTCAGCTAAAAATGTGTGAGTTTGATGTTTGGCATGTAAATGGTTTGTTGTGATCATTTTACATTGGTCACCGTCACTGTTGCTCGGAATGTCGAGAATCAAGTCGCCCCCTGTGTCAGTTTGCTGATATCGCTTCTCGGCCTTTTGGCTAAGATCAAGTGTAGTATCTGTTCTTATCAGTTTAATATCTGATACGTTCCCTATTTGGGGACCATATATTAAATTGATTTTTGGAACTGGGAGATGGAATAGGGGCTTGCTCCGTCCATTCCTCGCATCGACCTGGTATTGCAGTACCGCCAGGAGCGGTGCACCCACCTCTGCTGGTCACAATGAATTTGTTGCTGGATGTTTCCATTGTATGTAGTTCTGTGGGAAAACGAAGAAACCCTTTAAGCAGCTGTCGTGTTTCTCAAAGGCTGTCTCTTGTTTTTGAGACTTTCACCGAATACCATGTCATGCTGCGGCTTAAAGGACATTCTTTCATTGAAGAAAGCGTCGTCTTGCTCCGTTATTGAGGGAACATGCGGTGGGTGGTCATATAAATAATGGTTTCAAATATAGATCATATAAATTTCCTATAAAGTTATAATATTGGCGCTTGGCTAATCAAAAACGTAAATAAGTAAAGTTTTGTAAAGGAGTTTGAATTGTTACACCGCTACATGTTCCTGACCACACAAAGAAACAGGAAATGAGTGCTAGAAAGGCGTGGGGCAGGGTCAATTCAATTCTCGCTTTGAATTCTTGTTAGAATTTAAGCAAGGCGTGATGGGAATGTTTTTGCTGATTCTTTTGACCTCATTCACAAATATTTACTTAATGCAAGTCTAAAAGAGACTACTTAAATTAATGTACGTGTCATGCATCATCCAGCGTGTATGTGTGTGCATGCGATCACACGTGCGTTGCAATCGGGCCCGTGACTGAAGATGGTGTGGGTGCTTAACCTTTTGGCCTGGCAATGTGTACATCTCATACTTACCTGGCAGGGGAGATACCATGATCACGAAGGTGGTTCACCCAGGGTGAGGCTCAGCCATTGCACTCCGGCTGTACTGACCCCTGCGAATTCCCCAAATGTGGGAATCTCGACTGCACAATTTCTGACAGTGGGGGACTGCGTTCGCGCTCTCCCCTGATTTCTGATGTTAATGACAATGAAATAAAATCATTCATGTCACTTAGTGAGCACGGTATCATGCTTATTTGTCAACATGCGATAAATAGTTAGCTTCTTTCGCAGTTGACAAATTACTGTCATTCACCTCCACACAAGTGGTGGCGCTAGCAAGTGACAATGTCAATTGGGAAGCAGGAAGTGCGTGTAAACGAAAAGATCTCGGTTTTTTTAGTCTGTTTAGGACTGTTTTACATGGTTACACGGCATGAAGTTAGCGCAGAATTCATATTGGTCCGATATGGATCACGTGACAGGCGAGCGATTTCCTAACTTTCTTTTCACTTAGAGGAGGAAAAGCAACACAATTGTCCTCTTACGATCCGCAATACGTTTTATTAGATTCTTGAAATTCGCACGTCGGACTATTTAACCATTTAAGAGCATTGCGATGCCAGTAAATGGAATACTTCTATTGCTGTTTCCAATTGGTCCACTTTGGGTCACATGGACTACAGTACCCAGCAATTGCTCAGCTTTTGTTTCGTTCGCAGGCTGGCAAGCAACACAGTTGGTCTCGTTTTCAGCTAAAAATGTGTGAGTTTGATGTTTGGCATGTAAATGGTTTGTTGTGATCATTTTACATTGGTCACCGTCACTGTTGCTCGGAATGTCGAGAATCAAGTCGCCCCCTGTGTCAGTTTGCTGATATCGCTTTCCGGCCTTTTGGCTAAGATCAAGTGTAGTATCTGTTCTTATCAGTTTAATATCTGATACTTTCCCTATTTGGGGACCATATATTAAATTGATTTTTGGAACTGGGAGATGGAATAGGGGCTTGCTCCGTCCATTCCACGCATCGACCTGGTATTGCAGTACCGCCAGGAGCGGTGCACCCACCTCTGCTGGTCACAATGAATTTGTTGCTGGATGTTTCCATTCTATGTGGTTCTGTGGGAGAACGAAGAAACCCTTTAAGCAGCTGTCGTGTTTCTCAAAGGCTGTCTCTTGTTTTTGAGACTTTCACCGAATACCATGTCATGCTGCGGCTTAAAGGACATTCTTTCATTGAAGAAAGCGTCGTCTTGCTCCGTTATTGAGGGAACATGCGGTGGGTGGTCATATAAATAATGGTTTCAAATATAGATCATATAAATTTCCTATAAAGTTATAATATTGGCGCTTGGCTAATCAAAAACGTAAATAAGTAAAGTTTTGTAAAGGAGTTTGAATTGTTACACCGCTACATGTTCCTGACCACACAAAGAAACAGGAAATGAGTGCTAGAAAGGCGTGGGGCAGGGTCAATTCAATTCTCGCTTTGAATTCTTGTTAGAATTTAAGCAAGGCGTGATGGGAATGTTTTTGCTGATTATTTTGACCTCATTCACAAATATTTACTTAATGCAAGTCTAAAAGAGACTACTTAAATTAATGTACGTGTCATGCATCATCCAGCGTGTATGTGTGTGCATGCGAGCACACGTGCGTTGCAATCGGGCCCGTGACTGAAGATGGTGTGGGTGCTTAACCTTTTGGCCTGGCAATGTGTACATCTCATACTTACCTGGCAGGGGAGATACCATGATCACGAAGGTGGTTCACCCAGGGTGAGGCTCAGCCATTGCATTCCGGCTGTACTGACCCCTGCGAATTCCCCAAATGTGGGAATCTCGACTGCACAATTTCTGACAGTGGGGGACTGCGTTCGCGCTCTCCCCTGATTTCTGATGGTAATGACAATGAAATAAAATCATTCATGTCACTTAGTGAGCACGGTATCATGCTTATTTGTCAACATGCGATAAATAGTTAGCTTCTTTCGCAGTTGACAAATTACTAGGACTGTTTTACATAAGATAAGATAAGATAAGATGTCCTTTATTAGTCCCACAATGGGGAAATTTGAGGTGTTACAGCAGCAAAGATATAGATCACACAGAGTCGGCGGCGTAATGTCGCCGTTAATGTATAACATTAGCAGCAGACATTCAGAAAAAGCATGCAAATATACACAGTATAAACGTATCTAAGTGTAAGGAAACACTCCTAATGTTTGTCCATTATACGGAGGGGGAAACGCTGTAATGATAAAAACTACTGAATGATTGAAAATACTGCAATCATAAAAATATTGCAATGATAAAAGTACTGTAATGGTAAGAGTACTGAAATGATAGAAAAGTACTGCATGATAGAAAATACTGCAATGGTAAAAGTACTGTAATAGTAAAAGTACTGCAACGATAGAAAAATACTGCAATGATGAAAGTACTGCAATGATAAAAGTACTGTAATAGTGAACATCCTGCAGTGGTAGAAATACTACAGTGCTAGAAGTATTGTAATAAGAATACTGTAATGGTAAACAAAATACATCATTGGTCAATATTTAAGTACACCCTTGGCTGAAAGTACAGTAGTAGTTAATATTGCATCCTAGGACTGCACAATTGCACTAATGCCCTCCCGTTTGTAGGCCTGACCCAATGTTCTTGTTAAAAAGTCTGACAGCAGTTGGCAGGAAGGAGCGGCGAAATCTCTCTTTGGTACAGCGAGGGTGTAAAAGTCTGTCACTGAAGGAGCTGTAAAGTGTTCTCAGAGTGTCATTGAATGGGTGGGCTGGTTTGTCCAGCATTGATGACAGTTTTGCCGTCATCCTTCTGCCCCCCACTGAGTCCACAGAGTCCAGGGAGCAGCCCAGGACAGAGCTGGCCCTCCTCACCAGTTTGTCCAGTCTCTTTTTGTCTCGGCCCGAGATGCCTCCTGCCCAGGAGACCACTCCATAGAAGATGACTGATGAAACCACCGAGTCATAGAAGTTCCTGAGGAGTGTTCCCCGAACGCCAAAGGACCTCAGCCGCCTGAGTAGGAAGAGTCTGCTCTGACCCTTCATATAGAGAGCGTCTGTGTTGTCGCTCCAGTCCAGTTTATTGTTCAGATGAACACCCAGGTACTTGTAAGTTGAGACCCTCTCAACGTCTGTTCCCTGGATATTCACTGGTGCAGGTGGAGAGTGCCGACGCTTGCGGAAATCCACCACCAGCTCTTTGGATTTCCCAGCGTTGATTTGGAGGCGGTTCTGCTGACACCAGTCCACGAACCCCTGCGTAACCCCTCTGTACTCCCGATCGTCATCGTCAGTGATGAGGCCGACAATCGCAGAGTCATCAGAGAACTTCTGCAGGTGACAGGTTGTGGAATTGTATTTGTAGTCCGAGGTGTAGAGTGTGAACAGGAAGGGAGCCAGCACAGTTCCCTGCGGCGCTCCCGTGCTGCAGAGGAGCACGTCAGACACACAGTCCTGTGTTCTCACGTACTGTGGCCGGTTTGTGAGGTAGTTGTGAATCCATGTGATGAGGTGGTGGGCCACTCCCGCCTGCTCCAGCTTGTCTCCCAATAAGGCGGGCTGGATGGTGTTGAAAGCACTTGAGAAATCAAAGAACATGATCCTCACCGTGCCCCCCGCCTTCTCCAGGTGGAAGAGTGAAGTGTGGAGCAGGTAGATGATGGCATCATCCACACTGATGCCAGGCTGGTATGCAAACTGGAGTGGGTCCATTGAGGAGCTGACCAGGGGGCGCAGATGGACGAGGACCAGTCTCTCCAGGGTCTTCATCAGATGAGACGTCAGCGCCAGTGGTCTGAAGTTGTTGAGCTCCTTCGGATGGGGTGTCTTTGGAACCGGAACCAGGCAGGATGTTTTCCACAGCTGGGGGACTCTGCCCAGCTTCAAGCTCAGGTTGAACATGTGCTGGACGATTCCACACAGCTGGTCTGCGCAGGATTTGAGGAGCTGGGAGCTGATCCCATCTGGGCCTGCCGCCTTCCTCGCCTTCATCTTCCTCAGCTGGTTCTTCACCTGAGATGTTGTGAGGAACAAGGCTGAGCAGGAGGAAGTGGTGGTTGTCTGATGAGGCTGGGAACTGGAGCCTGTGGAGAGAGAGAGGGGCGAGAGAGGGGGAGAGAGGGTCTTGTTCGCAGTGGCAGGAGGGGTGGGTGGGGGCTGCATCAGGGAAGCCTGAGCGGGGTCAGACATTTGATCAAACCTATTCAAAAATAGGTTCAACTCATTTGCCCACTGAAGCCCCCCCCCTTCCGGGTCTTACCTGCTTGTCCGTGGCCTGAGATGGTCTTCAGGCCCCTCCAGACATCCCTGGCATTGTTCCGCTGCAGTTGTTCTTCCATCCGCATCCTGTAGGACTTTTTCCCCTCTCGGATCCTCCTTCTCAGCTGACGCTGCACTCTCTTCAGCTCGTCCTTGTCGCCTGAAACAAAAGCCCTCTTTTTCTCCTTCAGGAGAGCTTTAATGTCCGGTGTGATCCAGGGTTTGTTGTTGGAGAAACATCTTACAGTCCTGGTGGGAATGGTGTTCTCCATGCAGAAGTTAATATAGTCTGTAACTGTGTCTGTTAGACCATTAATGTCCTCACCGTGAGCTTCGCTGAATACCTCCCACACAGTTGTGTTGAAACAGTCCTTCAAGGCCTCCTCGGCTTCTCCGGACCATCGCTGAACTGTGCGTGTCACAGCTGGCTGCCTGCAGACGAGAGGTTTGTACACAGGCAGGAGAGCAACCAAGTTGTGGTCAGCTTTGCCCAGCGGGGGGAGGGGCAGTGACGTGTACGCCTCCTTGGTGTTGGCATAGAAGAGGTCCAATATTTTATTGTCTCTGGTTTGGCATGTTACATATTGTGTGAATGAAGGCAGAGAGGAGGAAGGAGAAGCATGATTGAAGTCACCAGAGATAAGGAACAAGGCATTTGGGTGCTGTGTTTGTAGCCTGCTCACAGCTGCATTCAGTACATCACAGGCTGTCTCACCGTTAGCAGAGGGAGGCACGTACGCCGCTACCGCGATCACATGACTGAACTCTCGCGGTAAATAGACCGGACGCATGCTAACAGCTATCATCTCAATGTCCCGACTGCAAAGTTGATCCTTAACAGTTATATGCCCAGGGTTACACCATCTATCATTAACAAACACAGCCAGCCCTCCCCCTTTTCTCTTACCGCTCTCCAGTGTCCTGTCCGCGCGTAGTATTTGGAAGCCGTCCAATTCCACGACGGCGTCCGGCGTTAGCTCTGTTAGCCACGACTCCGTGAACACCAGCAAACTAGCCTCCCGGACAATCCTCTCGTGCCGGGTTAGCGCTGTTAGCTCGTCCATTTTGTTGGAGAGGGATCGAACATTCCCCATAATAACGGACGGGAGGACGGGGTGATATCGTCTCCTCCTTGCCTGGCGTTTAGCCCCCGCACGACATCCCCGTCTCTTCCTCCTCAGCTCGCGGGGAATATCGGGTCTCGCTCCGGGAGCCCACGCGGGGTTAGCACGGAGTGCTAACAGCTGATCTCTTGTGTACACGATCGATCCGTAGCTCCGAGTTTCGTCTCCGGACACGATCGCGCAAAAAACAGCCCCCAACAGTAGTAAAACCACCGCAAGTTGGATGTCCATTGCTGAGGTGAGGTAAAAATAAAATAAAAAAGGGTAAAGGGAAAAAACACACGAAAAGGCTCAATAGTGAGCCACGCTGCTGTAAACAGGCAGCCACTCGCGCGGCGCCGGAACCGGAAGGTTACACGGCATGAAGTTAGCGCAGAATTCATATTGGTCCGATATGGATCACGTGACAGGCGAGCGATTTCCTAACTTTCTTTTCACTTAGAGGAGGAAAAGCAACACAATTGTCCTCTTACGATCCGCAATACGTTTTATTAGATTCTTGAAATTCGCACGTCGGACTATTTAACCATTTAAGAGCATTGCGATGCCAGTAAATGGAATACTTCTATTGCTGTTTCCAATTGGTCCACTTTGGGTCACATGGACTACAGTACCCAGCAATTGCTCAGCTTTTGTTTCGTTCGCAGTCTGGCAAGCAACACAGTTGGTCTCGTTTTCAGCTAAAAATGTGTGAGTTTGATGTTAAGCATGTAAATGGTTTGTTGTGATCATTTTACATTGGTCACCGTCACTGTTGCTCGGAATGTCGAGAATCAAGTCGCCCCCTGTGTCAGTTTGCTGATATCGCTTCTCTGCCTTTTGGCTAAGATCAAGTGTAGTATCTGTTCTTATCAGTTTAATATCTGATACGTTCCCTATTTGGGGACCATATATTAAATTGATTTTTGGAACTTGGAGATGGAATAGGGGCTTGCTCCGTCCATTCCACGCATCGACCTGGTATTGCAGTACCGCCAGGAGCGGTGCACCCACCTCTGCTGGTCACAATGAATTTGTTGCTGGATGTTTCCATTCTATGTAGTTCTGTGGGAAAACGAAGAAACCCTTTAAGCAGCTGTCGTGTTTCTCAAAGGCTGTCTCTTGTTTTTGAGACTTTCACCGAATACCATGTCATGCTGCGGCTTAAAGGACATTCTTTCATTGAAGAAAGCGTCGTCTTGCTCCGTTATTGAGGGAACATGCGGTGGGTGGTCATATAAATAATGGTTTCAAATATAGATCATATAAATTTCCTATAAAGTTATAATATTGGCGCTTGGCTAATCAAAAACGTAAATAAGTAAAGTTTTGTAAAGGAGTTTGAATTGTGACACCGCTACATGTTCCTGACCACACAAAGAAACAGGAAATGAGTGCTAGAAAGGCGTGGGGCCGGGTCAATTCAATTCTCGCTTTGAATTCTTGTTAGAATTTAAGCAAGGCGTGATGGGAATGTTTTTGCTGATTCTTTTGACCTCATTCACAAATATTTACTTAATGCAAGTCTAAAAGAGACTACTTAAATTAATGTACGTGTCATGCATCATCCAGCGTGTATGTGTGTGCATGCGATCACACGTGCGTTGCAATCGGGCCCGTGACTGAAGATGGTGTGGGTGCTTAACCTTTTGGCCTGGCAATGTGTACATCTCATACTTACCTGGCAGGGGAGATACCATGATCACGAAGGTGGTTCACCCAGGGTGAGGCTCAGCCATTGCACTCCGGCTGTACTGACCCCTGCGAATTCCCCAAATGTGGGAATCTCGACTGCACAATTTCTGACAGTGGGGGACTGCGTTCGCGCTCTCCCCTGATTTCTGATGGTTATGACAATGAAATAAAATCATTCATGTCACTTAGTGAGCACGGTATCATGCTTATTTGTCAACATGCGATAAATAGTTAGCTTCTTTCGCAGTTGACAAATTACTGTCATTCACCTCCACACAAGTGGTGGCGCTAGCAAGTGACAATGTCAATTGGGAAGCAGGAAGTGCGTGTAAACGAAAAGATCTCGGTTTTTTAGTCTGTTTAGGACTGTTTTACATAAGATAAGATAAGATAAGATAAGATGTCCTTTATTAGTCCCACAATGGGGAAATTTGAGGTGTTACAGCAGCAAAGATATAGATCACACAGAGTCGGCGGCGTAATGTAGCCGTTAATGTATAACATTAGCAGCAGACATTCAGAAAAAGCATGCAAATATACACAGTATAAACGTATCTAAGTGTAAGGAAACACTCCTAATGTTTGTCCATTATACGGAGGGGGAAACGCTGTAATGATAAAAACTACTGAATGATTGAAAATACTGCAATCATAAAAATATTGCAATGATAAAAGTACTGTAATGGTAAGAGTACTGAAATGATAGAAAAGTACTGCATGATAGAAAATACTGCAATGGTAAAAGTACTGTAATAGTAAAAGTACTGCAACGATAGAAAAATACTGCAATGATGAAAGTACTGCAATGATAAAAGTACTGTAATAGTGAACATCCTGCAGTGGTAGAAATACTACAGTGCTAGAAGTATTGTAATAAGAATACTGTAATGGTAAACAAAATACATCATTGGTCAATATTTAAGTACACCCTTGGCTGAAAGTACAGTAGTAGTTAATATTGCATCCTAGGACTGCACAATTGCACTAATGCCCTCCCGTTTGTAGGCCTGACCCAATGTTCTTGTTAAAAAGTCTGACAGCAGTTGGCAGGAAGGAGCGGCGAAATCTCTCTTTGGTACAGCGAGGGTGTAAAAGTCTGTCACTGAAGGAGCTGTAAAGTGTTCTCAGAGTGTCATTGAATGGGTGGGCTGGTTTGTCCAGCATTGATGACAGTTTTGCCGTCATCCTTCTGCCCCCCACTGAGTCCACAGAGTCCAGGGAGCAGCCCAGGACAGAGCTGGCCCTCCTCACCAGTTTGTCCAGTCTCTTTTTGTCTCGGCCCGAGATGCCTCCTGCCCAGGAGACCACTCCATAGAAGATGACTGATGAAACCACCGAGTCATAGAAGTTCCTGAGGAGTGTTCCCCGAACGCCAAAGGACCTCAGCCGCCTGAGTAGGAAGAGTCTGCTCTGACCCTTCATATAGAGAGCGTCTGTGTTGTCGCTCCAGTCCAGTTTATTGTTCAGATGAACACCCAGGTACTTGTAAGTTGAGACCCTCTCAACGTCTGTTCCCTGGATATTCACTGGTGCAGGTGGAGAGTGCCGACGCTTGCGGAAATCCACCACCAGCTCTTTGGATTTCCCAGCGTTGATTTGGAGGCGGTTCTGCTGACACCAGTCCACGAACCCCTGCGTAACCCCTCTGTACTCCCGATCGTCATCGTCAGTGATGAGGCCGACAATCGCAGAGTCATCAGAGAACTTCTGCAGGTGACAGGTTGTGGAATTGTATTTGTAGTCCGAGGTGTAGAGGGTGAACAGGAAGGGAGCCAGCACAGTTCCCTGCGGCGCTCCCGTGCTGCAGAGGAGCACGTCAGACACACAGTCCTGTGTTCTCACGTACTGTGGCCGGTTTGTGAGGTAGTTGTGAATCCATGTGATGAGGTGGTGGGCCACTCCCGCCTGCTCCAGCTTGTCTCCCAATAAGGCGGGCTGGATGGTGTTGAAAGCACTTGAGAAATCAAAGAACATGATCCTCACCGTGCCCCCCGCCTTCTCCAGGTGGAAGAGTGAAGTGTGGAGCAGGTAGATGATGGCATCATCCACACTGATGCCAGGCTGGTATGCAAACTGGAGTGGGTCCATTGAGGAGCTGACCAGGGGGCGCAGATGGACGAGGACCAGTCTCTCCAGGGTCTTCATCAGATGAGACGTCAGCGCCAGTGGTCTGAAGTTGTTGAGCTCCTTCGGATGGGGTGTCTTTGGAACCGGAACCAGGCAGGATGTTTTCCACAGCTGGGGGACTCTGCCCAGCTTCAAGCTCAGGTTGAACATGTGCTGGACGATTCCACACAGCTGGTCTGCGCAGGATTTGAGGAGCTGGGAGCTGATCCCATCTGGGCCTGCCGCCTTCCTCGCCTTCATCTTCCTCAGCTGGTTCTTCACCTGAGATGTTGTGAGGAACAAGGCTGAGCAGGAGGAAGTGGTGGTTGTCTGATGAGGCTGGGAACTGGAGCCTGTGGAGAGAGAGAGGGGCGAGAGAGGGGGAGAGAGGGTCTTGTTCGCAGTGGCAGGAGGGGTGGGTGGGGGCTGCATCAGGGAAGCCTGAGCGGGGTCAGACATTTGATCAAACCTATTCAAAAATAGGTTCAACTCATTTGCCCACTGAAGCCCCCCCCCCTTCCGGGTCTTACCTGCTTGTCCGTGGCCTGAGATGGTCTTCAGGCCCCTCCAGACATCCCTGGCATTGTTCCGCTGCAGTTGTTCTTCCATCCGCATCCTGTAGGACTTTTTCCCCTCTCGGATCCTCCTTCTCAGCTGACGCTGCACTCTCTTCAGCTCGTCCTTGTCGCCTGAAACAAAAGCCCTCTTTTTCTCCTTCAGGAAAGCTTTAATGTCCGGTGTGATCCAGGGTTTGTTGTTGGAGAAACATCTTACAGTCCTGGTGGGAATGGTGTTCTCCATGCAGAAGTTAATATAGTCTGTAACTGTGTCTGTTAGACCATTAATGTCCTCACCGTGAGCTTCGCTGAATACCTCCCACACAGTTGTGTTGAAACAGTCCTTCAAGGCCTCCTCGGCTTCTCCGGACCATCGCTGAACTGTGCGTGTCACAGCTGGCTGCCTGCAGACGAGAGGTTTGTACACAGGCAGGAGAGCAACCAAGTTGTGGTCAGCTTTGCCCAGCGGGGGGAGGGGCAGTGACGTGTACGCCTCCTTGGTGTTGGCATAGAAGAGGTCCAATATTTTATTGTCTCTGGTTTGGCATGTTACATATTGTGTGAATGAAGGCAGAGAGGAGGAAGGAGAAGCATGATTGAAGTCACCAGAGATAAGGAACAAGGCATTTGGGTGCTGTGTTTGTAGCCTGCTCACAGCTGCATTCAGTACATCACAGGCTGTCTCACCGTTAGCAGAGGGAGGCACGTACGCCGCTACCGCGATCACATGACTGAACTCTCGCGGTAAATAGACCGGACGCATGCTAACAGCTATCATCTCAATGTCCCGACTGCAAAGTTGATCCTTAACAGTTATATGCCCAGGGTTACACCATCTATCATTAACAAACACAGCCAGCCCTCCCCCTTTTCTCTTACCGCTCTCCAGTGTCCTGTCCGCGCGTAGTATTTGGAAGCCGTCCAATTCCACGACGGCGTCCGGCGTTAGCTCTGTTAGCCACGACTCCGTGAACACCAGCAAACTAGCCTCCCGGACAATCCTCTCGTGCCGGGTTAGCGCTGTTAGCTCGTCCATTTTGTTGGAGAGGGATCGAACATTCCCCATAATAACGGACGGGAGGACGGGGTGATATCGTCTCCTCCTTGCCTGGCGTTTAGCCCCCGCACGACATCCCCGTCTCTTCCTCCTCAGCTCGCGGGGAATATCGGGTCTCGCTCCGGGAGCCCACGCGGGGTTAGCACGGAGTGCTAACAGCTGATCTCTTGTGTACACGATCGATCCGTAGCTCCGAGTTTCGTCTCCGGACACGATCGCGCAAAAAACAGCCCCCAACAGTAGTAAAACCACCGCAAGTTGGATGTCCATTGCTGAGGTGAGGTAAAAATAAAATAAAAAAGGGTAAAGGGAAAAAACACACGAAAAGGCTCAATAGTGAGCCACGCTGCTGTAAACAGGCAGCCACTCGCGCGGCGCCGGAACCGGAAGGTTACACGGCATGAAGTTAGCGCAGAATTCATATTGGTCCGATATGGATCACGTGACAGGCGAGCGATTTCCTAACTTTCTTTTCACTTAGAGGAGGAAAAGCAACACAATTGTCCTCTTACGATCCGCAATACGTTTTATTAGATTCTTGAAATTCGCACGTCGGACTATTTAACCATTTAAGAGCATTGCGATGCCAGTAAATGGAATACTTCTATTGCTGTTTCCAATTGGTCCACTTTGGGTCACATGGACTACAGTACCCAGCAATTGCTCAGCTTTTGTTTCGTTCGCAGTCTGGCAAGCAACACAGTTGGTCTCGTTTTCAGCTAAAAATGTGTGAGTTTGATGTTAAGCATGTAAATGGTTTGTTGTGATCATTTTACATTGGTCACCGTCACTGTTGCTCG
This sequence comes from Idiotropiscis lumnitzeri, assembly GCF_059441095.1. Classification (NCBI taxonomy): domain Eukaryota; kingdom Metazoa; phylum Chordata; class Actinopteri; order Syngnathiformes; family Syngnathidae; genus Idiotropiscis; species Idiotropiscis lumnitzeri. The sequence goes on along the minus strand of NC_142397.1, from coordinate 21,320,081 downwards.
GAATGTCGAGAATCAAGTCGCCCCCTGTGTCAGTTTGCTGATATCGCTTCTCTGCCTTTTGGCTAAGATCAAGTGTAGTATCTGTTCTTATCAGTTTAATATCTGATACGTTCCCTATTTGGGGACCATATATTAAATTGATTTTTGGAACTTGGAGATGGAATAGGGGCTTGCTCCGTCCATTCCACGCATCGACCTGGTATTGCAGTACCGCCAGGAGCGGTGCACCCACCTCTGCTGGTCACAATGAATTTGTTGCTGGATGTTTCCATTCTATGTAGTTCTGTGGGAAAACGAAGAAACCCTTTAAGCAGCTGTCGTGTTTCTCAAAGGCTGTCTCTTGTTTTTGAGACTTTCACCGAATACCATGTCATGCTGCGGCTTAAAGGACATTCTTTCATTGAAGAAAGCGTCGTCTTGCTCCGTTATTGAGGGAACATGCGGTGGGTGGTCATATAAATAATGGTTTCAAATATAGATCATATAAATTTCCTATAAAGTTATAATATTGGCGCTTGGCTAATCAAAAACGTAAATAAGTAAAGTTTTGTAAAGGAGTTTGAATTGTTACACCGCTACATGTTCCTGACCACACAAAGAAACAGGAAATGAGTGCTAGAAAGGCGTGGGGCAGGGTCAATTCAATTCTCGCTTTTAATTCTTGTTAGAATTTAAGCAAGGCGTGATGGGAATGTTTTTGCTGATTCTTTTGACCTCATTCACAAATATTTACTTAATGCAAGTCTAAAAGAGACTACTTAAATTAATGTACGTGTCATGCATCATCCAGCGTGTATGTGTGTGCATGCGATCACACGTGCGTTGCAATCGGGCCCGTGACTGAAGATGGTGTGGGTGCTTAACCTTTTGGCCTGGCAATGTGTACATCTCATACTTACCTGGCAGGGGAGATACCATGATCACGAAGGTGGTTCACCCAGGGTGAGGCTCAGCCATTGCACTCCGGCTGTACTGACCCCTGCGAATTCCCCAAATGTGGGAATCTCGACTGCACAATTTCTGACAGTGGGGGACTGCGTTCGCGCTCTCCCCTGATTTCTGATGGTAATGACAATGAAATAAAATCATTCATGTCACTTAGTGAGCACGGTATCATGCTTATTTGTCAACATGCGATAAATAGTTAGCTTCTTTCGCAGTTGACAAATTACTGTCATTCACCTCCACACAAGTGGTGGCGCTAGCAAGTGACAATGTCAATTGGGAAGCAGGAAGTGCGTGTAAACGAAAAGATCTCGGTTTTTTAGTCTGTTTAGGACTGTTTTACATGGTTACACGGCATGAAGTTAGCGCAGAATTCATATTGGTCCGATATGGATCACGTGACAGGCGAGCGATTTCCTAACTTTCTTTTCACTTAGAGGAGGAAAAGCAACACAATTGTCCTCTTACGATCCGCAATACGTTTTATTAGATTCTTGAAATTCGCACGTCGGACTATTTAACCATTTAAGAGCATTGCGATGCCAGTAAATGGAATACTTCTATTGCTGTTTCCAATTGGTCCACTTTGGGTCACATGGACTACAGTACCCAGCAATTGCTCAGCTTTTGTTTCGTTCGCAGGCTGGCAAGCAACACAGTTGGTCTCGTTTTCAGCTAAAAATGTGTGAGTTTGATGTTTGGCATGTAAATGGTTTGTTGTGATCATTTTACATTGGTCACCGTCACTGTTGCTCGGAATGTCGAGAATCAAGTCGCCCCCTGTGTCAGTTTGCTGATATCGCTTCTCGGCCTTTTGGCTAAGATCAAGTGTAGTATCTGTTCTTATCAGTTTAATATCTGATACGTTCCCTATTTGGGGACCATATATTAAATTGATTTTTGGAACTGGGAGATGGAATAGGGGCTTGCTCCGTCCATTCCACGCATCGACCTGGTATTGCAGTACCGCCAGGAGCGGTGCACCCACCTCTGCTGGTCACAATGAATTTGTTGCTGGATGTTTCCATTCTATGTAGTTCTGTGGGAAAACGAAGAAACCCTTTAAGCAGCTGTCGTGTTTCTCAAAGGCTGTCTCTTGTTTTTGAGACTTTCACCGAATACCATGTCATGCTGCGGCTTAAAGGACATTCTTTCATTGAAGAAAGCGTCGTCTTGCTCCGTTATTGAGGGAACATGCGGTGGGTGGTCATATAAATAATGGTTTCAAATATAGATCATATAAATTTCCTATAAAGTTATAATATTGGCGCTTGGCTAATCAAAAACGTAAATAAGTAAAGTTTTGTAAAGGAGTTTGAATTGTTACACCGCTACATGTTCCTGACCACACAAAGAAACAGGAAATGAGTGCTAGAAAGGCGTGGGGCCGGGTCAATTCAATTCTCGCTTTGAATTCTTGTTAGAATTTAAGCAAGGCGTGATGGGAATGTTTTTGCTGATTCTTTTGACCTCATTCACAAATATTTACTTAATGCAAGTCTAAAAGAGACTACTTAAATTAATGTACGTGTCATGCATCATCCAGCGTGTATGTGTGTGCATGCGATCACACGTGCGTTGCAATCGGGCCCGTGACTGAAGATGGTGTGGGTGCTTAACCTTTTGGCCTGGCAATGTGTACATCTCATACTTACCTGGCAGGGGAGATACCATGATCACGAAGGTGGTTCACCCAGGGTGAGGCTCAGCCATTGCACTCCGGCTGTACTGACCCCTGCGAATTCCCCAAATGTGGGAATCTCGACTGCACAATTTCTGACAGTGGGGGACTGCGTTCGCGCTCTCCCCTGATTTCTGATGGTTATGACAATGAAATAAAATCATTCATGTCACTTAGTGAGCACGGTATCATGCTTATTTGTCAACATGCGATAAATAGTTAGCTTCTTTCGCAGTTGACAAATTACTGTCATTCACCTCCACACAAGTGGTGGCGCTAGCAAGTGACAATGTCAATTGGGAAGCAGGAAGTGCGTGTAAACGAAAAGATCTCGGTTTTTTAGTCTGTTTAGGACTGTTTTACATAAGATAAGATAAGATAAGATAAGATGTCCTTTATTAGTCCCACAATGGGGAAATTTGAGGTGTTACAGCAGCAAAGATATAGATCACACAGAGTCGGCGGCGTAATGTAGCCGTTAATGTATAACATTAGCAGCAGACATTCAGAAAAAGCATGCAAATATACACAGTATAAACGTATCTAAGTGTAAGGAAACACTCCTAATGTTTGTCCATTATACGGAGGGGGAAACGCTGTAATGATAAAAACTACTGAATGATTGAAAATACTGCAATCATAAAAATATTGCAATGATAAAAGTACTGTAATGGTAAGAGTACTGAAATGATAGAAAAGTACTGCATGATAGAAAATACTGCAATGGTAAAAGTACTGTAATAGTAAAAGTACTGCAACGATAGAAAAATACTGCAATGATGAAAGTACTGCAATGATAAAAGTACTGTAATAGTGAACATCCTGCAGTGGTAGAAATACTACAGTGCTAGAAGTATTGTAATAAGAATACTGTAATGGTAAACAAAATACATCATTGGTCAATATTTAAGTACACCCTTGGCTGAAAGTACAGTAGTAGTTAATATTGCATCCTAGGACTGCACAATTGCACTAATGCCCTCCCGTTTGTAGGCCTGACCCAATGTTCTTGTTAAAAAGTCTGACAGCAGTTGGCAGGAAGGAGCGGCGAAATCTCTCTTTGGTACAGCGAGGGTGTAAAAGTCTGTCACTGAAGGAGCTGTAAAGTGTTCTCAGAGTGTCATTGAATGGGTGGGCTGGTTTGTCCAGCATTGATGACAGTTTTGCCGTCATCCTTCTGCCCCCCACTGAGTCCACAGAGTCCAGGGAGCAGCCCAGGACAGAGCTGGCCCTCCTCACCAGTTTGTCCAGTCTCTTTTTGTCTCGGCCCGAGATGCCTCCTGCCCAGGAGACCACTCCATAGAAGATGACTGATGAAACCACCGAGTCATAGAAGTTCCTGAGGAGTGTTCCCCGAACGCCAAAGGACCTCAGCCGCCTGAGTAGGAAGAGTCTGCTCTGACCCTTCATATAGAGAGCGTCTGTGTTGTCGCTCCAGTCCAGTTTATTGTTCAGATGAACACCCAGGTACTTGTAAGTTGAGACCCTCTCAACGTCTGTTCCCTGGATATTCACTGGTGCAGGTGGAGAGTGCCGACGCTTGCGGAAATCCACCACCAGCTCTTTGGATTTCCCAGCGTTGATTTGGAGGCGGTTCTGCTGACACCAGTCCACGAACCCCTGCGTAACCCCTCTGTACTCCCGATCGTCATCGTCAGTGATGAGGCCGACAATCGCAGAGTCATCAGAGAACTTCTGCAGGTGACAGGTTGTGGAATTGTATTTGTAGTCCGAGGTGTAGAGGGTGAACAGGAAGGGAGCCAGCACAGTTCCCTGCGGCGCTCCCGTGCTGCAGAGGAGCACGTCAGACACACAGTCCTGTGTTCTCACGTACTGTGGCCGGTTTGTGAGGTAGTTGTGAATCCATGTGATGAGGTGGTGGGCCACTCCCGCCTGCTCCAGCTTGTCTCCCAATAAGGCGGGCTGGATGGTGTTGAAAGCACTTGAGAAATCAAAGAACATGATCCTCACCGTGCCCCCCGCCTTCTCCAGGTGGAAGAGTGAAGTGTGGAGCAGGTAGATGATGGCATCATCCACACTGATGCCAGGCTGGTATGCAAACTGGAGTGGGTCCATTGAGGAGCTGACCAGGGGGCGCAGATGGACGAGGACCAGTCTCTCCAGGGTCTTCATCAGATGAGACGTCAGCGCCAGTGGTCTGAAGTTGTTGAGCTCCTTCGGATGGGGTGTCTTTGGAACCGGAACCAGGCAGGATGTTTTCCACAGCTGGGGGACTCTGCCCAGCTTCAAGCTCAGGTTGAACATGTGCTGGACGATTCCACACAGCTGGTCTGCGCAGGATTTGAGGAGCTGGGAGCTGATCCCATCTGGGCCTGCCGCCTTCCTCGCCTTCATCTTCCTCAGCTGGTTCTTCACCTGAGATGTTGTGAGGAACAAGGCTGAGCAGGAGGAAGTGGTGGTTGTCTGATGAGGCTGGGAACTGGAGCCTGTGGAGAGAGAGAGGGGCGAGAGAGGGGGAGAGAGGGTCTTGTTCGCAGTGGCAGGAGGGGTGGGTGGGGGCTGCATCAGGGAAGCCTGAGCGGGGTCAGACATTTGATCAAACCTATTCAAAAATAGGTTCAACTCATTTGCCCACTGAAGCCCCCCCCCCTTCCGGGTCTTACCTGCTTGTCCGTGGCCTGAGATGGTCTTCAGGCCCCTCCAGACATCCCTGGCATTGTTCCGCTGCAGTTGTTCTTCCATCCGCATCCTGTAGGACTTTTTCCCCTCTCGGATCCTCCTTCTCAGCTGACGCTGCACTCTCTTCAGCTCGTCCTTGTCGCCTGAAACAAAAGCCCTCTTTTTCTCCTTCAGGAAAGCTTTAATGTCCGGTGTGATCCAGGGTTTGTTGTTGGAGAAACATCTTACAGTCCTGGTGGGAATGGTGTTCTCCATGCAGAAGTTAATATAGTCTGTAACTGTGTCTGTTAGACCATTAATGTCCTCACCGTGAGCTTCGCTGAATACCTCCCACACAGTTGTGTTGAAACAGTCCTTCAAGGCCTCCTCGGCTTCTCCGGACCATCGCTGAACTGTGCGTGTCACAGCTGGCTGCCTGCAGACGAGAGGTTTGTACACAGGCAGGAGAGCAACCAAGTTGTGGTCAGCTTTGCCCAGCGGGGGGAGGGGCAGTGACGTGTACGCCTCCTTGGTGTTGGCATAGAAGAGGTCCAATATTTTATTGTCTCTGGTTTGGCATGTTACATATTGTGTGAATGAAGGCAGAGAGGAGGAAGGAGAAGCATGATTGAAGTCACCAGAGATAAGGAACAAGGCATTTGGGTGCTGTGTTTGTAGCCTGCTCACAGCTGCATTCAGTACATCACAGGCTGTCTCACCGTTAGCAGAGGGAGGCACGTACGCCGCTACCGCGATCACATGACTGAACTCTCGCGGTAAATAGACCGGACGCATGCTAACAGCTATCATCTCAATGTCCCGACTGCAAAGTTGATCCTTAACAGTTATATGCCCAGGGTTACACCATCTATCATTAACAAACACAGCCAGCCCTCCCCCTTTTCTCTTACCGCTCTCCAGTGTCCTGTCCGCGCGTAGTATTTGGAAGCCGTCCAATTCCACGACGGCGTCCGGCGTTAGCTCTGTTAGCCACGACTCCGTGAACACCAGCAAACTAGCCTCCCGGACAATCCTCTCGTGCCGGGTTAGCGCTGTTAGCTCGTCCATTTTGTTGGAGAGGGATCGAACATTCCCCATAATAACGGACGGGAGGACGGGGTGATATCGTCTCCTCCTTGCCTGGCGTTTAGCCCCCGCACGACATCCCCGTCTCTTCCTCCTCAGCTCGCGGGGAATATCGGGTCTCGCTCCGGGAGCCCACGCGGGGTTAGCACGGAGTGCTAACAGCTGATCTCTTGTGTACACGATCGATCCGTAGCTCCGAGTTTCGTCTCCGGACACGATCGCGCAAAAAACAGCCCCCAACAGTAGTAAAACCACCGCAAGTTGGATGTCCATTGCTGAGGTGAGGTAAAAATAAAATAAAAAAGGGTAAAGGGAAAAAACACACGAAAAGGCTCAATAGTGAGCCACGCTGCTGTAAACAGGCAGCCACTCGCGCGGCGCCGGAACCGGAAGGTTACACGGCATGAAGTTAGCGCAGAATTCATATTGGTCCGATATGGATCACGTGACAGGCGAGCGATTTCCTAACTTTCTTTTCACTTAGAGGAGGAAAAGCAACACAATTGTCCTCTTACGATCCGCAATACGTTTTATTAGATTCTTGAAATTCGCACGTCGGACTATTTAACCATTTAAGAGCATTGCGATGCCAGTAAATGGAATACTTCTATTGCTGTTTCCAATTGGTCCACTTTGGGTCACATGGACTACAGTACCCAGCAATTGCTCAGCTTTTGTTTCGTTCGCAGGCTGGCAAGCAACACAGTTGGTCTCGTTTTCAGCTAAAAATGTGTGAGTTTGATGTTTGGCATGTAAATGGTTTGTTGTGATCATTTTACATTGGTCACCGTCACTGTTGCTCGGAATGTCGAGAATCAAGTCGCCCCCTGTGTCAGTTTGCTGATATCGCTTCTCGGACTTTTGGCTAAGATCAAGTGTAGTATCTGTTCTTATCAGTTTAATATCTGATACGTTCCCTATTTGGGGACCATATATTAAATTGATTTTTGGAACTGGGAGATGGAATAGGGGCTTGCTCCGTCCATTCCTCGCATCGACCTGGTATTGCAGTACCGCCAGGAGCGGTGCACCCACCTCTGCTGGTCACAATGAATTTGTTGCTGGATGTTTCCATTCTATGTAGTTCTGTGGGAAAACGAAGAAACCCTTTAAGCAGCTGTCGTGTTTCTCAAAGGCTGTCTCTTGTTTTTGAGACTTTCACCGAATACCATGTCATGCTGCGGCTTAAAGGACATTCTTTCATTGAAGAAAGCGTCGTCTTGCTCCGTTATTGAGGGAACATGCGGTGGGTGGTCATATAAATAATGGTTTCAAATATAGATCATATAAATTTCCTATAAAGTTATAATATTGGCGCTTGGCTAATCAAAAACGTAAATAAGTAAAGTTTTGTAAAGGAGTTTGAATTGTTACACCGCTACATGTTCCTGACCACACAAAGAAACAGGAAATGAGTGCTAGAAAGGCGTGGGGCAGGGTCAATTCAATTCTCGCTTTGAATTCTTGTTAGAATTTAAGCAAGGCGTGATGGGAATGTTTTTGCTGATTCTTTTGACCTCATTCACAAATATTTACTTAATGCAAGTCTAAAAGAGACTACTTAAATTAATGTACGTGTCATGCATCATCCAGCGTGTATGTGTGTGCATGCGATCACACGTGCGTTGCAATCGGGCCCGTGACTGAAGATGGTGTGGGTGCTTAACCTTTTGGCCTGGCAATGTGTACATCTCATACTTACCTGGCAGGGGAGATACCATGATCACGAAGGTGGTTCACCCAGGGTGAGGCTCAGCCATTGCACTCCGGCTGTACTGACCCCTGCGAATTCCCCAAATGTGGGAATCTCGACTGCACAATTTCTGACAGTGGGGGACTGCGTTCGCGCTCTCCCCTGATTTCTGATGTTAATGACAATGAAATAAAATCATTCATGTCACTTAGTGAGCACGGTATCATGCTTATTTGTCAACATGCGATAAATAGTTAGCTTCTTTCGCAGTTGACAAATTACTGTCATTCACCTCCACACAAGTGGTGGCGCTAGCAAGTGACAATGTCAATTGGGAAGCAGGAAGTGCGTGTAAACGAAAAGATCTCGGTTTTTTTAGTCTGTTTAGGACTGTTTTACATGGTTACACGGCATGAAGTTAGCGCAGAATTCATATTGGTCCGATATGGATCACGTGACAGGCGAGCGATTTCCTAACTTTCTTTTCACTTAGAGGAGGAAAAGCAACACAATTGTCCTCTTACGATCCGCAATACGTTTTATTAGATTCTTGAAATTCGCACGTCGGACTATTTAACCATTTAAGAGCATTGCGATGCCAGTAAATGGAATACTTCTATTGCTGTTTCCAATTGGTCCACTTTGGGTCACATGGACTACAGTACCCAGCAATTGCTCAGCTTTTGTTTCGTTTGCAGGCTGGCAAGCAACACAGTTGGTCTCGTTTTCAGCTAAAAATGTGTGAGTTTGATGTTTGGCATGTAAATGGTTTGTTGTGATCATTTTACATTGGTCACCGTCACTGTTGCTCGGAATGTCGAGAATCAAGTCGCCCCCTGTGTCAGTTTGCTGATATCGCTTCTCGGCCTTTTGGCTAAGATCAAGTGTAGTATCTGTTCTTATCAGTTTAATATCTGATACGTTCCCTATTTGGGGACCATATATTAAATTGATTTTTGGAACTGGGAGATGGAATAGGGGCTTGCTCCGTCCATTCCACGCATCGACCTGGTATTGCTGTACCGCCAGGAGCGGTGCACCCACCTCTGCTGGTCACAATGAATTTGTTGCTGGATGTTTCCATTCTATGTAGTTCTGTGGGAAAACGAAGAAACCCTTTAAGCAGCTGTCGTGTTTCTCAAAGGCTGTCTCTTGTTTTTGAGACTTTCACCGAATACCATGTCATGCTGCGGCTTAAAGGACATTCTTTCATTGAAGAAAGCGTCGTCTTGCTCCGTTATTGAGGGAACATGCGGTGGGTGGTCATATAAATAATGGTTTCAAATATAGATCATATAAATTTCCTATAAAGTTATAATATTGGCGCTTGGCTAATCAAAAACGTAAATAAGTAAAGTTTTGTAAAGGAGTTTGAATTGTTACACCGCTACATGTTCCTGACCACACAAAGAAACAGGAAATGAGTGCTAGAAAGGCGTGGGGCAGGGTCAATTCAATTCTCGCTTTTAATTCTTGTTAGAATTTAAGCAAGGCGTGATGGGAATGTTTTTGCTGATTCTTTTGACCTCATTCACAAATATTTACTTAATGCAAGTCTAAAAGAGACTACTTAAATTAATGTACGTGTCATGCATCATCCAGCGTGTATGTGTGTGCATGCGATCACACGTGCGTTGCAATCGGGCCCGTGACTGAAGATGGTGTGGGTGCTTAACCTTTTGGCCTGGCAATGTGTACATCTCATACTTACCTGGCAGGGGAGATACCATGATCACGAAGGTGGTTCACCCAGGGTGAGGCTCAGCCATTGCACTCCGGCTGTACTGACCCCTGCGAATTCCCCAAATGTGGGAATCTCGACTGCACAATTTCTGACAGTGGGGGACTGCGTTCGCGCTCTCCCCTGATTTCTGATGGTAATGACAATGAAATAAAATCATTCATGTCACTTAGTGAGCACGGTATCATGCTTATTTGTCAACATGCGATAAATAGTTAGCTTCTTTCGCAGTTGACAAATTACTGTCATTCACCTCCACACAAGTGGTGGCGCTAGCAAGTGACAATGTCAATTGGGAAGCAGGAAGTGCGTGTAAACGAAAAGATCTCGGTTTTTTAGTCTGTTTAGGACTGTTTTACATGGTTACACGGCATGAAGTTAGCGCAGAATTCATATTGGTCCGATATGGATCACGTGACAGGCGAGCGATTTCCTAACTTTCTTTTCACTTAGAGGAGGAAAAGCAACACAATTGTCCTCTTACGATCCGCAATACGTTTTATTAGATTCTTGAAATTCGCACGTCGGACTATTTAACCATTTAAGAGCATTGCGATGCCAGTAAATGGAATACTTCTATTGCTGTTTCCAATTGGTCCACTTTGGGTCACATGGACTACAGTACCCAGCAATTGCTCAGCTTTTGTTTCGTTCGCAGGCTGGCAAGCAACACAGTTGGTCTCGTTTTCAGCTAAAAATGTGTGAGTTTGATGTTTGGCATGTAAATGGTTTGTTGTGATCATTTTACATTGGTCACCGTCACTGTTGCTCGGAATGTCGAGAATCAAGTCGCCCCCTGTGTCAGTTTGCTGATATCGCTTCTCGGCCTTTTGGCTAAGATCAAGTGTAGTATCTGTTCTTATCAGTTTAATATCTGATACGTTCCCTATTTGGGGACCATATATTAAATTGATTTTTGGAACTGGGAGATGGAATAGGGGCTTGCTCCGTCCATTCCACGCATCGACCTGGTATTGCAGTACCGCCAGGAGCGGTGCACCCACCTCTGCTGGTCACAATGAATTTGTTGCTGGATGTTTCCATTCTATGTAGTTCTGTGGGAAAACGAAGAAACCCTTTAAGCAGCTGTCGTGTTTCTCAAAGGCTGTCTCTTGTTTTTGAGACTTTCACCGAATACCATGTCATGCTGCGGCTTAAAGGACATTCTTTCATTGAAGAAAGCGTCGTCTTGCTCCGTTATTGAGGGAACATGCGGTGGGTGGTCATATAAATAATGGTTTCAAATATAGATCATATAAATTTCCTATAAAGTTATAATATTGGCGCTTGGCTAATCAAAAACGTAAATAAGTAAAGTTTTGTAAAGGAGTTTGAATTGTGACACCGCTACATGTTCCTGACCACACAAAGAAACAGGAAATGAGTGCTAGAAAGGCGTGGGGCCGGGTCAATTCAATTCTCGCTTTGAATTCTTGTTAGAATTTAAGCAAGGCGTGATGGGAATGTTTTTGCTGATTCTTTTGACCTCATTCACAAATATTTACTTAATGCAAGTCTAAAAGAGACTACTTAAATTAATGTACGTGTCATGCATCATCCAGCGTGTATGTGTGTGCATGCGATCACACGTGCGTTGCAATCGGGCCCGTGACTGAAGATGGTGTGGGTGCTTCACCTTTTGGCCTGGCAATGTGTACATCTCATACTTACCTGGCAGGCGAGATACCATGATCACGAAGGTGGTTCAGCCAGGGTGAGGCTCAGCCATTGCACTCCGGCTGTACTGACCCCTGCGAATTCCCCAAATGTGGGAATCTCGACTGCACAATTTCTGACAGTGGGGGACTGCGTTCGCGCTCTCCCCTGATTTCTGATGGTTATGACAATGAAATAAAATCATTCATGTCACTTAGTGAGCACGGTATCATGCTTATTTGTCAACATGCGATAAATAGTTAGCTTCTTTCGCAGTTGACAAATTACTGTCATTCACCTCCACACAAGTGGTGGCGCTAGCAAATGACAATGTCAATTGGGAAGCAGGAAGTGCGTGTAAACGAAAAGATCTCGGTTTTTTAGTCTGTTTAGGACTGTTTTACATAAGATAAGATAAGATAAGATAAGATGTCCTTTATTAGTCCCACAATGGGGAAATTTGAGGTGTTACAGCAGCAAAGATATAGATCACACAGAGTCGGCGGCGTAATGTAGCCGTTAATGTATAACATTAGCAGCAGACATTCAGAAAAAGCATGCAAATATACACAGTATAAACGTATCTAAGTGTAAGGAAACACTCCTAATGTTTGTCCATTATACGGAGGGGGAAACGCTGTAATGATAAAAACTACTGAATGATTGAAAATACTGCAATCATAAAAATATTGCAATGATAAAAGTACTGTAATGGTAAGAGTACTGAAATGATAGAAAAGTACTGCATGATAGAAAATACTGCAATGGTAAAAGTACTGTAATAGTAAAAGTACTGCAACGATAGAAAAATACTGCAATGATGAAAGTACTGCAATGATAAAAGTACTGTAATAGTGAACATCCTGCAGTGGTAGAAATACTACAGTGCTAGAAGTATTGTAATAAGAATACTGTAATGGTAAACAAAATACATCATTGGTCAATATTTAAGTACACCCTTGGCTGAAAGTACAGTAGTAGTTAATATTGCATCCTAGGACTGCACAATTGCACTAATGCCCTCCCGTTTGTAGGCCTGACCCAATGTTCTTGTTAAAAAGTCTGACAGCAGTTGGCAGGAAGGAGCGGCGAAATCTCTCTTTGGTACAGCGAGGGTGTAAAAGTCTGTCACTGAAGGAGCTGTAAAGTGTTCTCAGAGTGTCATTGAATGGGTGGGCTGGTTTGTCCAGCATTGATGACAGTTTTGCCGTCATCCTTCTGCCCCCCACTGAGTCCACAGAGTCCAGGGAGCAGCCCAGGACAGAGCTGGCCCTCCTCACCAGTTTGTCCAGTCTCTTTTTGTCTCGGCCCGAGATGCCTCCTGCCCAGGAGACCACTCCATAGAAGATGACTGATGAAACCACCGAGTCATAGAAGTTCCTGAGGAGTGTTCCCCGAACGCCAAAGGACCTCAGCCGCCTGAGTAGGAAGAGTCTGCTCTGACCCTTCATATAGAGAGCGTCTGTGTTGTCGCTCCAGTCCAGTTTATTGTTCAGATGAACACCCAGGTACTTGTAAGTTGAGACCCTCTCAACGTCTGTTCCCTGGATATTCACTGGTGCAGGTGGAGAGTGCCGACGCTTGCGGAAATCCACCACCAGCTCTTTGGATTTCCCAGCGTTGATTTGGAGGCGGTTCTGCTGACACCAGTCCACGAACCCCTGCGTAACCCCTCTGTACTCCCGATCGTCATCGTCAGTGATGAGGCCGACAATCGCAGAGTCATCAGAGAACTTCTGCAGGTGACAGGTTGTGGAATTGTATTTGTAGTCCGAGGTGTAGAGGGTGAACAGGAAGGGAGCCAGCACAGTTCCCTGCGGCGCTCCCGTGCTGCAGAGGAGCACGTCAGACACACAGTCCTGTGTTCTCACGTACTGTGGCCGGTTTGTGAGGTAGTTGTGAATCCATGTGATGAGGTGGTGGGCCACTCCCGCCTGCTCCAGCTTGTCTCCCAATAAGGCGGGCTGGATGGTGTTGAAAGCACTTGAGAAATCAAAGAACATGATCCTCACCGTGCCCCCCGCCTTCTCCAGGTGGAAGAGTGAAGTGTGGAGCAGGTAGATGATGGCATCATCCACACTGATGCCAGGCTGGTATGCAAACTGGAGTGGGTCCATTGAGGAGCTGACCAGGGGGCGCAGATGGACGAGGACCAGTCTCTCCAGGGTCTTCATCAGATGAGACGTCAGCGCCAGTGGTCTGAAGTTGTTGAGCTCCTTCGGATGGGGTGTCTTTGGAACCGGAACCAGGCAGGATGTTTTCCACAGCTGGGGGACTCTGCCCAGCTTCAAGCTCAGGTTGAACATGTGCTGGACGATTCCACACAGCTGGTCTGCGCAGGATTTGAGGAGCTGGGAGCTGATCCCATCTGGGCCTGCCGCCTTCCTCGCCTTCATCTTCCTCAGCTGGTTCTTCACCTGAGATGTTGTGAGGAACAAGGCTGAGCAGGAGGAAGTGGTGGTTGTCTGATGAGGCTGGGAACTGGAGCCTGTGGAGAGAGAGAGGGGCGAGAGAGGGGGAGAGAGGGTCTTGTTCGCAGTGGCAGGAGGGGTGGGTGGGGGCTGCATCAGGGAAGCCTGAGCGGGGTCAGACATTTGATCAAACCTATTCAAAAATAGGTTCAACTCATTTGCCCACTGAAGCCCCCCCCCCTTCCGGGTCTTACCTGCTTGTCCGTGGCCTGAGATGGTCTTCAGGCCCCTCCAGACATCCCTGGCATTGTTCCGCTGCAGTTGTTCTTCCATCCGCATCCTGTAGGACTTTTTCCCCTCTCGGATCCTCCTTCTCAGCTGACGCTGCACTCTCTTCAGCTCGTCCTTGTCGCCTGAAACAAAAGCCCTCTTTTTCTCCTTCAGGAAAGCTTTAATGTCCGGTGTGATCCAGGGTTTGTTGTTGGAGAAACATCTTACAGTCCTGGTGGGAATGGTGTTCTCCATGCAGAAGTTAATATAGTCTGTAACTGTGTCTGTTAGACCATTAATGTCCTCACCGTGAGCTTCGCTGAATACCTCCCACACAGTTGTGTTGAAACAGTCCTTCAAGGCCTCCTCGGCTTCTCCGGACCATCGCTGAACTGTGCGTGTCACAGCTGGCTGCCTGCAGACGAGAGGTTTGTACACAGGCAGGAGAGCAACCAAGTTGTGGTCAGCTTTGCCCAGCGGGGGGAGGGGCAGTGACGTGTACGCCTCCTTGGTGTTGGCATAGAAGAGGTCCAATATTTTATTGTCTCTGGTTTGGCATGTTACATATTGTGTGAATGAAGGCAGAGAGGAGGAAGGAGAAGCATGATTGAAGTCACCAGAGATAAGGAACAAGGCATTTGGGTGCTGTGTTTGTAGCCTGCTCACAGCTGCATTCAGTACATCACAGGCTGTCTCACCGTTAGCAGAGGGAGGCACGTACGCCGCTACCGCGATCACATGACTGAACTCTCGCGGTAAATAGACCGGACGCATGCTAACAGCTATCATCTCAATGTCCCGACTGCAAAGTTGATCCTTAACAGTTATATGCCCAGGGTTACACCATCTATCATTAACAAACACAGCCAGCCCTCCCCCTTTTCTCTTACCGCTCTCCAGTGTCCTGTCCGCGCGTAGTATTTGGAAGCCGTCCAATTCCACGACGGCGTCCGGCGTTAGCTCTGTTAGCCACGACTCCGTGAACACCAGCAAACTAGCCTCCCGGACAATCCTCTCGTGCCGGGTTAGCGCTGTTAGCTCGTCCATTTTGTTGGAGAGGGATCGAACATTCCCCATAATAACGGACGGGAGGACGGGGTGATATCGTCTCCTCCTTGCCTGGCGTTTAGCCCCCGCACGACATCCCCGTCTCTTCCTCCTCAGCTCGCGGGGAATATCGGGTCTCGCTCCGGGAGCCCACGCGGGGTTAGCACGGAGTGCTAACAGCTGATCTCTTGTGTACACGATCGATCCGTAGCTCCGAGTTTCGTCTCCGGACACGATCGCGCAAAAAACAGCCCCCAACAGTAGTAAAACCACCGCAAGTTGGATGTCCATTGCTGAGGTGAGGTAAAAATAAAATAAAAAAGGGTAAAGGGAAAAAACACACGAAAAGGCTCAATAGTGAGCCACGCTGCTGTAAACAGGCAGCCACTCGCGCGGCGCCGGAACCGGAAGGTTACACGGCATGAAGTTAGCGCAGAATTCATATTGGTCCGATATGGATCACGTGACAGGCGAGCGATTTCCTAACTTTCTTTTCACTTAGAGGAGGAAAAGCAACACAATTGTCCTCTTACGATCCGCAATACGTTTTATTAGATTCTTGAAATTCGCACGTCGGACTATTTAACCATTTAAGAGCATTGCGATGCCAGTAAATGGAATACTTCTATTGCTGTTTCCAATTGGTCCACTTTGGGTCACATGGACTACAGTACCCAGCAATTGCTCAGCTTTTGTTTCGTTCGCAGGCTGGCAAGCAACACAGTTGGTCTCGTTTTCAGCTAAAAATGTGTGAGTTTGATGTTTGGCATGTAAATGGTTTGTTGTGATCATTTTACATTGGTCACCGTCACTGTTGCTCGGAATGTCGAGAATCAAGTCGCCCCCTGTGTCAGTTTGCTGATATCGCTTCTCGGCTTTTTGGCTAAGATCAAGTGTAGTATCTGTTCTTATCAGTTTAATATCTGATACGTTCCCTATTTGGGGACCATATATTAAATTGATTTTTGGAACTGGGAGATGGAATAGGGGCTTGCTCCGTCCATTCCTCGCATCGACCTGGTATTGCAGTACCGCCAGGAGCGGTGCACCCACCTCTGCTGGTCACAATGAATTTGTTGCTGGATGTTTCCATTCTATGTAGTTCTGTGGGAAAACGAAGAAACCCTTTAAGCAGCTGTCGTGTTTCTCAAAGGCTGTCTCTTGTTTTTGAGACTTTCACCGAATACCATGTCATGCTGCGGCTTAAAGGACATTCTTTCATTGAAGAAAGCGTCGTCTTGCTCCGTTATTGAGGGAACATGCGGTGGGTGGTCATATAAATAATGGTTTCAAATATAGATCATATAAATTTCCTATAAAGTTATAATATTGGCGCTTGGCTAATCAAAAACGTAAATAAGTAAAGTTTTGTAAAGGAGTTTGAATTGTTACACCGCTACATGTTCCTGACCACACAAAGAAACAGGAAATGAGTGCTAGAAAGGCGTGGGGCAGGGTCAATTCAATTCTCGCTTTGAATTCTTGTTAGAATTTAAGCAAGGCGTGATGGGAATGTTTTTGCTGATTCTTTTGACCTCATTCACAAATATTTACTTAATGCAAGTCTAAAAGAGACTACTTAAATTAATGTACGTGTCATGCATCATCCAGCGTGTATGTGTGTGCATGCGATCACACGTGCGTTGCAATCGGGCCCGTGACTGAAGATGGTGTGGGTGCTTAACCTTTTGGCCTGGCAATGTGTACATCTCATACTTACCTGGCAGGGGAGATACCATGATCACGAAGGTGGTTCACCCAGGGTGAGGCTCAGCCATTGCACTCCGGCTGTACTGACCCCTGCGAATTCCCCAAATGTGGGAATCTCGACTGCACAATTTCTGACAGTGGGGGACTGCGTTCGCGCTCTCCCCTGATTTCTGATGTTAATGACAATGAAATAAAATCATTCATGTCACTTAGTGAGCACGGTATCATGCTTATTTGTCAACATGCGATAAATAGTTAGCTTCTTTCGCAGTTGACAAATTACTGTCATTCACCTCCACACAAGTGGTGGCGCTAGCAAGTGACAATGTCAATTGGGAAGCAGGAAGTGCGTGTAAACGAAAAGATCTCGGTTTTTTTAGTCTGTTTAGGACTGTTTTACATGGTTACACGGCATGAAGTTAGCGCAGAATTCATATTGGTCCGATATGGATCACGTGACAGGCGAGCGATTTCCTAACTTTCTTTTCACTTAGAGGAGGAAAAGCAACACAATTGTCCTCTTACGATCCGCAATACGTTTTATTAGATTCTTGAAATTCGCACGTCGGACTATTTAACCATTTAAGAGCATTGCGATGCCAGTAAATGGAATACTTCTATTGCTGTTTCCAATTGGTCCACTTTGGGTCACATGGACTACAGTACCCAGCAATTGCTCAGCTTTTGTTTCGTTCGCAGGCTGGCAAGCAACACAGTTGGTCTCGTTTTCAGCTAAAAATGTGTGAGTTTGATGTTTGGCATGTAAATGGTTTGTTGTGATCATTTTACATTGGTCACCGTCACTGTTGCTCGGAATGTCGAGAATCAAGTCGCCCCCTGTGTCAGTTTGCTGATATCGCTTCTCGGCCTTTTGGCTAAGATCAAGTGTAGTATCTGTTCTTATCAGTTTAATATCTGATACGTTCCCTATTTGGGGACCATATATTAAATTGATTTTTGGAACTGGGAGATGGAATAGGGGCTTGCTCCGTCCATTCCACGCATCGACCTGGTATTGCTGTACCGCCAGGAGCGGTGCACCCACCTCTGCTGGTCACAATGAATTTGTTGCTGGATGTTTCCATTCTATGTAGTTCTGTGGGAAAACGAAGAAACCCTTTAAGCAGCTGTCGTGTTTCTCAAAGGCTGTCTCTTGTTTTTGAGACTTTCACCGAATACCATGTCATGCTGCGGCTTAAAGGACATTCTTTCATTGAAGAAAGCGTCGTCTTGCTCCGTTATTGAGGGAACATGCGGTGGGTGGTCATATAAATAATGGTTTCAAATATAGATCATATAAATTTCCTATAAAGTTATAATATTGGCGCTTGGCTAATCAAAAACGTAAATAAGTAAAGTTTTGTAAAGGAGTTTGAATTGTTACACCGCTACATGTTCCTGACCACACAAAGAAACAGGAAATGAGTGCTAGAAAGGCGTGGGGCAGGGTCAATTCAATTCTCGCTTTTAATTCTTGTTAGAATTTAAGCAAGGCGTGATGGGAATGTTTTTGCTGATTCTTTTGACCTCATTCACAAATATTTACTTAATGCAAGTCTAAAAGAGACTACTTAAATTAATGTACGTGTCATGCATCATCCAGCGTGTATGTGTGTGCATGCGATCACACGTGCGTTGCAATCGGGCCCGTGACTGAAGATGGTGTGGGTGCTTAACCTTTTGGCCTGGCAATGTGTACATCTCATACTTACCTGGCAGGGGAGATACCATGATCACGAAGGTGGTTCACCCAGGGTGAGGCTCAGCCATTGCACTCCGGCTGTACTGACCCCTGCGAATTCCCCAAATGTGGGAATCTCGACTGCACAATTTCTGACAGTGGGGGACTGCGTTCGCGCTCTCCCCTGATTTCTGATGGTAATGACAATGAAATAAAATCATTCATGTCACTTAGTGAGCACGGTATCATGCTTATTTGTCAACATGCGATAAATAGTTAGCTTCTTTCGCAGTTGACAAATTACTGTCATTCACCTCCACACAAGTGGTGGCGCTAGCAAGTGACAATGTCAATTGGGAAGCAGGAAGTGCGTGTAAACGAAAAGATCTCGGTTTTTTAGTCTGTTTAGGACTGTTTTACATGGTTACACGGCATGAAGTTAGCGCAGAATTCATATTGGTCCGATATGGATCACGTGACAGGCGAGCGATTTCCTAACTTTCTTTTCACTTAGAGGAGGAAAAGCAACACAATTGTCCTCTTACGATCCGCAATACGTTTTATTAGATTCTTGAAATTCGCACGTCGGACTATTTAACCATTTAAGAGCATTGCGATGCCAGTAAATGGAATACTTCTATTGCTGTTTCCAATTGGTCCACTTTGGGTCACATGGACTACAGTACCCAGCAATTGCTCAGCTTTTGTTTCGTTCGCAGGCTGGCAAGCAACACAGTTGGTCTCGTTTTCAGCTAAAAATGTGTGAGTTTGATGTTTGGCATGTAAATGGTTTGTTGTGATCATTTTACATTGGTCACCGTCACTGTTGCTCGGAATGTCGAGAATCAAGTCGCCCCCTGTGTCAGTTTGCTGATATCGCTTCTCGGCCTTTTGGCTAAGATCAAGTGTAGTATCTGTTCTTATCAGTTTAATATCTGATACGTTCCCTATTTGGGGACCATATATTAAATTGATTTTTGGAACTGGGAGATGGAATAGGGGCTTGCTCCGTCCATTCCACGCATCGACCTGGTATTGCAGTACCGCCAGGAGCGGTGCACCCACCTCTGCTGGTCACAATGAATTTGTTGCTGGATGTTTCCATTCTATGTAGTTCTGTGGGAGAACGAAGAAACCCTTTAAGCAGCTGTCGTGTTTCTCAAAGGCTGTCTCTTGTTTTTGAGACTTTCACCGAATACCATGTCATGCTGCGGTTTAAAGGACATTCTTTCATTGAAGAAAGCGTCGTCTTGCTCCGTTATTGAGGGAACATGCGGTGGGTGGTCATATAAATAATGGTTTCAAATATAGATCATATAAATTTCCTATAAAGTTATAATATTGGCGCTTGGCTAATCAAAAACGTAAATAAGTAAAGTTTTGTAAAGGAGTTTGAATTGTTACACCGCTACATGTTCCTGACCACACAAAGAAACAGGAAATGAGTGCTAGAAAGGCGTGGGGCCGGGTCAATTCAATTCTCGCTTTGAATTCTTGTTAGAATTTAAGCAAGGCGTGATGGGAATGTTTTTGCTGATTCTTTTGACCTCATTCACAAATATTTACTTAATGCAAGTCTAAAAGAGACTACTTAAATTAATGTACGTGTCATGCATCATCCAGCGTGTATGTGTGTGCATGCGATCACACGTGCGTTGCAATCGGGCCCGTGACTGAAGATGGTGTGGGTGCTTAACCTTTTGGCCTGGCAATGTGTACATCTCATACTTACCTGGCAGGGGAGATACCATGATCACGAAGGTGGTTCACCCAGGGTGAGGCTCAGCCATTGCACTCCGGCTGTACTGACCCCTGCGAATTCCCCAAATGTGGGAATCTCGACTGCACAATTTCTGACAGTGGGGGACTGCGTTCGCGCTCTCCCCTGATTTCTGATGGTTATGACAATGAAATAAAATCATTCATGTCACTTAGTGAGCACGGTATCATGCTTATTTGTCAACATGCGATAAATAGTTAGCTTCTTTCGCAGTTGACAAATTACTGTCATTCACCTCCACACAAGTGGTGGCGCTAGCAAGTGACAATGTCAATTGGGAAGCAGGAAGTGCGTGTAAACGAAAAGATCTCGGTTTTTTAGTCTGTTTAGGACTGTTTTACATGGTTACACGGCATGAAGTTAGCGCAGAATTCATATTGGTCCGATATGGATCACGTGACAGGCGAGCGATTTCCTAACTTTCTTTTCACTTAGAGGAGGAAAAGCAACACAATTGTCCTCTTACGATCCGCAATACGTTTTATTAGATTCTTGAAATTCGCACGTCGGACTATTTAACCATTTAAGAGCATTGCGATGCCAGTAAATGGAATACTTCTATTGCTGTTTCCAATTGGTCCACTTTGGGTCACATGGACTACAGTACCCAGCAATTGCTCAGCTTTTGTTTCGTTCGCAGGCTGGCAAGCAACACAGTTGGTCTCGTTTTCAGCTAAAAATGTGTGAGTTTGATGTTTGGCATGTAAATGGTTTGTTGTGATCATTTTACATTGGTCACCGTCACTGTTGCTCGGAATGTCGAGAATCAAGTCGCCCCCTGTGTCAGTTTGCTGATATCGCTTCTCGGCCTTTTGGCTAAGATCAAGTGTAGTATCTGTTCTTATCAGTTTAATATCTGATACGTTCCCTATTTGGGGACCATATATTAAATTGATTTTTGGAACTGGGAGATGGAATAGGGGCTTGCTCCGTCCATTCCACGCATCGACCTGGTATTGCAGTACCGCCAGGAGCGGTGCACCCACCTCTGCTGGTCACAATGAATTTGTTGCTGGATGTTTCCATTCTATGTAGTTCTGTGGGAAAACGAAGAAACCCTTTAAGCAGCTGTCGTGTTTCTCAAAGGCTGTCTCTTGTTTTTGAGACTTTCACCGAATACCATGTCATGCTGCGGCTTAAAGGACATTCTTTCATTGAAGAAAGCGTCGTCTTGCTCCGTTATTGAGGGAACATGCGGTGGGTGGTCATATAAATAATGGTTTCAAATATAGATCATATAAATTTCCTATAAAGTTATAATATTGGCGCTTGGCTAATCAAAAACGTAAATAAGTAAAGTTTTGTAAAGGAGTTTGAATTGTTACACCGCTACATGTTCCTGACCACACAAAGAAACAGGAAATGAGTGCTAGAAAGGCGTGGGGCCGGGTCAATTCAATTCTCGCTTTGAATTCTTGTTAGAATTTAAGCAAGGCGTGATGGGAATGTTTTTGCTGATTCTTTTGACCTCATTCACAAATATTTACTTAATGCAAGTCTAAAAGAGACTACTTAAATTAATGTACGTGTCATGCATCATCCAGCGTGTATGTGTGTGCATGCGATCACACGTGCGTTGCAATCGGGCCCGTGACTGAAGATGGTGTGGGTGCTTAACCTTTTGGCCTGGCAATGTGTACATCTCATACTTACCTGGCAGGGGAGATACCATGATCACGAAGGTGGTTCACCCAGGGTGAGGCTCAGCCATTGCACTCCGGCTGTACTGACCCCTGCGAATTCCCCAAATGTGGGAATCTCGACTGCACAATTTCTGACAGTGGGGGACTGCGTTCGCGCTCTCCCCTGATTTCTGATGGTAATGACAATGAAATAAAATCATTCATGTCACTTAGTGAGCACGGTATCATGCTTATTTGTCAACATGCGATAAATAGTTAGCTTCTTTCGCAGTTGACAAATTACTGTCATTCACCTCCACACAAGTGGTGGCGCTAGCAAGTGACAATGTCAATTGGGAAGCAGGAAGTGCGTGTAAACGAAAAGATCTCGGTTTTTTAGTCTGTTTAGGACTGTTTTACATGGTTACACGGCATGAAGTTAGCGCAGAATTCATATTGGTCCGATATGGATCACGTGACAGGCGAGCGATTTCCTAACTTTCTTTTCACTTAGAGGAGGAAAAGCAACACAATTGTCCTCTTACGATCCGCAATACGTTTTATTAGATTCTTGAAATTCGCACGTCGGACTATTTAACCATTTAAGAGCATTGCGATGCCAGTAAATGGAATACTTCTATTGCTGTTTCCAATTGGTCCACTTTGGGTCACATGGACTACAGTACCCAGCAATTGCTCAGCTTTTGTTTCGTTCGCAGGCTGGCAAGCAACACAGTTGGTCTCGTTTTCAGCTAAAAATGTGTGAGTTTGATGTTTGGCATGTAAATGGTTTGTTGTGATCATTTTACATTGGTCACCGTCACTGTTGCTCGGAATGTCGAGAATCAAGTCGCCCCCTGTGTCAGTTTGCTGATATCGCTTCTCGGCCTTTTGGCTAAGATCAAGTGTAGTATCTGTTCTTATCAGTTTAATATCTGATACGTTCCCTATTTGGGGACCATATATTAAATTGATTTTTGGAACTGGGAGATGGAATAGGGGCTTGCTCCGTCCATTCCACGCATCGACCTGGTATTGCAGTACCGCCAGGAGCGGTGCACCCACCTCTGCTGGTCACAATGAATTTGTTGCTGGATGTTTCCATTCTATGTAGTTCTGTGGGAGAACGAAGAAACCCTTTAAGCAGCTGTCGTGTTTCTCAAAGGCTGTCTCTTGTTTTTGAGACTTTCACCGAATACCATGTCATGCTGCGGTTTAAAGGACATTCTTTCATTGAAGAAAGCGTCGTCTTGCTCCGTTATTGAGGGAACATGCGGTGGGTGGTCATATAAATAATGGTTTCAAATATAGATCATATAAATTTCCTATAAAGTTATAATATTGGCGCTTGGCTAATCAAAAACGTAAATAAGTAAAGTTTTGTAAAGGAGTTTGAATTGTTACACCGCTACATGTTCCTGACCACACAAAGAAACAGGAAATGAGTGCTAGAAAGGCGTGGGGCCGGGTCAATTCAATTCTCGCTTTGAATTCTTGTTAGAATTTAAGCAAGGCGTGATGGGAATGTTTTTGCTGATTCTTTTGACCTCATTCACAAATATTTACTTAATGCAAGTCTAAAAGAGACTACTTAAATTAATGTACGTGTCATGCATCATCCAGCGTGTATGTGTGTGCATGCGATCACACGTGCGTTGCAATCGGGCCCGTGACTGAAGATGGTGTGGGTGCTTAACCTTTTGGCCTGGCAATGTGTACATCTCATACTTACCTGGCAGGGGAGATACCATGATCACGAAGGTGGTTCACCCAGGGTGAGGCTCAGCCATTGCACTCCGGCTGTACTGACCCCTGCGAATTCCCCAAATGTGGGAATCTCGACTGCACAATTTCTGACAGTGGGGGACTGCGTTCGCGCTCTCCCCTGATTTCTGATGGTTATGACAATGAAATAAAATCATTCATGTCACTTAGTGAGCACGGTATCATGCTTATTTGTCAACATGCGATAAATAGTTAGCTTCTTTCGCAGTTGACAAATTACTGTCATTCACCTCCACACAAGTGGTGGCGCTAGCAAGTGACAATGTCAATTGGGAAGCAGGAAGTGCGTGTAAACGAAAAGATCTCGGTTTTTTAGTCTGTTTAGGACTGTTTTACATGGTTACACGGCATGAAGTTAGCGCAGAATTCATATTGGTCCGATATGGATCACGTGACAGGCGAGCGATTTCCTAACTTTCTTTTCACTTAGAGGAGGAAAAGCAACACAATTGTCCTCTTACGATCCGCAATACGTTTTATTAGATTCTTGAAATTCGCACGTCGGACTATTTAACCATTTAAGAGCATTGCGATGCCAGTAAATGGAATACTTCTATTGCTGTTTCCAATTGGTCCACTTTGGGTCACATGGACTACAGTACCCAGCAATTGCTCAGCTTTTGTTTCGTTCGCAGGCTGGCAAGCAACACAGTTGGTCTCGTTTTCAGCTAAAAATGTGTGAGTTTGATGTTTGGCATGTAAATGGTTTGTTGTGATCATTTTACATTGGTCACCGTCACTGTTGCTCGGAATGTCGAGAATCAAGTCGCCCCCTGTGTCAGTTTGCTGATATCGCTTCTCGGCCTTTTGGCTAAGATCAAGTGTAGTATCTGTTCTTATCAGTTTAATATCTGATACGTTCCCTATTTGGGGACCATATATTAAATTGATTTTTGGAACTGGGAGATGGAATAGGGGCTTGCTCCGTCCATTCCACGCATCGACCTGGTATTGCAGTACCGCCAGGAGCGGTGCACCCACCTCTGCTGGTCACAATGAATTTGTTGCTGGATGTTTCCATTCTATGTAGTTCTGTGGGAAAACGAAGAAACCCTTTAAGCAGCTGTCGTGTTTCTCAAAGGCTGTCTCTTGTTTTTGAGACTTTCACCGAATACCATGTCATGCTGCGGCTTAAAGGACATTCTTTCATTGAAGAAAGCGTCGTCTTGCTCCGTTATTGAGGGAACATGCGGTGGGTGGTCATATAAATAATGGTTTCAAATATAGATCATATAAATTTCCTATAAAGTTATAATATTGGCGCTTGGCTAATCAAAAACGTAAATAAGTAAAGTTTTGTAAAGGAGTTTGAATTGTTACACCGCTACATGTTCCTGACCACACAAAGAAACAGGAAATGAGTGCTAGAAAGGCGTGGGGCCGGGTCAATTCAATTCTCGCTTTGAATTCTTGTTAGAATTTAAGCAAGGCGTGATGGGAATGTTTTTGCTGATTCTTTTGACCTCATTCACAAATATTTACTTAATGCAAGTCTAAAAGAGACTACTTAAATTAATGTACGTGTCATGCATCATCCAGCGTGTATGTGTGTGCATGCGATCACACGTGCGTTGCAATCGGGCCCGTGACTGAAGATGGTGTGGGTGCTTAACCTTTTGGCCTGGCAATGTGTACATCTCATACTTACCTGGCAGGGGAGATACCATGATCACGAAGGTGGTTCACCCAGGGTGAGGCTCAGCCATTGCACTCCGGCTGCACTGACCCCTGCGAATTCCCCAAATGTGGGAATCTCGACTGCACAATTTCTGACAGTGGGGGACTGCGTTCGCGCTCTCCCCTGATTTCTGATGGTAATGACAATGAAATAAAATCGTTCATGTCACTTAGTGAGCACGGTATCATGCTTATTTGTCAACATGCGATAAATAGTTAGCTTCTTTCGCAGTTGACAAATTACTGTCATTCACCTCCACACAAGTGGTGGCGCTAGCAAGTGACAATGTCAATTGGGAAGCAGGAAGTGCGTGTAAACGAAAAGATCTCGGTTTTTTAGTCTGTTTAGGACTGTTTTACATGGTTACACGGCATGAAGTTAGCGCAGAATTCATATTGGTCCGATATGGATCACGTGACAGGCGAGCGATTTCCTAACTTTCTTTTCACTTAGAGGAGGAAAAGCAACACAATTGTCCTCTTACGATCCGCAATACGTTTTATTAGATTCTTGAAATTCGCACGTCGGACTATTTAACCATTTAAGAGCATTGCGATGCCAGTAAATGGAATACTTCTATTGCTGTTTCCAATTGGTCCACTTTGGGTCACATGGACTACAGTACCCAGCAATTGCTCAGCTTTTGTTTCGTTCACAGGCTGGCAAGCAACACAGTTGGTCTCGTTTTCAGCTAAAAATGTGTGAGTTTGATGTTTGGCATGTAAATGGTTTGTTGTGATCATTTTACATTGGTCACCGTCACTGTTGCTCGGAATGTCGAGAATCAAGTCGCCCCCTGTGTCAGTTTGCTGATATCGCTTCTCGGCCTTTTGGCTAAGATCAAGTGTAGTATCTGTTCTTATCGCCTTTTGGCTAAGACTGCGATCACCTCCTTTGGGCGTGTTGGTTCTATACCTGCTGTGGTATAGGACTTATTCATTGGGGGATATATCAGCTGTTGCTTATTGTTGATAATAACCTTTGTATTTTCAGTTATCCGACTAAGGTAAGTAAATATAAACTAGTATTTGTTATTATTTATTATCTACGTCCTGTGGTTCTCCGGCTATGTCGGCCACCCATGCCGGCATGCGGAGGCACCACAGTGTACGTTTTACTTTCAAGGAAGTTAATGGAGAGGTCCTGGTAATGTCCAGACTGGATTTTTCCAGGAAACTTATCCAACAGACCTTGGAATTTAATGCTAATGACCTGAACTGTATCATAACGTTGCCTTTTAGCAAAGGTTTTGATGTTAGTTTTAGCTCTGCTCTAAATCTTCGCGAATTTTGGCTTCGTTATGAAGAGGTAAAAGCCCAGTTTTCTGCGTTCAATGTGGAAAAACTGACTGATAATGCTGCTAAAACAGTTATTGTCAGAATGTTTAATGAGACAGTGAATGCAGATGACATTTGTTTTTGGCTGGGTAGATATTGCACGGTGAAAGGCCAGGCTATGAAAGTGAGAGATGAGGATGGCATCTGGAACTGTGCCTGGCGGGTACCCATTCAACAATGGCAGGACCCCCAGGGCTTCCAGGGCCTGAAACATCTCCCATCAATGATAGTCCTGGGTGAAAACCGGGGCTACATACACTACCAGGGTCAACCCAAGCTCTGCCGCAAGTGTGGTGAGCATGGACACCTGGCAGAAGCATGTCAGCAGATAATTTGTGGAAAATGCAGAGTAATTGGGCATACTTTTGAAGAATGCACCAATGGCAGAAAGTGCAATCTCTGTGGGGAATCAAACCACCTCTACAGAAATTGTCCGAAATCATTTGCCAACAAATTGAAGGCTGGGAAAGAAATGGTACTGCTAAATGAAATTGAAATGGACAAACAACCAAAAGACACACCGGAAAATTCAAATCTCCCTCCAAAACCTGTCATTGGTGGAGAGGGAACAGGTGAGGAGGTGGAAGGGGAGGGGCATATGTTGACTACACCAATGGGGAGTTCAGAAGAAAGTTGCATGTTGCCACAAATGCCCACAACCGAATCGAGCAAAACCAACATGGAAGACCAGACTAGTAGTGAACGCAGCGAAATTCCTTGTACACAAAAAATTAAACGACTAGCATCTGAGCGGTCTTCTGAGTCTCCATTGACCTTAGAGAAGAGGGGAAAGCCCGGGAGCTCAGAGAGCGACGTGGAAGAGCACAGGGTTTTTCCTTGCAACTCACCAAACGAGCTGTCTTTTTTGAACATAGTACTACAATCAACGCCCAAAAACCATAACACAATGAATTTAAGATTGCGAGAAAGACCATCACCAAGACTCCCGAATCCTACACCTATTGCTCAGGTGAAGGAAGAACTCCGGTCTCAAGAAATTACCTAATTGATTAGTTTTAAAGAGCTTCCTCCTTTTGATACCCTGTTTTGTAGTCCTCCATTTTAAATCATATCTTTAACTCTCACCTTCTCGACTATAAACGTTAGAAGTGTGAAATCAAAGACTCGTGCTCAGAGCGTATTGTCCTTCTTAAAAACTCTTAAGTCTGATGTGTTTTTAATGCAAGAATGTGGTATTCCCTTTTTAAAAAATTATAAGCAGTGGGAGGAAATGTGGCCACACCCATCTTTATGGAGTGGGTCGAACGAAAACCGCAACGATGGAGTGGCCATTTTAATAAACAACACTCGAATTGCAATTAAAGGTAGCACGGTTTTAATAGATGGACGAGCACTTTTAGCACACCTAACCTTCATGGGAAAGGGTTTTAACCTTTTAAATATTTACGGTCCAAATGAAAAACACGACAGGTATGAACTTTTAGAGAACTTGCAGTGTCACATGCTAGGTCGTGCACCCTTTATTATGGGAGGAGATTTTAACTGTGTTTTAAGCAGAAATGATAAAAAAGGAGCTGGGGAGGATTTTAAAGTTGATAAAACATCTGTTTTACTGAAGGACATGTGCCGGGTTTTTAAATTAGATGATTGTTTTAAAACCATACATCCAAGAGAGGAGGGTTTTACATGGTTTAGCGGAGATAGCAGCAAAGCCTCTCGCATTGACTATTTATTTACACGGGGTTGGCCACCAACTGATGCGAGATTAACCCCTGTCTTCTTCTCAGACCACCTCTCACTTTCTTGCAACCTGTCAATCCCATCTGGTTTGACAGTCGGCAGAGGCCTCTGGAGGCTCAACTGTTCCCTTCTTGAAGACGAAGTCCTGGTGAACAAATACAGGGAGCAGTACAAAAATTGGCAAACGCTCCAAGACCTGTTTGAATCACGAGCACAATGGTGGGAAATGATAAAGTTAAGAACCCAGACCTTTTTTAGAGAAGCAGGAAGAGAGAAGAAAAAGAAGGAAATGAAACATATGTTAGGACTACAAAAAAGACTACAAAGGTATTTTAACCTCTCACAAAAGGGTATCAATTTTAATGAGGAAATTAAACAGATTAAAAATAAATTGAGGCTTTTAGCAGACATCAAAAGTAAAGGTGTAATACTAAGGAGTAAAGAAAAGGAGATAGAGGAAGGAGAAAAATGTACAAGGTACTTTTTTAAAAGAATTATGAACAAGAGTGGGGGTATTTTTAAGTTGCGAAAAGTAAATGGTGCTATAACAGAAATAAGCAGTGAAATAAAAGAGACAGTGGAAAGCTACTACCAGAAACTGTATGACAGGAAAGAGATTCAACCTGAGACAACGTCGGAAGTATTGAATTTTATTGAGAAAACAGTGACTGATAAAGTGCTTTTAACGCGAGATTTTACTCAAGAGGAATTAAACAAATGCATAAAACAATTTAAGAAAGCAAAAGCTCCGGGTGAGGACGGACTCTGCCTGGAATTTTATTTGACTTTTTGGGACATTATAGCACCGGATTTAATCACTGTTTTTAATGAATTTGACAAAACAAGCCGACTACCAGACAGTTTTAGAGTAGGGATAGTGACACTACTGCACAAGAAGGGAGACAAGGCGGACCTGGACAACTGGCGACCTATCACGCTTTTAAATGTTGATTGCAAACTTTTTAGTAAACTTTTAGCTACACGCATGTCTGTTTTTATGGGCGAATTGATCAACCCGGATCAAACCTGTGCCATCGCGGGGAGGAAGATCACGGACAGCCTCATGCTGATCCGTGACACCATCTGTTATGCGAGAGACAGAAATATGCGGCTAGTAGTCCTAAATTTAGATTTTGAGAAAGCGTTTGACCGAATCTCGCACCGGTACCTCTTTAGAGTACTGCAAAAATGGGGTTTTCCCGAAAGGTATATAGCGTGGGTGGGATTGTTGTACCGGGATATTAGCAGTAGATTTGTGGTTAATGGGGACCTGACAAAAGCAGTCCAAATTAACTGCGGTGTCCGTCAGGGTTGTCCTTTATCTGCACTCCTCTATGTCCTATGCATAGAACCGCTGGCACAGATGTTGAGAAAGGATAAAATGATCAAGGGGGTTAACATTCCAGGTGGCGGGGGACTTACGACAAAATGTATTTTATATATGGACGATTTTAATATCCTGTGCTCAGACCTTTTATCTGTGACAAGGGCTTTGGACTTGACTGATTGGTATGGGAGGGCCTCTGGGTCAAAACTTAATAGAGCCAAGACACAAGCACAGTTTTATGGACCGTGGACATTGACAGAAAAGACAGGTTTACCCCTGACATTGACAAAAACTGACCAGAAAATACTCGGGATCAGATTTGGCAGGGAAGGGGGAGGAGAAGCAAGTTGGGGCGACGTGGTAGGGAAAGTGAGGAAAAGACTTGTTTTTTGGAGAATGAGGGAACTGACCATAGAGGGAAAAGTTTTAATCATAAAAGCAGTTATTCTACCATTGCTTTTATTAATCAGTTCTGTTTTTATCCCAACAAGAAGTATCCTTTTAGGTTTGGACCGGGCTATCTTTTACTTCATCTGGGGATCCAAGTGGGAGAGACTGAAGAGAGCAACAATGAAGATGAGCAGAGAAAAAGGGGGAAAAGGAGTGCCGGACCTCCAGCTCTTCTTGGGAAGCAGATATGTGGCCCTGCACTTCCAAACTGCACTAGAGGCCTCAAGCGCTCAAAAAGCTCGAGCAATGTCAAGATTCTGGATGGGATCTTACCTCCGGAAATTAAGACTCATCCCTAGCGATCAAAGACTGCCTGTGTCTTTTATCCTGCCGCCTGCCTATTCTTTTATAAAAGTTTTTTTAAGGAATTTTAAACTAGAAAATCAAGAATGCCATGTTTTAAAAAACCACAGATCTCTCATCTCTGTTGTGCAGGAGCGGGAAACGGTATGTCCAGTGCGCGGGCTTGCATTCGGCGAGCCCACAACTGTTTGGCGCAATGTAAACCATCCCGCCCTCCCAAACAAACTTCGGGACCTGTCATGGATGGCGGCGCACGAAATCCTCCCAGTCAGGTACGTTATGCACTCCCGAGGTATGGCAGCGCACTCAAACTGCCCCCGACCTGGTTGTGGCGCCCAAGAGTCGGTGAGGCACCTCCTCTGGGAGTGCAGTGCTGCCACGGACCTGTGGGCGACAGCCGGCCACCTGCAATTCCCGGACTTGCCAGCAAGGGAGGTCCTCAATGCACAATTCGTGCTCTATGGGGTGGGCCCAATGACGAACACAAGAGAACATTTTGCAAAGCAGTGGCTCACCCTTGCCGCCATCAAAGACGCCATTTGGACCTCCAGAAACTTGCTGGTAAGGAGGCACAGACAGACCACCCCTGTGGCTGTGCTCCGAATGGCAGCGGCTACTCTGAGCTGCCTGCGGCAAGCCAAGGACACAGTCACCAAGAAGAGTCGTCTGTGCCCGCCCGGAGGAGGGAACCGGAGCCCACAGGGAAGGTCCTGGCAGCGACGGCCTGGCTCCTCGGGAGAGAGTGGAGAGATGCAACACCTCTGAGGAACTCCTTGAAGCATCCTGGCAGGTTTTATCTGTCTGGACTCTGTTTGAGAGGGTGGGATGAAGTCCCACTTCGTAAGGCGATACTACGCTCCTGCACAACAGAGGTTGAAGTGCTTTTTTTAACAATTGCTTTTTAAAAAAATATTGTCTAGATGTATTTTAGATACATTTTACCTTACACCTCTATGTCAAACATGCTGCTTTTTTAACACGTTACCACAGAACTAAGGTTGTGCTCCATGTTGGAGAGATGTGAACATCAATGTCTACAGTAACAATAAAAATTTTGCAAAAAAAAAAAAAACAAAAGAAAAAATCTGTTCTTATCAGTTTAATATCTGATACGTTCCCTATTTGGGGACCATATATTAAATTGATTTTTGGAACTGGGAGATGGAATAGGGGCTTGCTCCGTCCATTCCACGCATCGACCTGGTATTGCAGTACCGCCAGGAGCGGTGCACCCACCTCTGCTGGTCACAATGAATTTGTTGCTGGATGTTTCCATTCTATGTAGTTCTGTGGGAAAACGAAGAAACCCTTTAAGCAGCTGTCGTGTTTCTCAAAGGCTGTCTCTTGTTTTTGAGACTTTCACCGAATACCATGTCATGCTGCGGCTTAAAGGACATTCTTTCATTGAAGAAAGCGTCGTCTTGCTCCGTTATTGAGGGAACATGCGGTGGGTGGTCATATAAATAATGGTTTCAAATATAGATCATATAAATTTCCTATAAAGTTATAATATTGGCGCTTGGCTAATCAAAAACGTAAATAAGTAAAGTTTTGTAAAGGAGTTTGAATTGTTACACCGCTACATGTTCCTGACCACACAAAGAAACAGGAAATGAGTGCTAGAAAGGCGTGGGGCCGGGTCAATTCAATTCTCGCTTTGAATTCTTGTTAGAATTTAAGCAAGGCGTGATGGGAATGTTTTTGCTGATTCTTTTGACCTCATTCACAAATATTTACTTAATGCAAGTCTAAAAGAGACTACTTAAATTAATGTACGTGTCATGCATCATCCAGCGTGTATGTGTGTGCATGCGATCACACGTGCGTTGCAATCGGGCCCGTGACTGAAGATGGTGTGGGTGCTTAACCTTTTGGCCTGGCAATGTGTACATCTCATACTTACCTGGCAGGGGAGATACCATGATCACGAAGGTGGTTCACCCAGGGTGAGGCTCAGCCATTGCACTCCGGCTGTACTGACCCCTGCGAATTCCCCAAATGTGGGAATCTCGACTGCACAATTTCTGACAGTGGGGGACTGCGTTCGCGCTCTCCCCTGATTTCTGATGGTAATGACAATGAAATAAAATCATTCATGTCACTTAGTGAGCACGGTATCATGCTTATTTGTCAACATGCGATAAATAGTTAGCTTCTTTCGCAGTTGACAAATTACTGTCATTCACCTCCACACAAGTGGTGGCGCTAGCAAGTGACAATGTCAATTGGGAAGCAGGAAGTGCGTGTAAACGAAAAGATCTCGGTTTTTTAGTCTGTTTAGGACTGTTTTACATGGTTACACGGCATGAAGTTAGCGCAGAATTCATATTGGTCCGATATGGATCACGTGACAGGCGAGCGATTTCCTAACTTTCTTTTCACTTAGAGGAGGAAAAGCAACACAATTGTCCTCTTACGATCCGCAATACGTTTTATTAGATTCTTGAAATTCGCACGTCGGACTATTTAACCATTTAAGAGCATTGCGATGCCAGTAAATGGAATACTTCTATTGCTGTTTCCAATTGGTCCACTTTGGGTCACATGGACTACAGTACCCAGCAATTGCTCAGCTTTTGTTTCGTTCACAGGCTGGCAAGCAACACAGTTGGTCTCGTTTTCAGCTAAAAATGTGTGAGTTTGATGTTTGGCATGTAAATGGTTTGTTGTGATCATTTTACATTGGTCACCGTCACTGTTGCTCGGAATGTCGAGAATCAAGTCGCCCCCTGTGTCAGTTTGCTGATATCGCTTCTCGGCCTTTTGGCTAAGATCAAGTGTAGTATCTGTTCTTATCGCCTTCTGGCTAAGACTGCGATCACCTCCTTTGGGCGTGTTGGTTCTATACCTGCTGTGGTATAGGACTTATTCATTGGGGGATATATCAGCTGTTGCTTATTGTTGATAATAACCTTTGTATTTTCAGTTATCCGACTAAGGTAAGTAAATATAAACTAGTATTTGTTATTATTTATTATCTACGTCCTGTGGTTCTCCGGCTATGTCGGCCACCCATGCCGGCATGCGGAGGCACCACAGTGTACGTTTTACTTTCAAGGAAGTTAATGGAGAGGTCCTGGTAATGTCCAGACTGGATTTTTCCAGGAAACTTATCCAACAGACCTTGGAATTTAATGCTAATGACCTGAACTGTATCATAACGTTGCCTTTTAGCAAAGGTTTTGATGTTAGTTTCAGCTCTGCTCTAAATCTTCGCGAATTTTGGCTTCGTTATGAAGAGGTAAAAGCCCAGTTTTCTGCGTTCAATGTGGAAAAACTGACTGATAATGCTGCTAAAACAGTTATTGTCAGAATGTTTAATGAGACAGTGAATGCAGATGACATTTGTTTTTGGCTGGGTAGATATTGCACGGTGAAAGGCCAGGCTATGAAAGTGAGAGATGAGGATGGCATCTGGAACTGTGCCTGGCGGGTACCCATTCAACAATGGCAGGACCCCCAGGGCTTCCAGGGCCTGAAACATCTCCCATCAATGATAGTCCTGGGTGAAAACCGGGGCTACATACACTACCAGGGTCAACCCAAGCTCTGCCGCAAGTGTGGTGAGCATGGACACCTGGCAGAAGCATGTCAGCAGATAATTTGTGGAAAATGCAGAGTAATTGGGCATACTTTTGAAGAATGCACCAATGGCAGAAAGTGCAATCTCTGTGGGGAATCAAACCACCTCTACAGAAATTGTCCGAAATCATTTGCCAACAAATTGAAGGCTGGGAAAGAAATGGTACTGCTAAATGAAATTGAAATGGACAAACAACCAAAAGACACACCGGAAAATTCAAATCTCCCTCCAAAACCTGTCATTGGTGGAGAGGGAACAGGTGAGGAGGTGGAAGGGGAGGGGCATATGTTGACTACACCAATGGGGAGTTCAGAAGAAAGTTGCATGTTGCCACAAATGCCCACAACCGAATCGAGCAAAACCAACATGGAAGACCAGACTAGTAGTGAACGCAGCGAAATTCCTTGTACACAAAAAATTAAACGACTAGCATCTGAGCGGTCTTCTGAGTCTCCATTGACCTTAGAGAAGAGGGGAAAGCCCGGGAGCTCAGAGAGCGACGTGGAAGAGCACAGGGTTTTTCCTTGCAACTCACCAAACGAGCTGTCTTTTTTGAACATAGTACTACAATCAACGCCCAAAAACCATAACACAATGAATTTAAGATTGCGAGAAAGACCATCACCAAGACTCCCGAATCCTACACCTATTGCTCAGGTGAAGGAAGAACTCCGGTCTCAAGAAATTACCTAATTGATTAGTTTTAAAGAGCTTCCTCCTTTTGATACCCTGTTTTGTAGTCCTCCATTTTAAATCATATCTTTAACTCTCACCTTCTCGACTATAAACGTTAGAAGTGTGAAATCAAAGACTCGTGCTCAGAGCGTATTGTCCTTCTTAAAAACTCTTAAGTCTGATGTGTTTTTAATGCAAGAATGTGGTATTCCCTTTTTAAAAAATTATAAGCAGTGGGAGGAAATGTGGCCACACCCATCTTTATGGAGTGGGTCGAACGAAAACCGCAACGATGGAGTGGCCATTTTAATAAACAACACTCGAATTGCAATTAAAGGTAGCACGGTTTTAATAGATGGACGAGCACTTTTAGCACACCTAACCTTCATGGGAAAGGGTTTTAACCTTTTAAATATTTACGGTCCAAATGAAAAACACGACAGGTATGAACTTTTAGAGAACTTGCAGTGTCACATGCTAGGTCGTGCACCCTTTATTATGGGAGGAGATTTTAACTGTGTTTTAAGCAGAAATGATAAAAAAGGAGCTGGGGAGGATTTTAAAGTTGATAAAACATCTGTTTTACTGAAGGACATGTGCCGGGTTTTTAAATTAGATGATTGTTTTAAAACCATACATCCAAGAGAGGAGGGTTTTACATGGTTTAGCGGAGATAGCAGCAAAGCCTCTCGCATTGACTATTTATTTACACGGGGTTGGCCACCAACTGATGCGAGATTAACCCCTGTCTTCTTCTCAGACCACCTCTCACTTTCTTGCAACCTGTCAATCCCATCTGGTTTGACAGTCGGCAGAGGCCTCTGGAGGCTCAACTGTTCCCTTCTTGAAGACGAAGTCCTGGTGAACAAATACAGGGAGCAGTACAAAAATTGGCAAACGCTCCAAGACCTGTTTGAATCACGAGCACAATGGTGGGAAATGATAAAGTTAAGAACCCAGACCTTTTTTAGAGAAGCAGGAAGAGAGAAGAAAAAGAAGGAAATGAAACATATGTTAGGACTACAAAAAAGACTACAAAGGTATTTTAACCTCTCACAAAAGGGTATCAATTTTAATGAGGAAATTAAACAGATTAAAAATAAATTGAGGCTTTTAGCAGACATCAAAAGTAAAGGTGTAATACTAAGGAGTAAAGAAAAGGAGATAGAGGAAGGAGAAAAATGTACAAGGTACTTTTTTAAAAGAATTATGAACAAGAGTGGGGGTATTTTTAAGTTGCGAAAAGTAAATGGTGCTATAACAGAAATAAGCAGTGAAATAAAAGAGACAGTGGAAAGCTACTACCAGAAACTGTATGACAGGAAAGAGATTCAACCTGAGACAACGTCGGAAGTATTGAATTTTATTGAGAAAACAGTGACTGATAAAGTGCTTTTAACGCGAGATTTTACTCAAGAGGAATTAAACAAATGCATAAAACAATTTAAGAAAGCAAAAGCTCCGGGTGAGGACGGACTCTGCCTGGAATTTTATTTGACTTTTTGGGACATTATAGCACCGGATTTAATCACTGTTTTTAATGAATTTGACAAAACAAGCCGACTACCAGACAGTTTTAGAGTAGGGATAGTGACACTACTGCACAAGAAGGGAGACAAGGCGGACCTGGACAACTGGCGACCTATCACGCTTTTAAATGTTGATTGCAAACTTTTTAGTAAACTTTTAGCTACACGCATGTCTGTTTTTATGGGCGAATTGATCAACCCGGATCAAACCTGTGCCATCGCGGGGAGGAAGATCACGGACAGCCTCATGCTGATCCGTGACACCATCTGTTATGCGAGAGACAGAAATATGCGGCTAGTAGTCCTAAATTTAGATTTTGAGAAAGCGTTTGACCGAATCTCGCACCGGTACCTCTTTAGAGTACTGCAAAAATGGGGTTTTCCCGAAAGGTATATAGCGTGGGTGGGATTGTTGTACCGGGATATTAGCAGTAGATTTGTGGTTAATGGGGACCTGACAAAAGCAGTCCAAATTAACTGCGGTGTCCGTCAGGGTTGTCCTTTATCTGCACTCCTCTATGTCCTATGCATAGAACCGCTGGCACAGATGTTGAGAAAGGATAAAATGATCAAGGGGGTTAACATTCCAGGTGGCGGGGGACTTACGACAAAATGTATTTTATATATGGACGATTTTAATATCCTGTGCTCAGACCTTTTATCTGTGACAAGGGCTTTGGACTTGACTGATTGGTATGGGAGGGCCTCTGGGTCAAAACTTAATAGAGCCAAGACACAAGCACAGTTTTATGGACCGTGGACATTGACAGAAAAGACAGGTTTACCCCTGACATTGACAAAAACTGACCAGAAAATACTCGGGATCAGATTTGGCAGGGAAGGGGGAGGAGAAGCAAGTTGGGGCGACGTGGTAGGGAAAGTGAGGAAAAGACTTGTTTTTTGGAGAATGAGGGAACTGACCATAGAGGGAAAAGTTTTAATCATAAAAGCAGTTATTCTACCATTGCTTTTATTAATCAGTTCTGTTTTTATCCCAACAAGAAGTATCCTTTTAGGTTTGGACCGGGCTATCTTTTACTTCATCTGGGGATCCAAGTGGGAGAGACTGAAGAGAGCAACAATGAAGATGAGCAGAGAAAAAGGGGGAAAAGGAGTGCCGGACCTCCAGCTCTTCTTGGGAAGCAGATATGTGGCCCTGCACTTCCAAACTGCACTAGAGGCCTCAAGCGCTCAAAAAGCTCGAGCAATGTCAAGATTCTGGATGGGATCTTACCTCCGGAAATTAAGACTCATCCCTAGCGATCAAAGACTGCCTGTGTCTTTTATCCTGCCGCCTGCCTATTCTTTTATAAAAGTTTTTTTAAGGAATTTTAAACTAGAAAATCAAGAATGCCATGTTTTAAAAAACCACAGATCTCTCATCTCTGTTGTGCAGGAGCGGGAAACGGTATGTCCAGTGCGCGGGCTTGCATTCGGCGAGCCCACAACTGTTTGGCGCAATGTAAACCATCCCGCCCTCCCAAACAAACTTCGGGACCTGTCATGGATGGCGGCGCACGAAATCCTCCCAGTCAGGTACGTTATGCACTCCCGAGGTATGGCAGCGCACTCAAACTGCCCCCGACCTGGTTGTGGCGCCCAAGAGTCGGTGAGGCACCTCCTCTGGGAGTGCAGTGCTGCCACGGACCTGTGGGCGACAGCCGGCCACCTGCAATTCCCGGACTTGCCAGCAAGGGAGGTCCTCAATGCACAATTCGTGCTCTATGGGGTGGGCCCAATGACGAACACAAGAGAACATTTTGCAAAGCAGTGGCTCACCCTTGCCGCCATCAAAGACGCCATTTGGACCTCCAGAAACTTGCTGGTAAGGAGGCACAGACAGACCACCCCTGTGGCTGTGCTCCGAATGGCAGCGGCTACTCTGAGCTGCCTGCGGCAAGCCAAGGACACAGTCACCAAGAAGAGTCGTCTGTGCCCGCCCGGAGGAGGGAACCGGAGCCCACAGGGAAGGTCCTGGCAGCGACGGCCTGGCTCCTCGGGAGAGAGTGGAGAGATGCAACACCTCTGAGGAACTCCTTGAAGCATCCTGGCAGGTTTTATCTGTCTGGACTCTGTTTGAGAGGGTGGGATGAAGTCCCACTTCGTAAGGCGATACTACGCTCCTGCACAACAGAGGTTGAAGTGCTTTTTTTAACAATTGCTTTTTAAAAAAATATTGTCTAGATGTATTTTAGATACATTTTACCTTACACCTCTATGTCAAACATGCTGCTTTTTTAACACGTTACCACAGAACTAAGGTTGTGCTCCATGTTGGAGAGATGTGAACATCAATGTCTACAGTAACAATAAAAATTTTGCAAAAAAAAAAAAAACAAAAGAAAAAATCTGTTCTTATCAGTTTAATATCTGATACGTTCCCTATTTGGGGACCATATATTAAATTGATTTTTGGAACTGGGAGATGGAATAGGGGCTTGCTCCGTCCATTCCACGCATCGACCTGGTATTGCAGTACCGCCAGGAGCGGTGCACCCACCTCTGCTGGTCACAATGAATTTGTTGCTGGATGTTTCCATTCTATGTAGTTCTGTGGGAAAACGAAGAAACCCTTTAAGCAGCTGTCGTGTTTCTCAAAGGCTGTCTCTTGTTTTTGAGACTTTCACCGAATACCATGTCATGCTGCGGCTTAAAGGACATTCTTTCATTGAAGAAAGCGTCGTCTTGCTCCGTTATTGAGGGAACATGCGGTGGGTGGTCATATAAATAATGGTTTCAAATATAGATCATATAAATTTCCTATAAAGTTATAATATTGGCGCTTGGCTAATCAAAAACGTAAATAAGTAAAGTTTTGTAAAGGAGTTTGAATTGTTACACCGCTACATGTTCCTGACCACACAAAGAAACAGGAAATGAGTGCTAGAAAGGCGTGGGGCCGGGTCAATTCAATTCTCGCTTTGAATTCTTGTTAGAATTTAAGCAAGGCGTGATGGGAATGTTTTTGCTGATTCTTTTGACCTCATTCACAAATATTTACTTAATGCAAGTCTAAAAGAGACTACTTAAATTAATGTACGTGTCATGCATCATCCAGCGTGTATGTGTGTGCATGCGATCACACGTGCGTTGCAATCGGGCCCGTGACTGAAGATGGTGTGGGTGCTTAACCTTTTGGCCTGGCAATGTGTACATCTCATACTTACCTGGCAGGGGAGATACCATGATCACGAAGGTGGTTCACCCAGGGTGAGGCTCAGCCATTGCACTCCGGCTGTACTGACCCCTGCGAATTCCCCAAATGTGGGAATCTCGACTGCACAATTTCTGACAGTGGGGGACTGCGTTCGCGCTCTCCCCTGATTTCTGATGGTAATGACAATGAAATAAAATCATTCATGTCACTTAGTGAGCACGGTATCATGCTTATTTGTCAACATGCGATAAATAGTTAGCTTCTTTCGCAGTTGACAAATTACTGTCATTCACCTCCACACAAGTGGTGGCGCTAGCAAGTGACAATGTCAATTGGGAAGCAGGAAGTGCGTGTAAACGAAAAGATCTCGGTTTTTTAGTCTGTTTAGGACTGTTTTACATGGTTACACGGCATGAAGTTAGCGCAGAATTCATATTGGTCCGATATGGATCACGTGACAGGCGAGCGATTTCCTAACTTTCTTTTCACTTAGAGGAGGAAAAGCAACACAATTGTCCTCTTACGATCCGCAATACGTTTTATTAGATTCTTGAAATTCGCACGTCGGACTATTTAACCATTTAAGAGCATTGCGATGCCAGTAAATGGAATACTTCTATTGCTGTTTCCAATTGGTCCACTTTGGGTCACATGGACTACAGTACCCAGCAATTGCTCAGCTTTTGTTTCGTTCGCAGGCTGGCAAGCAACACAGTTGGTCTCGTTTTCAGCTAAAAATGTGTGAGTTTGATGTTTGGCATGTAAATGGTTTGTTGTGATCATTTTACATTGGTCACCGTCACTGTTGCTCGGAATGTCGAGAATCAAGTCGCCCCCTGTGTCAGTTTGCTGATATCGCTTCTCGGCCTTTTGGCTAAGATCAAGTGTAGTATCTGTTCTTATCAGTTTAATATCTGATACGTTCCCTATTTGGGGACCATATATTAAATTGATTTTTGGAACTGGGAGATGGAATAGGGGCTTGCTCCGTCCATTCCACGCATCGACCTGGTATGGCAGTACCGCCAGGAGCGGTGCACCCACCTCTGCTGGTCACAATGAATTTGTTGCTGGATGTTTCCATTCTATGTAGTTCTGTGGGAAAACGAAGAAACCCTTTAAGCAGCTGTCGTGTTTCTCAAAGGCTGTCTCTTGTTTTTGAGACTTTCACCGAATACCATGTCATGCTGCGGCTTAAAGGACATTCTTTCATTGAAGAAAGCGTCGTCTTGCTCCGTTATTGAGGGAACATGCGGTGGGTGGTCATATAAATAATGGTTTCAAATATAGATCATATAAATTTCCTATAAAGTTATAATATTGGCGCTTGGCTAATCAAAAACGTAAATAAGTAAAGTTTTGTAAAGGAGTTTGAATTGTTACACCGCTACATGTTCCTGACCACACAAAGAAACAGGAAATGAGTGCTAGAAAGGCGTGGGGCCGGGTCAATTCAATTCTCGCTTTGAATTCTTGTTAGAATTTAAGCAAGGCGTGATGGGAATGTTTTTGCTGATTCTTTTGACCTCATTCACAAATATTTACTTAATGCAAGTCTAAAAGAGACTACTTAAATTAATGTACGTGTCATGCATCATCCAGCGTGTATGTGTGTGCATGCGATCACACGTGCGTTGCAATCGGGCCCGTGACTGAAGATGGTGTGGGTGCTTAACCTTTTGGCCTGGCAATGTGTACATCTCATACTTACCTGGCAGGGGAGATACCATGATCACGAAGGTGGTTCACCCAGGGTGAGGCTCAGCCATTGCACTCCGGCTGCACTGACCCCTGCGAATTCCCCAAATGTGGGAATCTCGACTGCACAATTTCTGACAGTGGGGGACTGCGTTCGCGCTCTCCCCTGATTTCTGATGGTAATGACAATGAAATAAAATCATTCATGTCACTTAGTGAGCACGGTATCATGCTTATTTGTCAACATGCGATAAATAGTTAGCTTCTTTCGCAGTTGACAAATTACTGTCATTCACCTCCACACAAGTGGTGGCGCTAGCAAGTGACAATGTCAATTGGGAAGCAGGAAGTGCGTGTAAACGAAAAGATCTCGGTTTTTTAGTCTGTTTAGGACTGTTTTACATGGTTACACGGCATGAAGTTAGCGCAGAATTCATATTGGTCCGATATGGATCACGTGACAGGCGAGCGATTTCCTAACTTTCTTTTCACTTAGAGGAGGAAAAGCAACACAATTGTCCTCTTACGATCCGCAATACGTTTTATTAGATTCTTGAAATTCGCACGTCGGACTATTTAACCATTTAAGAGCATTGCGATGCCAGTAAATGGAATACTTCTATTGCTGTTTCCAATTGGTCCACTTTGGGTCACATGGACTACAGTACCCAGCAATTGCTCAGCTTTTGTTTCGTTCGCAGGCTGGCAAGCAACACAGTTGGTCTCGTTTTCAGCTAAAAATGTGTGAGTTTGATGTTTGGCATGTAAATGGTTTGTTGTGATCATTTTACATTGGTCACCGTCACTGTTGCTCGGAATGTCGAGAATCAAGTCGCCCCCTGTGTCAGTTTGCTGATATCGCTTCTCGGCCTTTTGGCTAAGATCAAGTGTAGTATCTGTTCTTATCAGTTTAATATCTGATACGTTCCCTATTTGGGCACCATATATTAAATTGATTTTTGGAACTGGGTGATGGAATAGGGGCTTGCTCCGTCCATTCCACGCATCAACCTGGTATTGCAGTACCGCCAGGAGCGGTGCACCCACCTCTGCTGGTCACAATGAATTTGTTGCTGGATGTTTCCATTCTATGTAGTTCTGTGGGAAAACGAAGAAACCCTTTAAGCAGCTGTCGTGTTTCTCAAAGGCTGTCTCTTGTTTTTGAGACTTTCACCGAATACCATGTCATGCTGCGGCTTAAAGGACATTCTTTCATTGAAGAAAGCGTCGTCTTGCTCCGTTATTGAGGGAACATGCGGTGGGTGGTCATATAAATAATGGTTTCAAATATAGATCATATAAATTTCCTATAAAGTTATAATATTGGCGCTTGGCTAATCAAAAACGTAAATAAGTAAAGTTTTGTAAAGGAGTTTGAATTGTTACACCGCTACATGTTCCTGACCACACAAAGAAACAGGAAATGAGTGCTAGAAAGGCGTGGGGCAGGGTCAATTCAATTCTCGCTTTGAATTCTTGTTAGAATTTAAGCAAGGCGTGATGGGAATGTTTTTGCTGATTCTTTTGACCTCATTCACAAATATTTACTTCATGCAAGTCTAAAAGAGACTACTTAAATTAATGTACGTGTCATGCATCATCCAGCGTGTATGTGTGTGCATGCGATCACACGTGCGTTGCAATCGGGCCCGTGACTGAAGATGGTGTGGGTGCTTAACCTTTTGGCCTGGCAATGTGTACATCTCATACTTACCTGGCAGGGGAGATACCATGATCACGAAGGTGGTTCACCCAGGGTGAGGCTCAGCCATTGCACTCCGGCTGTACTGACCCCTGCGAATTCCCCAAATGTGGGAATCTCGACTGCACAATTTCTGACAGTGGGGGACTGCGTTCGCGCTCTCCCCTGATTTCTGATGGTAATGACAATGAAATAAAATCATTCATGTCACTTAGTGAGCACGGTATCATGCTTATTTGTCAACATGCGATAAATAGTTAGCTTCTTTCGCAGTTGACAAATTACTGTCATTCACCTCCACACAAGTGGTGGCGCTAGCAAGTGACAATGTCAATTGGGAAGCAGGAAGTGCGTGTAAACGAAAAGATCTCGGTTTTTTAGTCTGTTTAGGACTGTTTTACATGGTTACACGGCATGAAGTTAGCGCAGAATTCATATTGGTCCGATATGGATCACGTGACAGGCGAGCGATTTCCTAACTTTCTTTTCACTTAGAGGAGGAAAAGCAACACAATTGTCCTCTTACGATCCGCAATACGTTTTATTAGATTCTTGAAATTCGCACGTCGGACTATTTAACCATTTAAGAGCATTGCGATGCCAGTAAATGGAATACTTCTATTGCTGTTTCCAATTGGTCCACTTTGGGTCACATGGACTACAGTACCCAGCAATTGCTCAGCTTTTGTTTCGTTCGCAGGCTGGCAAGCAACAAAGTTGGTCTCGTTTTCAGCTAAAAATGTGTGAGTTTGATGTTTGGCATGTAAATGGTTTGTTGTGATCATTTTACATTGGTCACCGTCACTGTTGCTCGGAATGTCGAGAATCAAGTCGCCCCCTGTGTCAGTTTGCTGATATCGCTTCTCGGCCTTTTGGCTAAGATCAAGTGTAGTATCTGTTCTTATCAGTTTAATATCTGATACGTTCCCTATTTGGGGACCATATATTAAATTGATTTTTGGAACTGGGTGATGGAATAGGGGCTTGCTCCGTCCATTCCACGCATCAACCTGGTATTGCAGTACCGCCAGGAGCGGTGCACCCACCTCTGCTGGTCACAATGAATTTGTTGCTGGATGTTTCCATTCTATGTAGTTCTGTGGGAAAACGAAGAAACCCTTTAAGCAGCTGTCGTGTTTCTCAAAGGCTGTCTCTTGTTTTTGAGACTTTCACCGAATACCATGTCATGCTGCGGCTTAAAGGACATTCTTTCATTGAAGAAAGCGTCGTCTTGCTCCGTTATTGAGGGAACATGCGGTGGGTGGTCATATAAATAATGGT
This sequence comes from Idiotropiscis lumnitzeri, assembly GCF_059441095.1. Lineage (NCBI taxonomy): Eukaryota > Metazoa > Chordata > Actinopteri > Syngnathiformes > Syngnathidae > Idiotropiscis > Idiotropiscis lumnitzeri. The sequence goes on along the minus strand of NC_142397.1, from coordinate 21,275,933 downwards.
TTCAAATATAGATCATATAAATTTCCTATAAAGTTATAATATTGGCGCTTGGCTAATCAAAAACGTAAATAAGTAAAGTTTTGTAAAGGAGTTTGAATTGTTACACCGCTACATGTTCCTGACCACACAAAGAAACAGGAAATGAGTGCTAGAAAGGCGTGGGGCCGGGTCAATTCAATTCTCGCTTTGAATTCTTGTTAGAATTTAAGCAAGGCGTGATGGGAATGTTTTTGCTGATTCTTTTGACCTCATTCACAAATATTTACTTAATGCAAGTCTAAAAGAGACTACTTAAATTAATGTACGTGTCATGCATCATCCAGCGTGTATGTGTGTGCATGCGATCACACGTGCGTTGCAATCGGGCCCGTGACTGAAGATGGTGTGGGTGCTTAACCTTTTGGCCTGGCAATGTGTACATCTCATACTTACCTGGCAGGGGAGATACCATGATCACGAAGGTGGTTCACCCAGGGTGAGGCTCAGCCATTGCACTCCGGCTGTACTGACCCCTGCGAATTCCCCAAATGTGGGAATCTCGACTGCACAATTTCTGACAGTGGGGGACTGCGTTCGCGCTCTCCCCTGATTTCTGATGGTTATGACAATGAAATAAAATCATTCATGTCACTTAGTGAGCACGGTATCATGCTTATTTGTCAACATGCGATAAATAGTTAGCTTCTTTCGCAGTTGACAAATTACTGTCATTCACCTCCACACAAGTGGTGGCGCTAGCAAGTGACAATGTCAATTGGGAAGCAGGAAGTGCGTGTAAACGAAAAGATCTCGGTTTTTTAGTCTGTTTAGGACTGTTTTACATGGTTACACGGCATGAAGTTAGCGCAGAATTCATATTGGTCCGATATGGATCACGTGACAGGCGAGCGATTTCCTAACTTTCTTTTCACTTAGAGGAGGAAAAGCAACACAATTGTCCTCTTACGATCCGCAATACGTTTTATTAGATTCTTGAAATTCGCACGTCGGACTATTTAACCATTTAAGAGCATTGCGATGCCAGTAAATGGAATACTTCTATTGCTGTTTCCAATTGGTCCACTTTGGGTCACATGGACTACAGTACCCAGCAATTGCTCAGCTTTTGTTTCGTTCGCAGGCTGGCAAGCAACACAGTTGGTCTCGTTTTCAGCTAAAAATGTGTGAGTTTGATGTTTGGCATGTAAATGGTTTGTTGTGATCATTTTACATTGGTCACCGTCACTGTTGCTCGGAATGTCGAGAATCAAGTCGCCCCCTGTGTCAGTTTGCTGATATCGCTTCTCGGCCTTTTGGCTAAGATCAAGTGTAGTATCTGTTCTTATCAGTTTAATATCTGATACGTTCCCTATTTGGGGACCATATATTAAATTGGTTTTTGGAACTGGGAGATGGAATAGGGGCTTGCTCCGTCCATTCCACGCATCGACCTGGTATTGCAGTACCGCCAGGAGCGGTGCACCCACCTCTGCTGGTCACAATGAATTTGTTGCTGGATGTTTCCATTCTATGTAGTTCTGTGGGAAAACGAAGAAACCCTTTAAGCAGCTGTCGTGTTTCTCAAAGGCTGTCTCTTGTTTTTGAGACTTTCACCGAATACCATGTCATGCTGCGGCTTAAAGGACATTCTTTCATTGAAGAAAGCGTCGTCTTGCTCCGTTATTGAGGGAACATGCGGTGGGTGGTCATATAAATAATGGTTTCAAATATAGATCATATAAATTTCCTATAAAGTTATAATATTGGCGCTTGGCTAATCAAAAACGTAAATAAGTAAAGTTTTGTAAAGGAGTTTGAATTGTTACACCGCTACATGTTCCTGACCACACAAAGAAACAGGAAATGAGTGCTAGAAAGGCGTGGGGCCGGGTCAATTCAATTCTCGCTTTGAATTCTTGTTAGAATTTAAGCAAGGCGTGATGGGAATGTTTTTGCTGATTCTTTTGACCTCATTCACAAATATTTACTTAATGCAAGTCTAAAAGAGACTACTTAAATTAATGTACGTGTCATGCATCATCCAGCGTGTATGTGTGTGCATGCGATCACACGTGCGTTGCAATCGGGCCCGTGACTGAAGATGGTGTGGGTGCTTAACCTTTTGGCCTGGCAATGTGTACATCTCATACTTACCTGGCAGGGGAGATACCATGATCACGAAGGTGGTTCACCCAGGGTGAGGCTCAGCCATTGCACTCCGGCTGTACTGACCCCTGCGAATTCCCCAAATGTGGGAATCTCGACTGCACAATTTCTGACAGTGGGGGACTGCGTTCGCGCTCTCCCCTGATTTCTGATGGTAATGACAATGAAATAAAATCATTCATGTCACTTAGTGAGCACGGTATCATGCTTATTTGTCAACATGCGATAAATAGTTAGCTTCTTTCGCAGTTGACAAATTACTGTCATTCACCTCCACACAAGTGGTGGCGCTAGCAAGTGACAATGTCAATTGGGAAGCAGGAAGTGCGTGTAAACGAAAAGATCTCGGTTTTTTAGTCTGTTTAGGACTGTTTTACATGGTTACACGGCATGAAGTTAGCGCAGAATTCATATTGGTCCGATATGGATCACGTGACAGGCGAGCGATTTCCTAACTTTCTTTTCACTTAGAGGAGGAAAAGCAACACAATTGTCCTCTTACGATCCGCAATACGTTTTATTAGATTCTTGAAATTCGCACGTCGGACTATTTAACCATTTAAGAGCATTGCGATGCCAGTAAATGGAATACTTCTATTGCTGTTTCCAATTGGTCCACTTTGGGTCACATGGACTACAGTACCCAGCAATTGCTCAGCTTTTGTTTCGTTCACAGGCTGGCAAGCAACACAGTTGGTCTCGTTTTCAGCTAAAAATGTGTGAGTTTGATGTTTGGCATGTAAATGGTTTGTTGTGATCATTTTACATTGGTCACCGTCACTGTTGCTCGGAATGTCGAGAATCAAGTCGCCCCCTGTGTCAGTTTGCTGATATCGCTTCTCGGCCTTTTTGCTAAGATCAAGTGTAGTATCTGTTCTTATCGCCTTTTGGCTAAGACTGCGATCACCTCCTTTGGGCGTGTTGGTTCTATACCTGCTGTGGTATAGGACTTATTCATTGGGGGATATATCAGCTGTTGCTTATTGTTGATAATAACCTTTGTATTTTCAGTTATCCGACTAAGGTAAGTAAATATAAACTAGTATTTGTTATTATTTATTATCTACGTCCTGTGGTTCTCCGGCTATGTCGGCCACCCATGCCGGCATGCGGAGGCACCACAGTGTACGTTTTACTTTCAAGGAAGTTAATGGAGAGGTCCTGGTAATGTCCAGACTGGATTTTTCCAGGAAACTTATCCAACAGACCTTGGAATTTAATGCTAATGACCTGAACTGTATCATAACGTTGCCTTTTAGCAAAGGTTTTGATGTTAGTTTCAGCTCTGCTCTAAATCTTCGCGAATTTTGGCTTCGTTATGAAGAGGTAAAAGCCCAGTTTTCTGCGTTCAATGTGGAAAAACTGACTGATAATGCTGCTAAAACAGTTATTGTCAGAATGTTTAATGAGACAGTGAATGCAGATGACATTTGTTTTTGGCTGGGTAGATATTGCACGGTGAAAGGCCAGGCTATGAAAGTGAGAGATGAGGATGGCATCTGGAACTGTGCCTGGCGGGTACCCATTCAACAATGGCAGGACCCCCAGGGCTTCCAGGGCCTGAAACATCTCCCATCAATGATAGTCCTGGGTGAAAACCGGGGCTACATACACTACCAGGGTCAACCCAAGCTCTGCCGCAAGTGTGGTGAGCATGGACACCTGGCAGAAGCATGTCAGCAGATAATTTGTGGAAAATGCAGAGTAATTGGGCATACTTTTGAAGAATGCACCAATGGCAGAAAGTGCAATCTCTGTGGGGAATCAAACCACCTCTACAGAAATTGTCCGAAATCATTTGCCAACAAATTGAAGGCTGGGAAAGAAATGGTACTGCTAAATGAAATTGAAATGGACAAACAACCAAAAGACACACCGGAAAATTCAAATCTCCCTCCAAAACCTGTCATTGGTGGAGAGGGAACAGGTGAGGAGGTGGAAGGGGAGGGGCATATGTTGACTACACCAATGGGGAGTTCAGAAGAAAGTTGCATGTTGCCACAAATGCCCACAACCGAATCGAGCAAAACCAACATGGAAGACCAGACTAGTAGTGAACGCAGCGAAATTCCTTGTACACAAAAAATTAAACGACTAGCATCTGAGCGGTCTTCTGAGTCTCCATTGACCTTAGAGAAGAGGGGAAAGCCCGGGAGCTCAGAGAGCGACGTGGAAGAGCACAGGGTTTTTCCTTGCAACTCACCAAACGAGCTGTCTTTTTTGAACATAGTACTACAATCAACGCCCAAAAACCATAACACAATGAATTTAAGATTGCGAGAAAGACCATCACCAAGACTCCCGAATCCTACACCTATTGCTCAGGTGAAGGAAGAACTCCGGTCTCAAGAAATTACCTAATTGATTAGTTTTAAAGAGCTTCCTCCTTTTGATACCCTGTTTTGTAGTCCTCCATTTTAAATCATATCTTTAACTCTCACCTTCTCGACTATAAACGTTAGAAGTGTGAAATCAAAGACTCGTGCTCAGAGCGTATTGTCCTTCTTAAAAACTCTTAAGTCTGATGTGTTTTTAATGCAAGAATGTGGTATTCCCTTTTTAAAAAATTATAAGCAGTGGGAGGAAATGTGGCCACACCCATCTTTATGGAGTGGGTCGAACGAAAACCGCAACGATGGAGTGGCCATTTTAATAAACAACACTCGAATTGCAATTAAAGGTAGCACGGTTTTAATAGATGGACGAGCACTTTTAGCACACCTAACCTTCATGGGAAAGGGTTTTAACCTTTTAAATATTTACGGTCCAAATGAAAAACACGACAGGTATGAACTTTTAGAGAACTTGCAGTGTCACATGCTAGGTCGTGCACCCTTTATTATGGGAGGAGATTTTAACTGTGTTTTAAGCAGAAATGATAAAAAAGGAGCTGGGGAGGATTTTAAAGTTGATAAAACATCTGTTTTACTGAAGGACATGTGCCGGGTTTTTAAATTAGATGATTGTTTTAAAACCATACATCCAAGAGAGGAGGGTTTTACATGGTTTAGCGGAGATAGCAGCAAAGCCTCTCGCATTGACTATTTATTTACACGGGGTTGGCCACCAACTGATGCGAGATTAACCCCTGTCTTCTTCTCAGACCACCTCTCACTTTCTTGCAACCTGTCAATCCCATCTGGTTTGACAGTCGGCAGAGGCCTCTGGAGGCTCAACTGTTCCCTTCTTGAAGACGAAGTCCTGGTGAACAAATACAGGGAGCAGTACAAAAATTGGCAAACGCTCCAAGACCTGTTTGAATCACGAGCACAATGGTGGGAAATGATAAAGTTAAGAACCCAGACCTTTTTTAGAGAAGCAGGAAGAGAGAAGAAAAAGAAGGAAATGAAACATATGTTAGGACTACAAAAAAGACTACAAAGGTATTTTAACCTCTCACAAAAGGGTATCAATTTTAATGAGGAAATTAAACAGATTAAAAATAAATTGAGGCTTTTAGCAGACATCAAAAGTAAAGGTGTAATACTAAGGAGTAAAGAAAAGGAGATAGAGGAAGGAGAAAAATGTACAAGGTACTTTTTTAAAAGAATTATGAACAAGAGTGGGGGTATTTTTAAGTTGCGAAAAGTAAATGGTGCTATAACAGAAATAAGCAGTGAAATAAAAGAGACAGTGGAAAGCTACTACCAGAAACTGTATGACAGGAAAGAGATTCAACCTGAGACAACGTCGGAAGTATTGAATTTTATTGAGAAAACAGTGACTGATAAAGTGCTTTTAACGCGAGATTTTACTCAAGAGGAATTAAACAAATGCATAAAACAATTTAAGAAAGCAAAAGCTCCGGGTGAGGACGGACTCTGCCTGGAATTTTATTTGACTTTTTGGGACATTATAGCACCGGATTTAATCACTGTTTTTAATGAATTTGACAAAACAAGCCGACTACCAGACAGTTTTAGAGTAGGGATAGTGACACTACTGCACAAGAAGGGAGACAAGGCGGACCTGGACAACTGGCGACCTATCACGCTTTTAAATGTTGATTGCAAACTTTTTAGTAAACTTTTAGCTACACGCATGTCTGTTTTTATGGGCGAATTGATCAACCCGGATCAAACCTGTGCCATCGTGGGGAGGAAGATCACGGACAGCCTCATGCTGATCCGTGACACCATCTGTTATGCGAGAGACAGAAATATGCGGCTAGTAGTCCTAAATTTAGATTTTGAGAAAGCGTTTGACCGAATCTCGCACCTCTTTAGAGTACTGCAAAAATGGGGTTTTCCCGAAAGGTATATAGCGTGGGTGGGATTGTTGTACCGGGATATTAGCAGTAGATTTGTGGTTAATGGGGACCTGACAAAAGCAGTCCAAATTAACTGCGGTGTCCGTCAGGGTTGTCCTTTATCTGCACTCCTCTATGTCCTATGCATAGAACCGCTGGCACAGATGTTGAGAAAGGATAAAATGATCAAGGGGGTTAACATTCCAGGTGGCGGGGGACTTACGACAAAATGTATTTTATATATGGACGATTTTAATATCCTGTGCTCAGACCTTTTATCTGTGACAAGGGCTTTGGACTTGACTGATTGGTATGGGAGGGCCTCTGGGTCAAAACTTAATAGAGCCAAGACACAAGCACAGTTTTATGGACCGTGGACATTGACAGAAAAGACAGGTTTACCCCTGACATTGACAAAAACTGACCAGAAAATACTCGGGATCAGATTTGGCAGGGAAGGGGGAGGAGAAGCAAGTTGGGGCGACGTGGTAGGGAAAGTGAGGAAAAGACTTGTTTTTTGGAGAATGAGGGAACTGACCATAGAGGGAAAAGTTTTAATCATAAAAGCAGTTATTCTACCATTGCTTTTATTAATCAGTTCTGTTTTTATCCCAACAAGAAGTATCCTTTTAGGTTTGGACCGGGCTATCTTTTACTTCATCTGGGGATCCAAGTGGGAGAGACTGAAGAGAGCAACAATGAAGATGAGCAGAGAAAAAGGGGGAAAAGGAGTGCCGGACCTCCAGCTCTTCTTGGGAAGCAGATATGTGGCCCTGCACTTCCAAACTGCACTAGAGGCCTCAAGCGCTCAAAAAGCTCGAGCAATGTCAAGATTCTGGATGGGATCTTACCTCCGGAAATTAAGACTCATCCCTAGCGATCAAAGACTGCCTGTGTCTTTTATCCTGCCGCCTGCCTATTCTTTTATAAAAGTTTTTTTAAGGAATTTTAAACTAGAAAATCAAGAATGCCATGTTTTAAAAAACCACAGATCTCTCATCTCTGTTGTGCAGGAGCGGGAAACGGTATGTCCAGTGCGCGGGCTTGCATTCGGCGAGCCCACAACTGTTTGGCGCAATGTAAACCATCCCGCCCTCCCAAACAAACTTCGGGATCCTGTCATGGATGGCGGCGCACGAAATCCTCCCAGTCAGGTACGTTATGCACTCCCGAGGTATGGCAGCGCACTCAAACTGCCCCCGACCTGGTTGTGGCGCCCAAGAGTCGGTGAGGCACCTCCTCTGGGAGTGCAGTGCTGCCACGGACCTGTGGGCGACAGCCGGCCACCTGCAATTCCCGGACTTGCCAGCAAGGGAGGTCCTCAATGCACAATTCGTGCTCTATGGGGTGGGCCCAATGACGAACACAAGAGAACATTTTGCAAAGCAGTGGCTCACCCTTGCCGCCATCAAAGACGCCATTTGGACCTCCAGAAACTTGCTGGTAAGGAGGCACAGACAGACCACCCCTGTGGCTGTGCTCCGAATGGCAGCGGCTACTCTGAGCTGCCTGCGGCAAGCCAAGGACACAGTCACCAAGAAGAGTCGTCTGTGCCCGCCCGGAGGAGGGAACCGGAGCCCACAGGGAAGGTCCTGGCAGCGACGGCCTGGCTCCTCGGGAGAGAGTGGAGAGATGCAACACCTCTGAGGAACTCCTTGAAGCATCCTGGCAGGTTTTATCTGTCTGGACTCTGTTTGAGAGGGTGGGATGAAGTCCCACTTCGTAAGGCGATACTACGCTCCTGCACAACAGAGGTTGAAGTGCTTTTTTTAACAATTGCTTTTTAAAAAAATATTGTCTAGATGTATTTTAGATACATTTTACCTTACACCTCTATGTCAAACATGCTGCTTTTTTAACACGTTACCACAGAACTAAGGTTGTGCTCCATGTTGGAGAGATGTGAACATCAATGTCTATAGTAACAATAAAAATTTTGCAAAAAAAAAAAAAACAAAAGAAAAAATCTGTTCTTATCAGTTTAATATCTGATACGTTCCCTATTTGGGGACCATATATTAAATTGATTTTTGGAACTGGGAGATGGAATAGGGGCTTGCTCCGTCCATTCCACGCATCGACCTGGTATTGCAGTACCGCCAGGAGCGGTGCACCCACCTCTGCTGGTCACAATGAATTTGTTGCTGGATGTTTCCATTCTATGTAGTTCTGTGGGAAAACGAAGAAACCCTTTAAGCAGCTGTCGTGTTTCTCAAAGGCTGTCTCTTGTTTTTGAGACTTTCCCCGAATACCATGTCATGCTGCGGTTTAAAGGACATTCTTTCATTGAAGAAAGCGTCGTCTTGCTCCGTTATTGAGGGAACATGCGGTGGGTGGTCATATAAATAATGGTTTCAAATATAGGTAATATAAATTTCCTATAAAGTTATAATATTGGTGCTTGGCTAATCAAAAACGTAAATAAGTAAAGTTTTGTAAAGGAGTTTGAATTGTTACACCGCTACATGTTCCTGACCACACAAAGAAACAGGAAATGAGTGCTAGAAAGGCGTGGGGCCGGGTCAATTCAATTCTCGCTTTGAATTCTTGTTAGAATTTAAGCAAGGCGTGATGGGAATGTTTTTGCTGATTCTTTTGACCTCATTCACAAATATTTACTTAATGCAAGTCTAAAAGAGACTACTTAAATTAATGTACGTGTCATGCATCATCCAGCGTGTATGTGTGTGCATGCGATCACACGTGCGTTGCAATCGGGCCCGTGACTGAAGATGGTGTGGGTGCTTAACCTTTTGGCCTGGCAATGTGTACATCTCATACTTACCTGGCAGGGGAGATACCATGATCACGAAGGTGGTTCACCCAGGGTGAGGCTCAGCCATTGCACTCCGGCTGTACTGACCCCTGCGAATTCCCCAAATGTGGGAATCTCGACTGCACAATTTCTGACAGTGGGGGACTGCGTTCGCGCTCTCCCCAGATTTCTGATGGTAATGACAATGAAATAAAATCATTCATGTCACTTAGTGAGCACGGTATCATGCTTATTTGTCAACATGCGATAAATAGTTAGCTTCTTTCTCAGTTGACAAATTACTGTCATTCACCTCCACACAAGTGGTGGCGCTAGCAAGTGACAATGTCAATTGGGAAGCAGGAAGTGCGTGTAAACGAAAAGATCTCGGTTTTTTAGTCTGTTTAGGACTGTTTTACATGGTTACACGGCATGAAGTTAGCGCAGAATTCATATTGGTCCGATATGGATCACGTGACAGGCGAGCGATTTCCTAACTTTCTTTTCACTTAGAGGAGGAAAAGCAACACAATTGTCCTCTTACGATCCGCAATACGTTTTATTAGATTCTTGAAATTCGCACGTCGGACTATTTAACCATTTAAGAGCATTGCGATGCCAGTAAATGGAATACTTCTATTGCTGTTTCCAATTGGTCCACTTTGGGTCACATGGACTACAGTACCCAGCAATTGCTCAGCTTTTGTTTCGTTCGCAGGCTGGCAAGCAACACAGTTGGTCTCGTTTTCAGCTAAAAATGTGTGAGTTTGATGTTTGGCATGTAAATGGTTTGTTGTGATCATTTTACATTGGTCACCGTCACTGTTGCTTGGAATGTCGAGAATCAAGTCGCCCCCTGTGTCAGTTTGCTGATATCGCTTCTCGGCCTTTTGGCTAAGATCAAGTGTAGTATCTGTTCTTATCAGTTTAATATCTGATACGTTCCCTATTTGGGGACCATATATTAAATTGATTTTTGGAACTGGGAGATGGAGTAGGGGCTTGCTCCGTCCATTCCACGCATCGACCTGGTATTGCAGTACCGCCAGGAGCGGTGCACCCACCTCTGCTGGTCACAATGAATTTGTTGCTGGATGTTTCCATTCTATGTAGTTCTGTGGGAAAACGAAGAAACCCTTTAAGCAGCTGTCGTGTTTCTCAAAGGCTGTCTCTTGTTTTTGAGACTTTCACCGAATACCATGTCATGCTGCGGCTTAAAGGACATTCTTTCATTGAAGAAAGCGTCGTCTTGCTCCGTTATTGAGGGAACATGCGGTGGGTGGTCATATAAATAATGGTTTCAAATATAGATCATATAAATTTCCTATAAAGTTATAATATTGGCGCTTGGCTAATCAAAAACGTAAATAAGTAAAGTTTTGTAAAGGAGTTTGAATTGTTACACCGCTACATGTTCCTGACCACACAAAGAAACAGGAAATGAGTGCTAGAAAGGCGTGGGGCAGGGTCAATTCAATTCTCGCTTTGAATTCTTGTTAGAATTTAAGCAAGGCGTGATGGGAATGTTTTTGCTGATTCTTTTGACCTCATTCACAAATATTTACTTAATGCAAGTCTAAAAGAGACTACTTAAATTAATGTACGTGTCATGCATCATCCAGCGTGTATGTGTGTGCATGCGATCACACGTGCGTTGCAATCGGGCCCGTGACTGAAGATGGTGTGGGTGCTTAACCTTTTGGCCTGGCAATGTGTACATCTCATACTTACCTGGCAGGGGAGATACCATGATCACGAAGGTGGTTCACCCAGGGTGAGGCTCAGCCATTGCACTCCGGCTGTACTGACCCCTGCGAATTCCCCAAATGTGGGAATCTCGACTGCACAATTTCTGACAGTGGGGGACTGCGTTCGCGCTCTCCCCTGATTTCTGATGGTAATGACAATGAAATAAAATCATTCATGTCACTTAGTGAGCACGGTATCATGCTTATTTGTCAACATGCGATAAATAGTTAGCTTCTTTCGCAGTTGACAAATTACTGTCATTCACCTCCACACAAGTGGTGGCGCTAGCAAGTGACAATGTCAATTGGGAAGCAGGAAGTGCGTGTAAACGAAAAGATCTCGGTTTTTTAGTCTGTTTAGGACTGTTTTACATGGTTACACGGCATGAAGTTAGCGCAGAATTCATATTGGTCCGATATGGATCACGTGACAGGCGAGCGATTTCCTAACTTTCTTTTCACTTAGAGGAGGAAAAGCAACACAATTGTCCTCTTACGATCCGCAATACGTTTTATTAGATTCTTGAAATTCGCACGTCGGACTATTTAACCATTTAAGAGCATTGCGATGCCAGTAAATGGAATACTTCTATTGCTGTTTCCAATTGGTCCACTTTGGGTCACATGGACTACAGTACCCAGCAATTGCTCAGCTTTTGTTTCGTTCGCAGGCTGGCAAGCAACACAGTTGGTCTCGTTTTCAGCTAAAAATGTGTGAGTTTGATGTTTGGCATGTAAATGGTTTGTTGTGATCATTTTACATTGGTCACCGTCACTGTTGCTTGGAATGTCGAGAATCAAGTCGCCCCCTGTGTCAGTTTGCTGATATCGCTTCTCGGCCTTTTGGCTAAGATCAAGTGTAGTATCTGTTCTTATCAGTTTAATATCTGATACGTTCCCTATTTGGGGACCATATATTAAATTGATTTTTGGAACTGGGAGATGGAATAGGGGCTTGCTCCGTCCATTCCACGCATCGACCTGGTATTGCTGTACCGCCAGGAGCGGTGCACCCACCTCTGCTGGTCACAATGAATTTGTTGCTGGATGTTTCCATTCTATGTAGTTCTGTGGGAAAACGAAGAAACCCTTTAAGCAGCTGTCGTGTTTCTCAAAGGCTGTCTCTTGTTTTTGAGACTTTCACCGAATACCATGTCATGCTGCGGCTTAAAGGACATTCTTTCATTGAAGAAAGCGTCGTCTTGCTCCGTTATTGAGGGAACATGCGGTGGGTGGTCATATAAATAATGGTTTCAAATATAGATCATATAAATTTCCTATAAAGTTATAATATTGGCGCTTGGCTAATCAAAAACGTAAATAAGTAAAGTTTTGTAAAGGAGTTTGAATTGTTACACCGCTACATGTTCCTGACCACACAAAGAAACAGGAAATGAGTGCTAGAAAGGCGTGGGGCAGGGTCAATTCAATTCTCGCTTTTAATTCTTGTTAGAATTTAAGCAAGGCGTGATGGGAATGTTTTTGCTGATTCTTTTGACCTCATTCACAAATATTTACTTAATGCAAGTCTAAAAGAGACTACTTAAATTAATGTACGTGTCATGCATCATCCAGCGTGTATGTGTGTGCATGCGATCACACGTGCGTTGCAATCGGGCCCGTGACTGAAGATGGTGTGGGTGCTTAACCTTTTGGCCTGGCAATGTGTACATCTCATACTTACCTGGCAGGGGAGATACCATGATCACGAAGGTGGTTCACCCAGGGTGAGGCTCAGCCATTGCACTCCGGCTGTACTGACCCCTGCGAATTCCCCAAATGTGGGAATCTCGACTGCACAATTTCTGACAGTGGGGGACTGCGTTCGCGCTCTCCCCTGATTTCTGATGGTAATGACAATGAAATAAAATCATTCATGTCACTTAGTGAGCACGGTATCATGCTTATTTGTCAACATGCGATAAATAGTTAGCTTCTTTCGCAGTTGACAAATTACTGTCATTCACCTCCACGCAAGTGGTGGCGCTAGCAAGTGACAATGTCAATTGGGAAGCAGGAAGTGCGTGTAAACGAAAAGATCTCGGTTTTTTAGTCTGTTTAGGACTGTTTTACATGGTTACACGGCATGAAGTTAGCGCAGAATTCATATTGGTCCGATATGGATCACGTGACAGGCGAGCGATTTCCTAACTTTCTTTTCACTTAGAGGAGGAAAAGCAACACAATTGTCCTCTTACGATCCGCAATACGTTTTATTAGATTCTTGAAATTCGCACGTCGGACTATTTAACCATTTAAGAGCATTGCGATGCCAGTAAATGGAATACTTCTATTGCTGTTTCCAATTGGTCCACTTTGGGTCACATGGACTACAGTACCCAGCAATTGCTCAGCTTTTGTTTCGTTCGCAGGCTGGCAAGCAACACAGTTGGTCTCGTTTTCAGCTAAAAATGTGTGAGTTTGATGTTTGGCATGTAAATGGTTTGTTGTGATCATTTTACATTGGTCACCGTCACTGTTGCTCGGAATGTCGAGAATCAAGTCGCCCCCTGTGTCAGTTTGCTGATATCGCTTCTCGGCCTTTTGGCTAAGATCAAGTGTAGTATCTGTTCTTATCAGTTTAATATCTGATACGTTCCCTATTTGGGGACCATATATTAAATTGATTTTTGGACCTGGGAGATGGAATAGGGGCTTGCTCCGTCCATTCCACGCATCGACCTGGTATTGCAGTACCGCCAGGAGCGGTGCACCCACCTCTGCTGGTCACAATGAATTTGTTGCTGGATGTTTCCATTCTATGTAGTTCTGTGGGAAAACGAAGAAACCCTTTAAGCAGCTGTCGTGTTTCTCAAAGGCTGTCTCTTGTTTTTGAGACTTTCACCGAATACCATGTCATGCTGCGGTTTAAAGGACATTCTTTCATTGAAGAAAGCGTCGTCTTGCTCCGTTATTGAGGGAACATGCGGTGGGTGGTCATATAAATAATGGTTTCAAATATAGATCATATAAATTCCCTATAAAGTTATAATATTGGCGCTTGGCTAATCAAAAACGTAAATAAGTAAAGTTTTGTAAAGGAGTTTGAATTGTTACACCGCTACATGTTCCTGACCACACAAAGAAACAGGAAATGAGTGCTAGAAAGGCGTGGGGCAGGGTCAATTCAATTCTCGCTTTGAATTCTTGTTAGAATTTAAGCAAGGCGTGATGGGAATGTTTTTGCTGATTCTTTTGACCTCATTCACAAATATTTACTTAATGCAAGTCTAAAAGAGACTACTTAAATTAATGTACGTGTCATGCATCATCCAGCTTGTATGTGTGTGCATGCGATCACACGTGCGTTGCAATCGGGCCCGTGACTGAAGATGGTGTGGGTGCTTAACCTTTTGGCCTGGCAATGTGTACATCTCATACTTACCTGGCAGGGGAGATACCATGATCACGAAGGTGGTTCACCCAGGGTGAGGCTCAGCCATTGCACTCCGGCTGTACTGACCCCTGCGAATTCCCCAAATGTGGGAATCTTGACTGCACAATTTCTGACAGTGGGGGACTGCGTTCGCGCTCTCCCCTGATTTCTGATGGTAATGACAATGAAATAAAATCATTCATGTCACTTAGTGAGCACGGTATCATGCTTATTTGTCAACATGCGATAAATAGTTAGCTTCTTTCGCAGTTGACAAATTACTGTCATTCACCTCCACACAAGTGGTGGCGCTAGCAAGTGACAATGTCAATTGGGAAGCAGGAAGTGCGTGTAAACGAAAAGATCTCGGTTTTTTAGTCTGTTTAGGACTGTTTTACATGGTTACACGGCATGAAGTTAGCGCAGAATTCATATTGGTCCGATATGGATCACGTGACAGGCGAGCGATTTCCTAACTTTCTTTTCACTTAGAGGAGGAAAAGCAACACAATTGTCCTCTTACGATCCGCAATACGTTTTATTAGATTCTTGAAATTCGCACGTCGGACTATTTAACCATTTAAGAGCATTGCGATGCCAGTAAATGGAATACTTCTATTGCTGTTTCCAATTGGTCCACTTTGGGTCACATGGACTACAGTACCCAGCAATTGCTCAGCTTTTGTTTCGTTCGCAGGCTGGCAAGCAACACAGTTGGTCTCGTTTTCAGCTAAAAATGTGTGAGTTTGATGTTTGGCATGTAAATGGTTTGTTGTGATCATTTTACATTGGTCACCGTCACTGTTGCTTGGAATGTCGAGAATCAAGTCGCCCCCTGTGTCAGTTTGCTGATATCGCTTCTCGGCCTTTTGGCTAAGATCAAGTGTAGTATCTGTTCTTATCAGTTTAATATCTGATACGTTCCCTATTTGGGGACCATATATTAAATTGATTTTTGGAACTGGGAGATGGAATAGGGGCTTGCTCCGTCCATTCCACGCATCGACCTGGTATTGCTGTACCGCCAGGAGCGGTGCACCCACCTCTGCTGGTCACAATGAATTTGTTGCTGGATGTTTCCATTCTATGTAGTTCTGTGGGAAAACGAAGAAACCCTTTAAGCAGCTGTCGTGTTTCTCAAAGGCTGTCTCTTGTTTTTGAGACTTTCACCGAATACCATGTCATGCTGCGGCTTAAAGGACATTCTTTCATTGAAGAAAGCGTCGTCTTGCTCCGTTATTGAGGGAACATGCGGTGGGTGGTCATATAAATAATGGTTTCAAATATAGATCATATAAATTTCCTATAAAGTTATTATATTGGCGCTTGGCTAATCAAAAACGTAAATAAGTAAAGTTTTGTAAAGGAGTTTGAATTGTTACACCGCTACATGTTCCTGACCACACAAAGAAACAGGAAATGAGTGCTAGAAAGGCGTGGGGCAGGGTCAATTCAATTCTCGCTTTTAATTCTTGTTAGAATTTAAGCAAGGCGTGATGGGAATGTTTTTGCTGATTCTTTTGACCTCATTCACAAATATTTACTTAATGCAAGTCTAAAAGAGACTACTTAAATTAATGTACGTGTCATGCATCATCCAGCGTGTATGTGTGTGCATGCGATCACACGTGCGTTGCAATCGGGCCCGTGACTGAAGATGGTGTGGGTGCTTAACCTTTTGGCCTGGCAATGTGTACATCTCATACTTACCTGGCAGGGGAGATACCATGATCACGAAGGTGGTTCACCCAGGGTGAGGCTCAGCCATTGCACTCCGGCTGTACTGACCCCTGCGAATTCCCCAAATGTGGGAATCTCGACTGCACAATTTCTGACAGTGGGGGACTGCGTTCGCGCTCTCCCCTGATTTCTGATGGTAATGACAATGAAATAAAATCATTCATGTCACTTAGTGAGCACGGTATCATGCTTATTTGTCAACATGCGATAAATAGTTAGCTTCTTTCGCAGTTGACAAATTACTGTCATTCACCTCCACACAAGTGGTGGCGCTAGCAAGTGACAATGTCAATTGGGAAGCAGGAAGTGCGTGTAGACGAAAAGATCTCGGTTTTTTAGTCTGTTTAGGACTGTTTTACATGGTTACACGGCATGAAGTTAGCGCAGAATTCATATTGGTCCGATATGGATCACGTGACAGGCGAGCGATTTCCTAACTTTCTTTTCACTTAGAGGAGGAAAAGCAACACAATTGTCCTCTTACGATCCGCAATACGTTTTATTAGATTCTTGAAATTCGCACGTCGGACTATTTAACCATTTAAGAGCATTGCGATGCCAGTAAATGGAATACTTCTATTGCTGTTTCCAATTGGTCCACTTTGGGTCACATGGACTACAGTACCCAGCAATTGCTCAGCTTTTGTTTCGTTCGCAGGCTGGCAAGCAACACAGTTGGTCTCGTTTTCAGCTAAAAATGTGTGAGTTTGATGTTTGGCATGTAAATGGTTTGTTGTGATCATTTTACATTGGTCACCGTCACTGTTGCTTGGAATGTCGAGAATCAAGTCGCCCCCTGTGTCAGTTTGCTGATATCGCTTCTCGGCCTTTTGGCTAAGACTGCGATCACCTCCTTTGGGCGTGTTGGTTCTATACCTGCTGTGGTATAGGACTTATTCATTGGGGGATATATCAGCTGTTGCTTATTGTTGATAATAACCTTTGTATTTTCAGTTATCCGACTAAGGTAAGTAAATATAAACTAGTATTTGTTATTATTTATTATCTACGTCCTGTGGTTCTCCGGCTATGTCGGCCACCCATGCCGGCATGCGGAGGCACCACAGTGTACGTTTTACTTTCAAGGAAGTTAATGGAGAGGTCCTGGTAATGTCCAGACTGGATTTTTCCAGGAAACTTATCCAACAGACCTTGGAATTTAATGCTAATGACCTGAACTGTATCATAACGTTGCCTTTTAGCAAAGGTTTTGATGTTAGTTTCAGCTCTGCTCTAAATCTTCGCGAATTTTGGCTTCGTTATGAAGAGGTAAAAGCCCAGTTTTCTGCGTTCAATGTGGAAAAACTGACTGATAATGCTGCTAAAACAGTTATTGTCAGAATGTTTAATGAGACAGTGAATGCAGATGACATTTGTTTTTGGCTGGGTAGATATTGCACGGTGAAAGGCCAGGCTATGAAAGTGAGAGATGAGGATGGCATCTGGAACTGTGCCTGGCGGGTACCCATTCAACAATGGCAGGACCCCCAGGGCTTCCAGGGCCTGAAACATCTCCCATCAATGATAGTCCTGGGTGAAAACCGGGGCTACATACACTACCAGGGTCAACCCAAGCTCTGCCGCAAGTGTGGTGAGCATGGACACCTGGCAGAAGCATGTCAGCAGATAATTTGTGGAAAATGCAGAGTAATTGGGCATACTTTTGAAGAATGCACCAATGGCAGAAAGTGCAATCTCTGTGGGGAATCAAACCACCTCTACAGAAATTGTCCGAAATCATTTGCCAACAAATTGAAGGCTGGGAAAGAAATGGTACTGCTAAATGAAATTGAAATGGACAAACAACCAAAAGACACACCGGAAAATTCAAATCTCCCTCCAAAACCTGTCATTGGTGGAGAGGGAACAGGTGAGGAGGTGGAAGGGGAGGGGCATATGTTGACTACACCAATGGGGAGTTCAGAAGAAAGTTGCATGTTGCCACAAATGCCCACAACCGAATCGAGCAAAACCAACATGGAAGACCAGACTAGTAGTGAACGCAGCGAAATTCCTTGTACACAAAAAATTAAACGACTAGCATCTGAGCGGTCTTCTGAGTCTCCATTGACCTTAGAGAAGAGGGGAAAGCCCGGGAGCTCAGAGAGCGACGTGGAAGAGCACAGGGTTTTTCCTTGCAACTCACCAAACGAGCTGTCTTTTTTGAACATAGTACTACAATCAACGCCTAAAAACCATAACACAATGAATTTAAGATTGCGAGAAAGACCATCACCAAGACTCCCGAATCCTACACCTATTGCTCAGGTGAAGGAAGAACTCCGGTCTCAAGAAATTACCTAATTGATTAGTTTTAAAGAGCTTCCTCCTTTTGATACCCTGTTTTGTAGGCCTCCATTTTTAATCATATCTTTAACTCTCACCTTCTCGACTATAAACGTTAGAAGTGTGAAATCAAAGACTCGTGCTCAGAGCGTATTGTCCTTTTTAAAAACTCTTAAGTCTGATGTGTTTTTAATGCAAGAATGTGGTATTCCCTTTTTAAAAAATTATAAGCAGTGGGAGGAAATGTGGCCACACCCATCTTTATGGAGTGGGTCGAACGAAAACCGCAACGATGGAGTGGCCATTTTAATAAACAACACTCGAATTGCAATTAAAGGTAGCACGGTTTTAATAGATGGACGAGCACTTTTAGCACACCTAACCTTCATGGGAAAGGGTTTTAACCTTTTAAATATTTACGGTCCAAATGAAAAACACGACAGGTATGAACTTTTAGAGAACTTGCAGTGTCACATGCTAGGTCGTGCACCCTTTATTATGGGAGGAGATTTTAACTGTGTTTTAAGCAGAAATGATAAAAAAGGAGCTGGGGAGGATTTTAAAGTTGATAAAACATCTGTTTTACTGAAGGACATGTGCCGGGTTTTTAAATTAGATGATTGTTTTAAAACCATACATCCAAGAGAGGAGGGTTTTACATGGTTTAGCGGAGATAGCAGCAAAGCCTCTCGCATTGACTATTTATTTACACGGGGTTGGCCACCAACTGATGCGAGATTAACCCCTGTCTTCTTCTCAGACCACCTCTCACTTTCTTGCAACCTGTCAATCCCATCTGGTTTGACAGTCGGCAGAGGCCTCTGGAGGCTCAACTGTTCCCTTCTTGAAGACGAAGTCCTGGTGAACAAATACAGGGAGCAGTACAAAAATTGGCAAACGCTCCAAGACCTGTTTGAATCACGAGCACAATGGTGGGAAATGATAAAGTTAAGAACCCAGACCTTTTTTAGAGAAGCAGGAAGAGAGAAGAAAAAGAAGGAAATGAAACATATGTTAGGACTACAAAAAAGACTACAAAGGTATTTTAACCTCTCACAAAAGGGTATCAATTTTAATGAGGAAATTAAACAGATTAAAAATAAATTGAGGCTTTTAGCAGACATCAAAAGTAAAGGTGTAATACTAAGGAGTAAAGAAAAGGAGATAGAGGAAGGAGAAAAATGTACAAGGTACTTTTTTAAAAGAATTATGAACAAGAGTGGGGGTATTTTTAAGTTGCGAAAAGTAAATGGTGCTATAACAGAAATAAGCAGTGAAATAAAAGAGACAGTGGAAAGCTACTACCAGAAACTGTATGACAGGAAAGAGATTCAACCTGAGACAACGTCGGAAGTATTGAATTTTATTGAGAAAACAGTGACTGATAAAGTGCTTTTAACGCGAGATTTTACTCAAGAGGAATTAAACAAATGCATAAAACAATTTAAGAAAGCAAAAGCTCCGGGTGAGGACGGACTCTGCCTGGAATTTTATTTGACTTTTTGGGACATTATAGCACCGGATTTAATCACTGTTTTTAATGAATTTGACAAAACAAGCCGACTACCAGACAGTTTTAGAGTAGGGATAGTGACACTACTGCACAAGAAGGGAGACAAGGCGGACCTGGACAACTGGCGACCTATCACGCTTTTAAATGTTGATTGCAAACTTTTTAGTAAACTTTTAGCTACACGCATGTCTGTTTTTATGGGCGAATTGATCAACCCGGATCAAACCTGTGCCATCGCGGGGAGGAAGATCACGGACAGCCTCATGCTGATCCGTGACACCATCTGTTATGCGAGAGACAGAAATATGCGGCTAGTAGTCCTAAATTTAGATTTTGAGAAAGCGTTTGACCGAATCTCGCACCGGTACCTCTTTAGAGTACTGCAAAAATGGGGTTTTCCCGAAAGGTATATAGCGTGGGTGGGATTGCTGTACCGGGATATTAGCAGTAGATTTGTGGTTAATGGGGACCTGACAAAAGCAGTCCAAATTAACTGCGGTGTCCGTCAGGGTTGTCCTTTATCTGCACTCCTCTATGTCCTATGCATAGAACCGCTGGCACAGATGTTGAGAAAGGATAAAATGATCAAGGGGGTTAACATTCCAGGTGGCGGGGGACTTACGACAAAATGTATTTTATATATGGACGATTTTAATATCCTGTGCTCAGACCTTTTATCTGTGACAAGGGCTTTGGACTTGACTGATTGGTATGGGAGGGCCTCTGGGTCAAAACTTAATAGAGCCAAGACACAAGCACAGTTTTATGGACCGTGGACATTGACAGAAAAGACAGGTTTACCCCTGACATTGACAAAAACTGACCAGAAAATACTCGGGATCAGATTTGGCAGGGAAGGGGGAGGAGAAGCAAGTTGGGGCGACGTGGTAGGGAAAGTGAGGAAAAGACTTGTTTTTTGGAGAATGAGGGAACTGACCATAGAGGGAAAAGTTTTAATCATAAAAGCAGTTATTCTACCATTGCTTTTATTAATCAGTTCTGTTTTTATCCCAACAAGAAGTATCCTTTTAGGTTTGGACCGGGCTATCTTTTACTTCATCTGGGGATCCAAGTGGGAGAGACTGAAGAGAGCAACAATGAAGATGAGCAGAGAAAAAGGGGGAAAAGGAGTGCCGGACCTCCAGCTCTTCTTGGGAAGCAGATATGTGGCCCTGCACTTCCAAACTGCACTAGAGGCCTCAAGCGCTCAAAAAGCTCGAGCAATGTCAAGATTCTGGATGGGATCTTACCTCCGGAAATTAAGACTCATCCCTAGCGATCAAAGACTGCCTGTGTCTTTTATCCTGCCGCCTGCCTATTCTTTTATAAAAGTTTTTTTAAGGAATTTTAAACTAGAAAATCAAGAATGCCATGTTTTAAAAAACCACAGATCTCTCATCTCTGTTGTGCAGGAGCGGGAAACGGTATGTCCAGTGCGCGGGCTTGCATTCGGCGAGCCCACAACTGTTTGGCGCAATGTAAACCATCCCGCCCTCCCAAACAAACTTCGGGACCTGTCATGGATGGCGGCGCACGAAATCCTCCCAGTCAGGTACGTTATGCACTCCCGAGGTATGGCAGCGCACTCAAACTGCCCCCGACCTGGTTGTGGCGCCCAAGAGTCGGTGAGGCACCTCCTCTGGGAGTGCAGTGCTGCCACGGACCTGTGGGCGACAGCCGGCCACCTGCAATTCCCGGACTTGCCAGCAAGGGAGGTCCTCAATGCACAATTCGTGCTCTATGGGGTGGGCCCAATGACGAACACAAGAGAACATTTTGCAAAGCAGTGGCTCACCCTTGCCGCCATCAAAGACGCCATTTGGACCTCCAGAAACTTGCTGGTAAGGAGGCACAGACAGACCACCCCTGTGGCTGTGCTCCGAATGGCAGCGGCTACTCTGAGCTGCCTGCGGCAAGCCAAGGACACAGTCACCAAGAAGAGTCGTCTGTGCCCGCCCGGAGGAGGGAACCGGAGCCCACAGGGAAGGTCCTGGCAGCGACGGCCTGGCTCCTCGGGAGAGAGTGGAGAGATGCAACACCTCTGAGGAACTCCTTGAAGCATCCTGGCAGGTTTTATCTGTCTGGACTCTGTTTGAGAGGGTGGGATGAAGTCCCACTTCGTAAGGCGATACTACGCTCCTGCACAACAGAGGTTGAAGTGCTTTTTTTAACAATTGCTTTTTAAAAAATATTGTCTAGATGTATTTTGAAGACATTTTGCCTTGCACCTCTATGTCAAACATGCTGCTTTTTTGACACGTTGCCACAGAACTAAGGTTGTGCTCCATGTTGGAGAGATGTGAACATCAATGTCTACAGTAACAATAAAAATTTTGCAAAAGAAAAAAATCTGTTCTTATCAGTTTAATATCTGATACGTTCCCTATTTGGGGACCATATATTAAATTGATTTTTGGAACTGGGAGATGGAATAGGGGCTTGCTCCGTCCATTCCACGCATCGACCTGGTATTGCAGTACCGCCAGGAGCGGTGCACCCACCTCTGCTGGTCACAATGAATTTGTTGCTGGATGTTTCCATTCTATGTAGTTCTGTGGGAAAACGAAGAAACCCTTTAAGCAGCTGTCGTGTTTCTCAAAGGCTGTCTCTTGTTTTTGAGACTTTCACCGAATACCATGTCATGCTGCGGCTTAAAGGACATTCTTTCATTGAAGAAAGCGTCGTCTTGCTCCGTTATTGAGGGAACATGCGGTGGGTGGTCATATAAATAATGGTTTCAAATATAGATCATATAAATTTCCTATAAAGTTATAATATTGGCGCTTGGCTAATCAAAAACGTAAATAAGTAAAGTTTTGTAAAGGAGTTTGAATTGTTACACCGCTACATGTTCCTGACCACACAAAGAAACAGGAAATGAGTGCTAGAAAGGCGTGGGGCAGGGTCAATTCAATTCTCGCTTTGAATTCTTGTTAGAATTTAAGCAAGGCGTGATGGGAATGTTTTTGCTGATTCTTTTGACCTCATTCACAAATATTTACTTAATGCAAGTCTAAAAGAGACTACTTAAATTAATGTACGTGTCATGCATCATCCAGCGTGTATGTGTGTGCATGCGATCACACGTGCGTTGCAATCGGGCCCGTGACTGAAGATGGTGTGGGTGCTTAACCTTTTGGCCTGGCAATGTGTACATCTCATACTTACCTGGCAGGGGAGATACCATGATCACGAAGGTGGTTCACCCAGGGTGAGGCTCAGCCATTGCACTCCGGCTGTACTGACCCCTGCGAATTCCCCAAAAGTGGGAATCTCGACTGCACAATTTCTGACAGTGGGGGACTGCGTTCGCGCTCTCCCCTGATTTCTGATGGTTATGACAATGAAATAAAATCATTCATGTCACTTAGTGAGCACGGTATCATGCTTATTTGTCAACATGCGATAAATAGTTAGCTTCTTTCGCAGTTGACAAATTACTGTCATTCACCTCCACACAAGTGGTGGCGCTAGCAAGTGACAATGTCAATTGGGAAGCAGGAAGTGCGTGTAAACGAAAAGATCTCGGTTTTTTAGTCTGTTTAGGACTGTTTTACATGGTTACACGGCATGAAGTTAGCGCAGAATTCATATTGGTCCGATATGGATCACGTGACAGGCGAGCGATTTCCTAACTTTCTTTTCACTTAGAGGAGGAAAAGCAACACAATTGTCCTCTTACGATCCGCAATACGTTTTATTAGATTCTTGAAATTCGCACGTCGGACTATTTAACCATTTAAGAGCATTGCGATGCCAGTAAATGGAATACTTCTATTGCTGTTTCCAATTGGTCCACTTTGGGTCACATGGACTACAGTACCCAGCAATTGCTCAGCTTTTGTTTCGTTCGCAGGCTGGCAAGCAACACAGTTGGTCTCGTTTTCAGCTAAAAATGTGTGAGTTTGATGTTTGGCATGTAAATGGTTTGTTGTGATCATTTTACATTGGTCACCGTCACTGTTGCTTGGAATGTCGAGAATCAAGTCGCCCCCTGTGTCAGTTTGCTGATATCGCTTCTCGGCCTTTTGGCTAAGATCAAGTGTAGTATCTGTTCTTATCAGTTTAATATCTGATACGTTCCCTATTTGGGGACCATATATTAAATTGATTTTTGGAACTGGGAGATGGAATAGGGGCTTGCTCCGTCCATTCCACGCATCGACCTGGTATTGCTGTACCGCCAGGAGCGGTGCACCCACCTCTGCTGGTCACAATGAATTTGTTGCTGGATGTTTCCATTCTATGTAGTTCTGTGGGAAAACGAAGAAACCCTTTAAGCAGCTGTCGTGTTTCTCAAAGGCTGTCTCTTGTTTTTGAGACTTTCACCGAATACCATGTCATGCTGCGGCTTAAAGGACATTCTTTCATTGAAGAAAGCGTCGTCTTGCTCCGTTATTGAGGGAACATGCGGTGGGTGGTCATATAAATAATGGTTTCAAATATAGATCATATAAATTTCCTATAAAGTTATAATATTGGCGCTTGGCTAATCAAAAACGTAAATAAGTAAAGTTTTGTAAAGGAGTTTGAATTGTTACACCGCTACATGTTCCTGACCACACAAAGAAACAGGAAATGAGTGCTAGAAAGGCGTGGGGCAGGGTCAATTCAATTCTCGCTTTTAATTCTTGTTAGAATTTAAGCAAGGCGTGATGGGAATGTTTTTGCTGATTCTTTTGACCTCATTCACAAATATTTACTTAATGCAAGTCTAAAAGAGACTACTTAAATTAATGTACGTGTCATGCATCATCCAGCGTGTATGTGTGTGCATGCGATCACACGTGCGTTGCAATCGGGCCCGTGACTGAAGATGGTGTGGGTGCTTAACCTTTTGGCCTGGCAATGTGTACATCTCATACTTACCTGGCAGGGGAGATACCATGATCACGAAGGTGGTTCACCCAGGGTGAGGCTCAGCCATTGCACTCCGGCTGTACTGACCCCTGCGAATTCCCCAAATGTGGGAATCTCGACTGCACAATTTCTGACAGTGGGGGACTGCGTTCGCGCTCTCCCCTGATTTCTGATGGTAATGACAATGAAATAAAATCATTCATGTCACTTAGTGAGCACGGTATCATGCTTATTTGTCAACATGCGATAAATAGTTAGCTTCTTTCGCAGTTGACAAATTACTGTCATTCACCTCCACACAAGTGGTGGCGCTAGCAAGTGACAATGTCAATTGGGAAGCAGGAAGTGCGTGTAAACGAAAAGATCTCGGTTTTTTAGTCTGTTTAGGACTGTTTTACATGGTTACACGGCATGAAGTTAGCGCAGAATTCATATTGGTCCGATATGGATCACGTGACAGGCGAGCGATTTCCTAACTTTCTTTTCACTTAGAGGAGGAAAAGCAACACAATTGTCCTCTTACGATCCGCAATACGTTTTATTAGATTCTTGAAATTCGCACGTCGGACTATTTAACCATTTAAGAGCATTGCGATGCCAGTAAATGGAATACTTCTATTGCTGTTTCCAATTGGTCCACTTTGGGTCACATGGACTACAGTACCCAGCAATTGCTCAGCTTTTGTTTCGTTCGCAGGCTGGCAAGCAACACAGTTGGTCTCGTTTTCAGCTAAAAATGTGTGAGTTTGATGTTTGGCATGTAAATGGTTTGTTGTGATCATTTTACATTGGTCACCGTCACTGTTGCTCGGAATGTCGAGAATCAAGTCGCCCCCTGTGTCAGTTTGCTGATATCGCTTCTCGGCCTTTTGGCTAAGATCAAGTGTAGTATCTGTTCTTATCAGTTTAATATCTGATACGTTCCCTATTTGGGGACCATATATTAAATTGATTTTTGGAACTGGGAGATGGAATAGGGGCTTGCTCCGTCCATTCCACGCATCGACCTGGTATTGCAGTACCGCCAGGAGCGGTGCACCCACCTCTGCTGGTCACAATGAATTTGTTGCTGGATGTTTCCATTCTATGTAGTTCTGTGGGAAAACGAAGAAACTCTTTAAGCAGCTGTCGTGTTTCTCAAAGGCTGTCTCTTGTTTTTGAGACTTTCACCGAATACCATGTCATGCTGCGGCTTAAAGGACATTCTTTCATTGAAGAAAGCGTCGTCTTGCTCCGTTATTGAGGGAACATGCGGTGGGTGGTCATATAAATAATGGTTTCAAATATAGATCATATAAATTTCCTATAAAGTTATAATATTGGCGCTTGGCTAATCAAAAACGTAAATAAGTAAAGTTTTGTAAAGGAGTTTGAATTGTTACACCGCTACATGTTCCTGACCACACAAAGAAACAGGAAATGAGTGCTAGAAAGGCGTGGGGCAGGGTCAATTCAATTCTCGCTTTGAATTCTTGTTAGAATTTAAGCAAGGCGTGATGGGAATGTTTTTGCTGACTCTTTTGACCTCATTCACAAATATTTACTTAATGCAAGTCTAAAAGAGACTACTTAAATTAATGTACGTGTCATGCATCATCCAGCTTGTATGTGTGTGCATGCGATCACACGTGCGTTGCAATCGGGCCCGTGACTGAAGATGGTGTGGGTGCTTAACCTTTTGGCCTGGCAATGTGTACATCTCATACTTACCTGGCAGGGGAGATACCATGATCACGAAGGTGGTTCACCCAGGGTGAGGCTCAGCCATTGCACTCCGGCTGTACTGACCCCTGCGAATTCCCCAAATGTGGGAATCTCGACTGCACAATTTCTGACAGTGGGGGACTGCGTTCGCGCTCTCCCCTGATTTCTGATGGTAATGACAATGAAATAAAATCATTCATGTCACTTAGTGAGCACGGTATCATGCTTATTTGTCAACATGCGATAAATAGTTAGCTTCTTTCGCAGTTGACAAATTACTGTCATTCACCTCCACACAAGTGGTGGCGCTAGCAAGTGACAATGTCAATTGGGAAGCAGGAAGTGCGTGTAAACGAAAAGATCTCGGTTTTTTAGTCTGTTTAGGACTGTTTTACATGGTTACACGGCATGAAGTTAGCGCAGAATTCATATTGGTCCGATATGGATCACGTGACAGGCGAGCGATTTCCTAACTTTCTTTTCACTTAGAGGAGGAAAAGCAACACAATTGTCCTCTAACGATCCGCAATACGTTTTATTAGATTCTTGAAATTCGCACGTCGGACTATTTAACCATTTAAGAGCATTGCGATGCCAGTAAATGGAATACTTCTATTGCTGTTTCCAATTGGTCCACTTTGGGTCACATGGACTACAGTACCCAGCAATTGCTCAGCTTTTGTTTCGTTCGCAGGCTGGCAAGCAACACAGTTGGTCTCGTTTTCAGCTAAAAATGTGTGAGTTTGATGTTTGGCATGTAAATGGTTTGTTGTGATCATTTTACATTGGTCACCGTCACTGTTGCTCGGAATGTCGAGAATCAAGTCGCCCCCTGTGTCAGTTTGCTGATATCGCTTCTCGGCCTTTTGGCTAAGATCAAGTGTAGTATCTGTTCTTATCAGTTTAATATCTGATACGTTCCCTATTTGGGGACCATATATTAAATTGATTTTTGGAACTGGGAGATGGAATAGGGGCTTGCTCCGTCCATTCCACGCATCGACCTGGTATTGCAGTACCGCCAGGAGCGGTGCACCCACCTCTGCTGGTCACAATGAATTTGTTGCTGGATGTTTCCGTTCTATGTAGTTCTGTGGGAAAACGAAGAAACCCTTTAAGCAGCTGTCGTGTTTCTCAAAGGCTGTCTCTTGTTTTTGAGACTTTCACCGAATACCATGTCATGCTGCGGCTTAAAGGACATTCTTTCATTGAAGAAAGCGTCGTCTTGCTCCGTTATTGAGGGAACATGCGGTGGGTGGTCATATAAATAATGGTTTCAAATATAGATCATATAAATTTCCTATAAAGTTATAATATTGGCGCTTGGCTAATCAAAAACGTAAATAAGTAAAGTTTTGTAAAGGAGTTTGAATTGTTACACCGCTACATGTTCCTGACCACACAAAGAAACAGGAAATGAGTGCTAGAAAGGCGTGGGGCAGGGTCAATTCAATTCTCGCTTTTAATTCTTGTTAGAATTTAAGCAAGGCGTGATGGGAATGTTTTTGCTGATTCTTTTGACCTCATTCACAAATATTTACTTAATGCAAGTCTAAAAGAGACTACTTAAATTAATGTACGTGTCATGCATCATCCAGCGTGTATGTGTGTGCATGCGATCACACGTGCGTTGCAATCGGGCCCGTGACTGAAGATGGTGTGGGTGCTTAACCTTTTGGCCTGGCAATGTGTACATCTCATACTTACCTGGCAGGGGAGATACCATGATCACGAAGGTGGTTCACCCAGGGTGAGGCTCAGCCATTGCACTCCGGCTGTACTGACCCCTGCGAATTCCCCAAAAGTGGGAATCTCGACTGCACAATTTCTGACAGTGGGGGACTGCGTTCGCGCTCTCCCCTGATTTCTGATGGTTATGACAATGAAATAAAATCATTCATGTCACTTAGTGAGCACGGTATCATGCTTATTTGTCAACATGCGATAAATAGTTAGCTTCTTTCGCAGTTGACAAATTACTGTCATTCACCTCCACACAAGTGGTGGCGCTAGCAAGTGACAATGTCAATTGGGAAGCAGGAAGTGCGTGTAAACGAAAAGATCTCGGTTTTTTAGTCTGTTTAGGACTGTTTTACATGGTTACACGGCATGAAGTTAGCGCAGAATTCATATTGGTCCGATATGGATCACGTGACAGGCGAGCGATTTCCTAACTTTCTTTTCACTTAGAGGAGGAAAAGCAACACAATTGTCCTCTTACGATCCGCAATACGTTTTATTAGATTCTTGAAATTCGCACGTCGGACTATTTAACCATTTAAGAGCATTGCGATGCCAGTAAATGGAATACTTCTATTGCTGTTTCCAATTGGTCCACTTTGGGTCACATGGACTACAGTACCCAGCAATTGCTCAGCTTTTGTTTCGTTCGCAGGCTGGCAAGCAACACAGTTGGTCTCGTTTTCAGCTAAAAATGTGTGAGTTTGATGTTTGGCATGTAAATGGTTTGTTGTGATCATTTTACATTGGTCACCGTCACTGTTGCTTGGAATGTCGAGAATCAAGTCGCCCCCTGTGTCAGTTTGCTGATATCGCTTCTCGGCCTTTTGGCTAAGATCAAGTGTAGTATCTGTTCTTATCAGTTTAATATCTGATACGTTCCCTATTTGGGGACCATATATTAAATTGATTTTTGGAACTGGGAGATGGAATAGGGGCTTGCTCCGTCCATTCCACGCATCGACCTGGTATTGCTGTACCGCCAGGAGCGGTGCACCCACCTCTGCTGGTCACAATGAATTTGTTGCTGGATGTTTCCATTCTATGTAGTTCTGTGGGAAAACGAAGAAACCCTTTAAGCAGCTGCCGTGTTTCTCAAAGGCTCTCTCTTGTTTTTGAGACTTTCACCGAATACCATGTCATGCTGCGGCTTAAAGGACATTCTTTCATTGAAGAAAGCGTCGTCTTGCTCCGTTATTGAGGGAACATGCGGTGGGTGGTCATATAAATAATGGTTTCAAATATAGATCATATAAATTTCCTATAAAGTTATAATATTGGCGCTTGGCTAATCAAAAACGTAAATAAGTAAAGTTTTGTAAAGGAGTTTGAATTGTTACACCGCTACATGTTCCTGACCACACAAAGAAACAGGAAATGAGTGCTAGAAAGGCGTGGGGCAGGGTCAATTCAATTCTCGCTTTTAATTCTTGTTAGAATTTAAGCAAGGCGTGATGGGAATGTTTTTGCTGATTCTTTTGACCTCATTCACAAATATTTACTTAATGCAAGTCTAAAAGAGACTACTTAAATTAATGTACGTGTCATGCATCATCCAGCGTGTATGTGTGTGCATGCGATCACACGTGCGTTGCAATCGGGCCCGTGACTGAAGATGGTGTGGGTGCTTAACCTTTTGGCCTGGCAATGTGTACATCTCATACTTACCTGGCAGGGGAGATACCATGATCACGAAGGTGGTTCACCCAGGGTGAGGCTCAGCCATTGCACTCCGGCTGTACTGACCCCTGCGAATTCCCCAAATGTGGGAATCTCGACTGCACAATTTCTGACAGTGGGGGACTGCGTTCGCGCTCTCCCCTGATTTCTGATGGTAATGACAATGAAATAAAATCATTCATGTCACTTAGTGAGCACGGTATCATGCTTATTTGTCAACATGCGATAAATAGTTAGCTTCTTTCGCAGTTGACAAATTACTGTCATTCACCTCCACACAAGTGGTGGCGCTAGCAAGTGACAATGTCAATTGGGAAGCAGGAAGTGCGTGTAAACGAAAAGATCTCGGTTTTTTAGTCTGTTTAGGACTGTTTTACATGGTTACACGGCATGAAGTTAGCGCAGAATTCATATTGGTCCGATATGGATCACGTGACAGGCGAGCGATTTCCTAACTTTCTTTTCACTTAGAGGAGGAAAAGCAACACAATTGTCCTCTTACGATCCGCAATACGTTTTATTAGATTCTTGAAATTCGCACGTCGGACTATTTAACCATTTAAGAGCATTGCGATGCCAGTAAATGGAATACTTCTATTGCTGTTTCCAATTGGTCCACTTTGGGTCACATGGACTACAGTACCCAGCAATTGCTCAGCTTTTGTTTCGTTCGCAGGCTGGCAAGCAACACAGTTGGTCTCGTTTTCAGCTAAAAATGTGTGAGTTTGATGTTTGGCATGTAAATGGTTTGTTGTGATCATTTTACATTGGTCACCGTCACTGTTGCTCGGAATGTCGAGAATCAAGTCGCCCCCTGTGTCAGTTTGCTGATATCGCTTCTCGGCCTTTTGGCTAAGATCAAGTGTAGTATCTGTTCTTATCAGTTTAATATCTGATACGTTCCCTATTTGGGGACCATATATTAAATTGATTTTTGGACCTGGGAGATGGAATAGGGGCTTGCTCCGTCCATTCCACGCATCGACCTGGTATTGCAGTACCGCCAGGAGCGGTGCACCCACCTCTGCTGGTCACAATGAATTTGTTGCTGGATGTTTCCATTCTATGTAGTTCTGTGGGAAAACGAAGAAACCCTTTAAGCAACTGTCGTGTTTCTCAAAGGCTGTCTCTTGTTTTTGAGACTTTCACCGAATACCATGTCATGCTGCGGTTTAAAGGACATTCTTTCATTGAAGAAAGCGTCGTCTTGCTCCGTTATTGAGGGAACATGCGGTGGGTGGTCATATAAATAATGGTTTCAAATATAGATCATATAAATTCCCTATAAAGTTATAATATTGGCGCTTGGCTAATCAAAAACGTAAATAAGTAAAGTTTTGTAAAGGAGTTTGAATTGTTACACCGCTACATGTTCCTGACCACACAAAGAAACAGGAAATGAGTGCTAGAAAGGCGTGGGGCAGGGTCAATTCAATTCTCGCTTTGAATTCTTGTTAGAATTTAAGCAAGGCGTGATGGGAATGTTTTTGCTGATTCTTTTGACCTCATTCACAAATATTTACTTAATGCAAGTCTAAAAGAGACTACTTAAATTAATGTACGTGTCATGCATCATCCAGCTTGTATGTGTGTGCATGCGATCACACGTGCGTTGCAATCGGGCCCGTGACTGAAGATGGTGTGGGTGCTTAACCTTTTGGCCTGGCAATGTGTACATCTCATACTTACCTGGCAGGGGAGATACCATGATCACGAAGGTGGTTCACCCAGGGTGAGGCTCAGCCATTGCACTCCGGCTGTACTGACCCCTGCGAATTCCCCAAATGTGGGAATCTCGACTGCACAATTTCTGACAGTGGGGGACTGCGTTCGCGCTCTCCCCTGATTTCTGATGGTAATGACAATGAAATAAAATCATTCATGTCACTTAGTGAGCACGGAATCATGCTTATTTGTCAACATGCGATAAATAGTTAGCTTCTTTCGCAGTTGACAAATTACTGTCATTCACCTCCACACAAGTGGTGGCGCTAGCAAGTGACAATGTCAATTGGGAAGCAGGAAGTGCGTGTAAACGAAAAGATCTCGGTTTTTTAGTCTGTTTAGGACTGTTTTACATGGTTACACGGCATGAAGTTAGCGCAGAATTCATATTGGTCCGATATGGATCACGTGACAGGCGAGCGATTTCCTAACTTTCTTTTCACTTAGAGGAGGAAAAGCAACACAATTGTCCTCTAACGATCCGCAATACGTTTTATTAGATTCTTGAAATTCGCACGTCGGACTATTTAACCATTTAAGAGCATTGCGATGCCAGTAAATGGAATACTTCTATTGCTGTTTCCAATTGGTCCACTTTGGGTCACATGGACTACAGTACCCAGCAATTGCTCAGCTTTTGTTTCGTTCGCAGGCTGGCAAGCAACACAGTTGGTCTCGTTTTCAGCTAAAAATGTGTGAGTTTGATGTTTGGCATGTAAATGGTTTGTTGTGATCATTTTACATTGGTCACCGTCACTGTTGCTCGGAATGTCGAGAATCAAGTCGCCCCCTGTGTCAGTTTGCTGATATCGCTTCTCGGCCTTTTGGCTAAGATCAAGTGTAGTATCTGTTCTTATCTGGAACTGTGCCTGGCGGGTACCCATTCAACAATGGCAGGACCCCCAGGGCTTCCAGGGCCTGAAACATCTCCCATCAATGATAGTCTTGGGTGAAAACCGAGGCTACATACACTACCAGGGTCAACCCAAGCTCTGCCGCAAGTGTGGTGAGCATGGACACCTGGCAGAAGCATGTCAGCAGATAATTTGTGGAAAATGCAGAGTAATTGGGCATACTTTTGAAGAATGCACCAATGGCAGAAAGTGCAATCTCTGTGGGGAATCAAACCACCTCTACAGAAATTGTCCGAAATCATTTGCCAACAAATTGAAGGCTGGAAAAGAAATGGTACTGCTAAATGAAATTGAAATGGACAAACAACCAAAAGACACACCGGAAAATTCAAATCTCCCTCCAAAACCTGTCATTGGTGGAGAGGGAACAGGTGAGGAGGTGGAAGGGGAGGGGCATATCTTGACTACACCAATGGGGAGTTCAGAAGAAAGTAGCATGTTGTCACAAATGCCCACAACCGAATCGAGCAAAACCAACATGGAAGACCAGACTAGTTGTGAACGCAGCGAAATTCCTTGTACACAAAAAATTAAACGACTAGCATCTGAGCGGTCTTCTGAGTCTCCATTGACCTTAGAGAAGAGGGGAAAGCCCGGGAGCTCAGAGAGCGACGTGGAAGAGCACAGGGTTTTTCCTTGCAACTCACCAAACGAGCTGTCTTTTTTGAACATAGTACTACAATCAACGCCCAAAAACCATAACACAATGAATTTAAGATTGCGAGAAAGACCATCACCAAGACTCCCGAATCCTACACCTATTGCTCAGGTGAAGGAAGAACTCCGGTCTCAAGAAATTACCTAATTGATTAGTTTTAAAGAGCTTCCTCCTTTTGATACCCTGTTTTGTAGTCCTCCATTTTAAATCATATCTTTAACTCTCACCTTCTCGACTATAAACGTTAGAAGTGTGAAATCAAAGACTCGTGCTCAGAGCGTATTGTCCTTTTTAAAAACTCTTAAGTCTGATGTGTTTTTAATGCAAGAATGTGGTATTCCCTTTTTAAAAAATTATAAGCAGTGGGAGGAAATGTGGCCACACCCATCCTTATGGAGTGGGTCGAACGAAAACCGCAACGATGGAGTGGCCATTTTAATAAACAACACTCAAATTGCAATTAAAGGTAGCACGGTTTTAACAGATGGACGAGCACTTTTAGCACACCTAACCTTCATGGGAAAGGGTTTTAACCTTTTAAATATTTACGGTCCAAATGAAAAACACGACAGGTATGAACTTTTAGAGAACTTGCAGTGTCACATGCTAGGTCGTGCACCCTTTATTATGGGAGGAGATTTTAACTGTGTTTTAAGCAGAAATGATAAAAAAGGAGCTGGAGAGGATTTTAAAGTTGATAAAACATCTGTTTTACTGAAGGACATGTGCCGGGTTTTTAAATTAGATGATTGTTTTAAAACCATACATCCAAGAGAGGAGGGTTTTACATGGTTTAGCGGAGATAGCAGCAAAGCCTCTCGCATTGACTATTTATTTACACGGGGTTGGACACCAACTGATGCGAGATTAACCCCTGTATTCTTCTCGGACCACCTTTCACTCTCTTGCAACCTGTCAATCCCATCTGGTTTGACAGTCGGAAGAGGCCTCTGGAGGCTCAACTGTTCCCTTCTTGAAAATGAAGTTCTGGTGAACAAATACAGGGAGCAGTACAAAAATTGGCAAACACTCCAAGACCTGTTTGAATCACGAGCACAATGGTGGGAAATGATAAAGTTAAGAACCCAGACCTTTTTTAGAGAAGCAGGAAGAGAGAAGAAAAAGAAGGAAATTAAACATATGTTCGGACTACAAAAAAGACTACAAAGGTATTTTAACCTCTCACAAAAGGGTATCAATTTTAATGAGGAGATTAAACAGATTAAAAATAAATTGAGGCTTTTAGCAGACATCAAAAGTAAAGGTGTAATACTAAGGAGTAAAGAAAAGGAGATAGAGGAAGGAGAAAAATGTACAAGGTACTTTTTTAAAAGAATTATGAACAAGAGTGGGGGTATTTTTAAGTTGCGAAAAGTAAATGGTGCTATAACAGAAATAAGCAGTGAAATAAAAGAGACAGTGGAAAGCTACTACCAGAAACTGTATGACAGGAAAGAGATTCAACCTGAGACAACGTCGGAAGTATTGAATTTTATTGAGAAAACAGTGACTGATAAAGTGCTTTTAACGCGAGATTTTACTCAAGAGGAATTAAACAAATGCATAAAACAATTTAAGAAAGCAAAAGCTCCGGGTGAGGACGGACTCTGCCTGGAATTTTATTTGACCTTTTGGGACATTATAGCACCGGATTTAATCACTGTTTTTAATGAATTTGACAAAACAAGCCGACTACCAGACAGTTTTAGAGTAGGGATAGTGACACTACTGCACAAGAAGGGAGACAAGGCGGACCTGGACAACTGGCGACCTATCACGCTTTTAAATGTTGATTGCAAACTTTTTAGTAAACTTTTAGCTACACGCATGTCTGTTTTTATGGGCGAATTGATCAACCCGGATCAAACCTGTGCCATCGCGGGGAGGAAGATCACGGACAGCCTCATGCTGATCCGTGACACCATCTGTTATGCGAGAGACAGAAATATGCGGCTAGTAGTCCTAAATTTAGATTTTGAGAAAGCGTTTGACCGAATCTCGCACCGGTACCTCTTTAGAGTACTGCAAAAATGGGGTTTTCCCGAAAGGTATATAGCGTGGGTGGGATTGCTGTACCGGGATATTAGCAGTAGATTTGTGGTTAATGGGGACCTGACAAAAGCAGTCCAAATTAACTGCGGTGTCCGTCAGGGTTGTCCTTTATCTGCACTCCTCTATGTCCTATGCATAGAACCGCTGGCACAGATGTTGAGAAAGGATAAAATGATCAAGGGGGTTAACATTCCAGGTGGCGGGGGACTCACGACAAAATGTATTTTATATATGGACGATTTTAATATCCTGTGCTCAGACCTTTTATCGGTGACAAGGGCTTTGGACTTGACTGATTGGTATGGGAGGGCCTCTGGGTCAAAACTTAATAGAGCCAAAACACAAGCACAGTTTTATGGACCGTGGACATTGACAGAAAAGACAGGTTTACCCCTGACATTGACAAAAACTGACCAGAAAATACTCGGGATCAGATTTGGCAGGGAAGGGGGAGGAGAAGCAAGTTGGGGCGACGTGGTAGGGAAAGTGAGGAAAAGACTTGTTTTTTGGAGAATGAGGGAACTGACCATAGAGGGAAAAGTTTTAATCATAAAAGCAGTTATTCTACCATTGCTTTTATTAATCAGTTCTGTTTTTATCCCAACAAGAAGTATCCTTTTAGGTTTGGACCGGGCTATCTTTTACTTCATCTGGGGATCCAAGTGGGAGAGACTGAAGAGAGCAACAATGAAGATGAGCAGAGAAAAAGGGGGAAAAGGAGTGCCGGACCTCCAGCTCTTCTTGGGAAGCAGATATGTGGCCCTGCACTTCCAAACTGCACTAGAGGCCTCAAGCGCTCAAAAAGCTCGAGCAATGTCAAGATTCTGGATGGGATCTTACCTCCGGAAATTAAGACTCATCCCTAGCGATCAAAGACTGCCTGTGTCTTTTATCCTGCCGCCTGCCTATTCTTTTATAAAAGTTTTTTTAAGGAATTTTAAACTAGAAAATCAAGAATGCCATGTTTTAAAAAACCACAGATCTCTCATCTCTGTTGTGCAGGAGCGGGAAACGGTATGTCCAGTGCGCGGGCTTGCATTCGGCGAGCCCACAACTGTTTGGCGCAATGTAAACCATCCCGCCCTCCCAAACAAACTTCGGGACCTGTCATGGATGGCGGCGCACGAAATCCTCCCAGTCAGGTACGTTATGCACTCCCGAGGTATGGCAGCGCACTCAAACTGCCCCCGACCTGGTTGTGGCGCCCAAGAGTCGGTGAGGCACCTCCTCTGGGAGTGCAGTGCTGCCACGGACCTGTGGGCGACAGCCGGCCACCTGCAATTCCCGGACTTGCCAGCAAGGGAGGTCCTCAATGCACAATTCGTGCTCTATGGGGTGGGCCCAATGACGAACACAGGAGAACATTTTGCAAAGCAGTGGCTCACCCTTGCCGCCATCAAAGACGCCATTTGGACCTCCAGAAACTTGCTGGTAAGGAGGCACAGACAGACCCCCCCCGTGGCTGTGCTCCGAATGGCAGCGGCTACTCTGAGCTGCCTGCGGCAAGCCAAGGACACAGTCACCAAGAAGAGTCGTCTGTGCCCGCCCGGAGGAGGGAACCGGAGCCCACAGGGAAGGTCCTGGCAGCGACGGCCTGGCTCCTCGGGAGAGAGTGGAGAGATGCAACACCTCTGAGGAACTCCTTGAAGCATCCTGGCAGGTTTTATCTGTCTGGACTCTGTTTGAGAGGGTGGGATGAAGTCCCACTTAGTAAGGCGATACTACGCTCCTGCACAACAGAGGTTGAAGTGCTTTTTTTTAACAATTGCTTTTTAAAAAATATTGTCTAGATGTATTTTAGATACATTTTACCTTACACCTCTATGTCAAACATGCTGCTTTTTTAACACGTTACCACAGAACTAAGATTGTGCTCCATGTTGGAGAGATGTGAACATCAATGTCTACAGTAACAATAAAAATTTTGCAAAAGAAAAAATCTGTTCTTATCAGTTTAATATATGATACGTTCCCTATTTTGGGGACCATATATTAAATTGATTTTTGGAACTGGGAGATGGAATAGGGGCTTGCTCCGTCCATTCCACGCATCGACCTGGTATTGCAGTACCGCCAGGAGCGGTGCACCCACCTCTGCTGGTCACAATGAATTTCTTGCTGGATGTTTCCATTCTATGTAGTTCTGTGGGAAAACGAAGAAACCCTTTAAGCAGCTGTCGTGTTTCTCAAAGGCTGTCTCTTGTTTTAGAGACTTTCACCGAATACCATGTCATGCTGCGGCTTAAAGGACATTCTTTCATTGAAGAAAGCGTCGTCTTGCTCCGTTATTGAGGGAACATGCGGTGGGTGGTCATATAAATAATGGTTTCAAATATAGATCATATAAATTTCCTATAAAGTTATAATATTGGCGCTTGGCTAATCAAAAACGTAAATAAGTAAAGTTTTGTAAAGGAGTTTGAATTGTTACACCGCTACATGTTCCTGACCACACAAAGAAACAGGAAATGAGTGCTCGAAAGGCGTGGGGCAGGGTCAATTCAATTCTCGCTTTGAATTCTTGTTAGAATTTAAGCAAGGCGTGATGGGAATGTTTTTGCTGATTCTTTTGACCTCATTCACAAATATTTACTTAATGCAAGTCTAAAAGAGACTACTTAAATTAATGTACGTGTCATGCATCATCCAGCGTGTATGTGTGTGCATGCGATCACACGTGCGTTGCAATCGGGCCCGTGACTGAAGATGGTGTGGGTGCTTAACCTTTTGGCCTGGCAATGTGTACATCTCATACTTACCTGGCAGGGGAGATACCATGATCACGAAGGTGGTTCACCCAGGGTGAGGCTCAGCCATTGCACTCCGGCTGTACTGACCCCTGCGAATTCCCCAAATGTGGGAATCTCGACTGCACAATTTCTGACAGTGGGGGACTGCGTTCGCGCTCTCCCCTGATTTCTGATGGTAATGACAATGACATAAAATCATTCATGTCACTTAGTGAGCACGGTATCATGCTTATTTGTCAACATGCGATAAATAGTTAGCTTCTTTCGCAGTTGACAAATTACTGTCATTCACCTCCACACAAGTGGTGGCGCTAGCAAGTGACAATGTCAATTGGGAAGCAGGAAGTGCGTGTAAACGAAAAGATCTCGGTTTTTTAGTCTGTTTAGGACTGTTTTACATGGTTACACGGCATGAAGTTAGCGCAGAATTCATATTGGTCCGATATGGATCACATGACAGGCGAGCGATTTCCTAACTTTCTTTTCACTTAGAGGAGGAAAAGCAACACAATTCTCCTCTTACGATCCGCAATACGTTTTATTAGATTCTTGAAATTCGCACGTCGGACTATTTAACCATTTCAGAGCATTGCGATGCCAGTAAATGGAATACTTCTATTGCTGTTTCCAATTGGTCCACTTTGGGTCACATGGACTACAGTACCCAGCAATTGCTCAGCTTTTGTTTCGTTCGCAGGCTGGCAAGCAACACAGTTGGTCTCGTTTTCAGCTAAAAATGTGTGAGTTTGATGTTTGGCATGTAAATGGTTTGTTGTGATCATTTTACATTGGTCACCGTCACTGTTGCTCGGAATGTCGAGAATCAAGTCGCCCCCTGTGTCAGTTTGCTGATATCGCTTCTCGGCCTTTTGGCTAAGATCAAGTGTAGTATCTGTTCTTATCAGTTTAATATCTGATACGTTCCCTATTTGGGGACCATATATTAAATTGATTTTTGGAACTGGGAGATGGAATAGGGGCTTGCTCCGTCCATTCCACGCATTGACCTGGTATTGCAGTACCGCCAGGAGCGGTGCACCCACCTCTGCTGGTCACAATGAATTTCTTGCTGGATGTTTCCATTCTATGTAGTTCTGTGGGAAAACGAAGAAACCCTTTAAGCAGCTGTCGTGTTTCTCAAAGGCTGTCTCTTGTTTTAGAGACTTTCACCGAATACCATGTCATGCTGCGGCTTAAAGGACATTCTTTCATTGAAGAAAGCGTCGTCTTGCTCCGTTATTGAGGGAACATGCGGTGGGTGTTCATATAAATAATGGTTTCAAATATAGATCATATAAATTTCCTATAAAGTTATAATATTGGCGCTTGGCTAATCAAAAACGTAAATAAGTAAAGTTTTGTAAAGGAGTTTGAATTGTTACACCGCTACATGTTCCTGACCACACAAAGAAACAGGAAATGAGTGCTAGAAAGGCGTGGGGCAGGGTCAATTCAATTCTCGCTTTGAATTCTTGTTAGAATTTAAGCAAGGCGTGATGGGAATGTTTTAGCTGATTCTTTTGACCTCATTCACAAATATTTACTTAATGCAAGTCTAAAAGCGACTACTTAAATTAATGTACGTGTCATGCATCATCCAGCGTGTATGTGTGTGCATGCGATCACACGTGCGTTGCAATCGGGCCCGTGACTGAAGATGGTGTGGGTGCTTAACCTTTTGGCCTGGCAATGTGTACATCTCATACTTACCTGGCAGGGGAGATACCATGATCACGAAGGTGGTTCACCCAGGGTGAGGCTCAGCCATTGCACTCCGGCTGTACTGACCCCTGCGAATTCCCCAAATGTGGGAATCTCGACTGCACAATTTCTGACAGTGGGGGACTGCGTTCGCGCTCTCCCCTGATTTCTGATGGTAATGACAATGAAATAAAATCATTCATGTCACTTAGTGAGCACGGTATCATGCTTATTTGTCAACATGCGATAAATAGTTAGCTTCTTTCGCAGTTGACAAATTACTGTCATCCACCTCCACACAAGTGGTGGCGCTAGCAAGTGACAATGTCAATTGGGAAGCAGGAAGTGCGTGTAAACGAAAAGATCTCGGTTTTTTAGTCTGTTTAGGACTGTTTTACATGGTTACACGGCATGAAGTTAGCGCAGAATTCATATTGGTCCGATATGGATCACGTGACAGGCGAGCGATTTCCTAACTTTCTTTTCACTTAGAGGAGGAAAAGCAACACAATTGTCCTCTTACGATCCGCAATACGTTTTATTAGATTCTTGAAATTCGCACGTCGGACTATTTAACCATTTAAGAGCATTGCGATGCCAGTGAATGGAATACTTCTATTGCTGTTTCCAATTGGTCCACTTTGGGTCACATGGACTACAGTACCCAGCAATTGCTAAGCTTTTGTTTCGTTCGCAGGCTGGCAAGCAA
This sequence comes from Idiotropiscis lumnitzeri, assembly GCF_059441095.1. NCBI lineage: Eukaryota > Metazoa > Chordata > Actinopteri > Syngnathiformes > Syngnathidae > Idiotropiscis > Idiotropiscis lumnitzeri. Next base: position 21,235,628 of record NC_142397.1, on the reverse strand, counting down.
CACAGTTGGTCTCGTTTTCAGCTAAAAATGTATGAGTTTGATGTTTGGCATGTAAATGGTTTGTTGTGATCATTTTACATTGGTCACCGTCACTGTTGCTCGGAATGTCGAGAATCAAGTCGCCCCCTGTGTCAGTTTGCTGATATCGCTTCTCGGCCTTTTGGCTAAGATCAAGTGTAGTATCTGTTCTTATCAGTTTAATATCTGATACGTTCCCTATTTGGGGACCATATATTAAATTGATTTTTGGAACTGGGAGATGGAATAGGGGCTTGCTCCGTCCATTCCACGCATCGACCTGGTATTGCAGTACCGCCAGGAGCGGTGCACCCACCTCTGCTGGTCACAATGAATTTGTTGCTGGATGTTTCCATTCTATGTAGTTCTGTGGGAGAACGAAGAAACCCTTTAAGCAGCTGTCGTGTTTCTCAAAGGCTGTCTCTTGTTTTTGAGACTTTCACCGAATACCATGTCATGCTGCGGCTTAAAGGACATTCTTTCATTGAAGAAAGCGTCGTCTTGCTCCGTTATTGAGGGAACATGCGGTGGGTGGTCATATAAATAATGGTTTCAAATATAGATCATATAAATTTCCTATAAAGTTATAATATTGGCGCTTGGCTAATCAAAAACGTAAATAAGTAAAGTTTTGTAAAGGAGTTTGAATTGTTACAACGCTACATGTTCCTGACCACACAAAGAAACAGGAAATGAGTGCTAGAAAGGCGTGGGGCAGGGTCAATTCAATTCTCGCTTTGAATTCTTGTTAGAATTTAAGCAAGGCGTGATGGGAATGTTTTTGCTGATTCTTTTGACCTCATTCACAAATATTTACTTAATGCAGGTCTAAAAGAGACTACTTAAATTAATGTACGTGTCATGCATCATCCAGCGTGTATGTGTGTGCATGCGATCACACGTGCGTTGCAATCGGGCCCGTGACTGAAGATGGTGTGGGTGCTTAACCTTTTGGCCTGGCAATGTGTACATCTCATACTTACCTGGCAGGGGAGATACCATGATCACGAAGGTGGTTCACCCAGGGTGAGGCTCAGCCATTGCACTCCGGCTGTACTGACCCCTGCGAATTCCCCAAATGTGGGAATCTCGACTGCACAATTTCTGACAGTGGGGGACTGCGTTCGCGCTCTCCCCTGATTTCTGATGGTAATGACAATGAAATAAAATCATTCATGTCACTTAGTGAGCACGGTATCATGCTTATTTGTCAACATGCGATAAATAGTTAGCTTCTTTCGCAGTTGACAAATTACTGTCATTCACCTCCACACAAGTGGTGGCGCTAGCAAGTGACAATGTCAATTGGGAAGCAGGAAGTGCGTGTAAACGAAAAGATCTCGGTTTTTTAGTCTGTTTAGGACTGTTTTACATGGTTACACGGCATGAAGTTAGCGCAGAATTCATATTGGTCCGATATGGATCACGTGACAGGCGAGCGATTTCCTAACTTTCTTTTCACTTAGAGGAGGAAAAGCAACACAATTGTCCTCTTACGATCCGCAATACGTTTTATTAGATTCTTGAAATTCGCACGTCGGACTATTTAACCATTTAAGAGCATTGCGATGCCAGTAAATGGAATACTTCTATTGCTGTTTCCAATTGGTCCACTTTGGGTCACATGGACTACAGTACCCAGCAATTGCTAAGCTTTTGTTTCGTTCGCAGGCTGGCAAGCAACACAGTTGGTCTCGTTTTCTGCTAAAAATGTGTGAGTTTGATGTTTGGCATGTAAATGGTTTGTTGTGATCATTTTACATTGGTCACCGTCACTGTTGCTCGGAATGTCGAGAATCAAGTCGCCCCCTGTGTCAGCTTGCTGATATCGCTTCTCGGCCTTTTGGCTAAGATCAAGTGTAGTATCTGTTCTTATCAGTTTAATATCTGATACGTTCCCTATTTGGGGACCATATATTAAATTGATTTTTGGAACTGGGAGATGGAATAGGGGCTTGCTCCGTCCATTCCACGCATCGACCTGGTATTGCAGTACCGCCAGGAGCGGTGCACCCACCTCTGCTGGTCACAATGAATTTGTTGCTGGATGTTTCCATTCTATGTAGTTCTGTGGGAGAACGAAGAAACCCTTTAAGCAGCTGTCGTGTTTCTCAAAGGCTGTCTCTTGTTTTAGAGACTTTCACCGAATACCATGTCATGCTGCGGCTTAAAGGACATTCTTTCATTGAAGAAAGCGTCGTCTTGCTCCGTTATTGAGGGAACATGCGGTGGGTGGTCATATAAATAATGGTTTCAAATATAGATCATATAAATTTCCTATAAAGTTATAATATTGGCGCTTGGCTAATCAAAAACGTAAATAAGTAAAGTTTTGTAAAGGAGTTTGAATTGTTACACCGCTACATGTTCCTGACCACACAAAGAAACAGGAAATGAGTGCTAGAAAGGCGTGGGGCAGGGTCAATTCAATTCTCGCTTTGAATTCTTGTTAGAATTTAAGCAAGGCGTGATGGGAATGATTTAGCTGATTCTTTTGACCTCATTCACAAATATTTACTTAATGCAAGTCTAAAAGCGACTACTTAAATTAATGTACGTGTCATGCATCATCCAGCGTGTATGTGTGTGCATGCGATCACACGTGCGTTGCAATCGGGCCCGTGACTGAAGATGGTGTGGGTGCTTAACCTTTTGGCCTGGCAATGTGTACATCTCATACTTACCTGGCAGGGGAGATACCATGATCACGAAGGTGGTTCACCCAGGGTGAGGCTCAGCCATTGCACTCCGGCTGTACTGACCCCTGCGAATTCCCCAAATGTGGGAATCTCGACTGCACAATTTCTGACAGTGGGGGACTGCGTTCGCGCTCTCCCCTGATTTCTGATGGTAATGACAATGAAATAAAATCATTCATGACACTTAGTGAGCACGGTATCATGCTTATTTGTCAACATGCGATAAATAGTTAGCTTCTTTCGCAGTTGACAAATTACTGTCATTCACCTCCACACAAGTGGTGGCGCTAGCAAGTGACAATGTCAATTGGGAAGCAGGAAGTGCGTGTAAACGAAAAGATCTCGGTTTTTTAGTCTGTTTAGGACTGTTTTACATGGTTACACGGCATGAAGTTAGCGCAGAATTCATATTGGTCCGATATGGATCACGTGACAGGCGAGCGATTTCCTAACTTTCTTTTCACTTAGAGGAGGAAAAGCAACACAATTGTCCTCTTACGATCCGCAATACGTTTTATTAGATTCTTGAAATTCGCACGTCGGACTATTTAACCATTTAAGAGCATTGCGATGCCAGTGAATGGAATACTTCTATTGCTGTTTCCAATTGGTCCACTTTGGGTCACATGGACTACAGTACCCAGCAATTGCTAAGCTTTTGTTTCGTTCGCAGGCTGGCAAGCAACACAGTTGGTCTCGTTTTCAGCTAAAAATGTGTGAGTTTGATGTTTGGCATGTAAATGGTTTGTTGTGATCATTTTACATTTGTCACCGTCACTGTTGCTCGGAATGTCGAGAATCAAGTCGCCCCCTGTGTCAGTTTGCTGATATCGCTTCTCGGCCTTTTGGCTAAGATCAAGTGTAGTATCTGTTCTTATCAGTTTAATATCTGATACGTTCCCTATTTGGGGACCATATATTAAATTGATTTTTGGAACTGGGAGATGGAATAGGGGCTTGCTCCGTCCATTCCACGCATTGACCTGGTATTGCAGTACCGCCAGGAGCGGTGCACCCACCTCTGCTGGTCACAATGAATTTGTTGCTGGATGTTTCCATTCTATCTAGTTCTGTGGGAGAACGAAGAAACCCTTTAAGCAGCTGTCGTGTTTCTCAAAGGCTGTCTCTTGTTTTTGAGACTTTCACCGAATACCATGTCATGCTGCGGCTTAAAGGACATTCTTTCATTGAAGAAAGCGTCGTCTTGCTCCGTTATTGAGGGAACATGCGGTGGGTGGTCATATAAATAATGGTTTCAAATATAGATCATATAAATTTCCTATAAAGTTATAATATTGGCGCTTGGCTAATCAAAAACGTAAATAAGTAAAGTTTTGTAAAGGAGTTTGAATTGTTACACCGCTACATGTTCCTGACCACACAAAGAAACAGGAAATGAGTGCTAGAAAGGCGTGGGGCAGGGTCAATTCAATTCTCGCTTTGAATTCTTGTTAGAATTTAAGCAAGGCGTGATGGGAATGTTTTTGCTGATTCTTTTGACCTCATTCACAAATATTTACTTAATGCAAGTCTAAAAGAGACTACTTAAATTAATGTACGTGTCATGCATCATCCAGCGTGTATGTGTGTGCATGCGATCACACGTGCGTTGCAATCGGGCCCGTGACTGAAGATGGTGTGGGTGCTTAACCTTTTGGCCTGGCAATGTGTACATCTCATACTTACCTGGCAGGGGAGATACCATGATCACGAAGGTGGTTCACCCAGGGTGAGGCTCAGCCATTGCACTCCGGCTGTACTGACCCCTGCGAATTCCCCAAATGTGGGAATCTCGACTGCACAATTTCTGACAGTGGGGGACTGCGTTCGCGCTCTCCCCTGATTTCTGATGGTAATGACAATGAAATAAAATCATTCATGTCACTTAGTGAGCACGGTATCATGCTTATTTGTCAACATGCGATAAATAGTTAGCTTCTTTCGCAGTTGACAAATTACTGTCATTCACCTCCACACAAGTGGTGGCGCTAGCAAGTGACAATGTCAATTGGGAAGCAGGAAGTGCGTGTAAACGAAAAGATCTCGGTTTTTTAGTCTGTTTAGGACTGTTTTACATGGTTACACGGCATAAAGTTAGCGCAGAATTCATATTGGTCCGATATGGATCACGTGACAGGCGAGCGATTTCCTAACTTTCTTTTCACTTAGAGGAGGAAAAGCAACACAATTGTCCTCTTACGATCCGCAATACGTTTTATTAGATTCTTGAAATTCGCACGTCGGACTATTTAACCATTTAAGAGCATTGCGATGCCAGTAAATGGAATACTTCTATTGCTGTTTCCAATTGGTCCACTTTGGGTCACATGGACTACAGTACCCAGCAATTGCTCAGCTTTTGTTTCGTTCGCAGGCTGGCAAGCAACACAGTTGGTCTCGTTTTCAGCTAAAAATGTGTGAGTTTGATGTTTGGCATGTAAATGGTTTGTTGTGATCATTTTACATTGGTCACCGTCACTGTTGCTCGGAATGTCGAGAATCAAGTCGCCCCCTGTGTCAGTTTGCTGATATCGCTTCTCGGCCTTTTGGCTAAGATCAAGTGTAGTATCTGTTCTTATCTTTTGGCTAAGACTGCGATCACCTCCTTTGGGTGTGTTGGTTCTATACCTGCTGTGGTATAGGACTTATTCATTGGGGGATATATCAGCTGTTGCTTATTGTTGATAATAACCTTTGTATTTTCAGTTATCCGACTAAGGTAAGTAAATATAAACTAGTATTTGTTATTATTTATTGTCTACGTCCTGTGGTTCTCCGGCTATGTCGGCCACCCATGCCGGCATGCGGAGGCACCACAGTGTACGTTTTACTTTCAAGGAAGTTAATGGAGAGGTCCTGGTAATGTCCAGACTGGATTTTTCCAGGAAACTTATCCAACAGACCTTGGAATTTAATGCTAATGACCTGAACTGTATCATAACGTTGCCTTTTAGCAAAGGTTTTGATGTTAGTTTCAGCTCTGCTCTAAATCTTCGCGAATTTTGGCTTCGTTATGAAGAGGTAAAAGCCCAGTTTTCTGCGTTCAATGTGGAAAAACTGACTGATAATGCTGCTAAAACAGTTATTGTCAGAATGTTTAATGAGACAGTGAATGCAGATGACATTTGTTTTTGGCTGGGTAGATATTGCACGGTGAAAGGCCAGGCTATGAAAGTGAGAGATGAGGATGGCATCTGGAACTGTGCCTGGCGGGTACCCATTCAACAATGGCAGGACCCCCAGGGCTTCCAGGGCCTGAAACATCTCCCATCAATGATAGTCCTGGGTGAAAACCGGGGCTACATACACTACCAGGGTCAACCCAAGCTCTGCCGCAAGTGTGGTGAGCATGGACACCTGGCAGAAGCATGTCAGCAGATAATTTGTGGAAAATGCAGAGTAATTGGGCATACTTTTGAAGAATGCACCAATGGCAGAAAGTGCAATCTCTGTGGGGAATCAAACCACCTCTACAGAAATTGTCCGAAATCATTTGCCAACAAATTGAAGGCTGGGAAAGAAATGGTACTGCTAAATGAAATTGAAATGGACAAACAACCAAAAGACACACCGGAAAATTCAAATCTCCCTCCAAAACCTGTCATTGGTGGAGAGGGAACAGGTGAGGAGGTGGAAGGGGAGGGGCATATGTTGACTACACCAATGGGGAGTTCAGAAGAAAGTTGCATGTTGCCACAAATGCCCACAACCGAATCGAGCAAAACCAACATGGAAGACCAGACTAGTAGTGAACGCAGCGAAATTCCTTGTACACAAAAAATTAAACGACTAGCATCTGAGCGGTCTTCTGAGTCTCCATTGACCTTAGAGAAGAGGGGAAAGCCCGGGAGCTCAGAGAGCGACGTGGAAGAGCACAGGGTTTTTCCTTGCAACTCACCAAACGAGCTGTCTTTTTTGAACATAGTACTACAATCAACGCCTAAAAACCATAACACAATGAATTTAAGATTGCGAGAAAGACCATCACCAAGACTCCCGAATCCTACACCTATTGCTCAGGTGAAGGAAGAACTCCGGTCTCAAGAAATTACCTAATTGATTAGTTTTAAAGAGCTTCCTCCTTTTGATACCCTGTTTTGTAGGCCTCCATTTTTAATCATATCTTTAACTCTCACCTTCTCGACTATAAACGTTAGAAGTGTGAAATCAAAGACTCGTGCTCAGAGCGTATTGTCCTTTTTAAAAACTCTTAAGTCTGATGTGTTTTTAATGCAAGAATGTGGTATTCCCTTTTTAAAAAATTATAAGCAGTGGGAGGAAATGTGGCCACACCCATCTTTATGGAGTGGGTCGAACGAAAACCGCAACGATGGAGTGGCCATTTTAATAAACAACACTCGAATTGCAATTAAAGGTAGCACGGTTTTAATAGATGGACGAGCACTTTTAGCACACCTAACCTTCATGGGAAAGGGTTTTAACCTTTTAAATATTTACGGTCCAAATGAAAAACACGACAGGTATGAACTTTTAGAGAACTTGCAGTGTCACATGCTAGGTCGTGCACCCTTTATTATGGGAGGAGATTTTAACTGTGTTTTAAGCAGAAATGATAAAAAAGGAGCTGGGGAGGATTTTAAAGTTGATAAAACATCTGTTTTACTGAAGGACATGTGCCGGGTTTTTAAATTAGATGATTGTTTTAAAACCATACATCCAAGAGAGGAGGGTTTTACATGGTTTAGCGGAGATAGCAGCAAAGCCTCTCGCATTGACTATTTATTTACACGGGGTTGGCCACCAACTGATGCGAGATTAACCCCTGTCTTCTTCTCAGACCACCTCTCACTTTCTTGCAACCTGTCAATCCCATCTGGTTTGACAGTCGGCAGAGGCCTCTGGAGGCTCAACTGTTCCCTTCTTGAAGACGAAGTCCTGGTGAACAAATACAGGGAGCAGTACAAAAATTGGCAAACGCTCCAAGACCTGTTTGAATCACGAGCACAATGGTGGGAAATGATAAAGTTAAGAACCAAGACCTTTTTTAGAGAAGCAGGAAGAGAGAAGAAAAAGAAGGAAATGAAACATATGTTAGGACTACAAAAAAGACTACAAAGGTATTTTAACCTCTCACAAAAGGGTATCAATTTTAATGAGGAAATTAAACAGATTAAAAATAAATTGAGGCTTTTAGCAGACATCAAAAGTAAAGGTGTAATACTAAGGAGTAAAGAAAAGGAGATAGAGGAAGGAGAAAAATGTACAAGGTACTTTTTTAAAAGAATTATGAACAAGAGTGGGGGTATTTTTAAGTTGCGAAAAGTAAATGGTGCTATAACAGAAATAAGCAGTGAAATAAAAGAGACAGTGGAAAGCTACTACCAGAAACTGTATGACAGGAAAGAGATTCAACCTGAGACAACGTCGGAAGTATTGAATTTTATTGAGAAAACAGTGACTGATAAAGTGCTTTTAACGCGAGATTTTACTCAAGAGGAATTAAACAAATGCATAAAACAATTTAAGAAAGCAAAAGCTCCGGGTGAGGACGGACTCTGCCTGGAATTTTATTTGACTTTTTGGGACATTATAGCACCGGATTTAATCACTGTTTTTAATGAATTTGACAAAACAAGCCGACTACCAGACAGTTTTAGAGTAGGGATAGTGACACTACTGCACAAGAAGGGAGACAAGGCGGACCTGGACAACTGGCGACCTATCACGCTTTTAAATGTTGATTGCAAACTTTTTAGTAAACTTTTAGCTACACGCATGTCTGTTTTTATGGGCGAATTGATCAACCCGGATCAAACCTGTGCCATCGCGGGGAGGAAGATCACGGACAGCCTCATGCTGATCCGTGACACCATCTGTTATGCGAGAGACAGAAATATGCGGCTAGTAGTCCTAAATTTAGATTTTGAGAAAGCGTTTGACCGAATCTCGCACCGGTACCTCTTTAGAGTACTGCAAAAATGGGGTTTTCCCGAAAGGTATATAGCGTGGGTGGGATTGCTGTACCGGGATATTAGCAGTAGATTTGTGGTTAATGGGGACCTGACAAAAGCAGTCCAAATTAACTGCGGTGTCCGTCAGGGTTGTCCTTTATCTGCACTCCTCTATGTCCTGTGCATAGAACCGCTGGCACAGATGTTGAGAAAGGATAAAATGATCAAGGGGGTTAACATTCCAGGTGGCGGGGGACTTACGACAAAATTTATTTTATATATGGACGATTTTAATATCCTGTGCTCAGACCTTTTATCTGTGACAAGGGCTTTGGACTTGACTGATTGGTATGGGAGGGCCTCTGGGTCAAAACTTAATAGAGCCAAGACACAAGCACAGTTTTATGGACCGTGGACATTGACAGAAAAGACAGGTTTACCCCTGACATTGACAAAAACTGACCAGAAAATACTCGGGATCAGATTTGGCAGGGAAGGGGGAGCAGAAGCAAGTTGGGGCGACGTGGTAGGGAAAGTGAGGAAAAGACTTGTTTTTTGGAGAATGAGGGAACTGACCATAGAGGGAAAAGTTTTAATCATAAAAGCAGTTATTCTACCATTGCTTTTATTAATCAGTTCTGTTTTTATCCCAACAAGAAGTATCCTTTTAGGTTTGGACCGGGCTATCTTTTACTTCATCTGGGGATCCAAGTGGGAGAGACTGAAGAGAGCAACAATGAAGATGAGCAGAGAAAAAGGGGGAAAAGGAGTGCCGGACCTCCAGCTCTTCTTGGGAAGCAGATATGTGGCCCTGCACTTCCAAACTGCACTAGAGGCCTCAAGCGCTCAAAAAGCTCGAGCAATGTCAAGATTCTGGATGGGATCTTACCTCCGGAAATTAAGACTCATCCCTAGCGATCAAAGACTGCCTGTGTCTTTTATCCTGCCGCCTGCCTATTCTTTTATAAAAGTTTTTTTAAGGAATTTTAAACTAGAAAATCAAGAATGCCATGTTTTAAAAAACCACAGATCTCTCATCTCTGTTGTGCAGGAGCGGGAAACGGTATGTCCAGTGCGCGGGCTTGCATTCGGCGAGCCCACAACTGTTTGGCGCAATGTAAACCATCCCGCCCTCCCAAACAAACTTCGGGACCTGTCATGGATGGCGGCGCACGAAATCCTCCCAGTCAGGTACGTTATGCACTCCCGAGGCATGGCAGCGCACTCAAACTGCCCCCGACCTGGTTGTGGCGCCCAAGAGTCGGTGAGGCACCTCCTCTGGGAGTGCAGTGCTGCCACGGACCTGTGGGCGACAGCCGGCCACCTGCAATTCCCGGACTTGCCAGCAAGGGAGGTCCTCAATGCACAATTCGTGCTCTATGGGGTGGGCCCAATGACGAACACAAGAGAACATTTTGCAAAGCAGTGGCTCACCCTTGCCGCCATCAAAGACGCCATTTGGACCTCCAGAAACTTGCTGGTAAGGAGGCACAGACAGACCACCCCTGTGGCTGTGCTCCGAATGGCAGCGGCTACTCTGAGCTGCCTGCGGCAAGCCAAGGACACAGTCACCAAGAAGAGTCGTCTGTGCCCGCCCGGAGGAGGGAACCGGAGCCCACAGGGAAGGTCCTGGCAGCGACGGCCTGGCTCCTCGGGAGAGAGTGGAGAGATGCAACACCTCTGAGGAACTCCTTGAAGCATCCTGGCAGGTTTTATCTGTCTGGACTCTGTTTGAGAGGGTGGGATGAAGTCCCACTTCGTAAGGCGATACTACGCTCCTGCACAACAGAGGTTGAAGTGCTTTTTTTAACAATTGCTTTTTAAAAAATATTGTCTAGATGTATTTTAAAAACATTTTACCTTACACCTCTATGTCAAACATGCTGCTTTTTTAACACGTTACCACAGAACTAAGGTTGTGCTCCATGTTGGAGAGATGTGAACATCAATGTCTACAGTAACAATAAAAATTTTGCAAAAGAAAAAAATCTGTTCTTATCAGTTTAATATCTGATACGTTCCCTATTTGGGGACCATATATTAAATTGATTTTTGGAACTGGGAGATGGAATAGGGGCTTGCTCCGTCCATTCCACGCATCGACCTGGTATTGCAGTACCGCCAGGAGCGGTGCACCCACCTCTGCTGGTCACAATGAATTTGTTGCTGGATGTTTCCATTCTATGTAGTTCTGTGGGAGAACGAAGAAACCCTTTAAGCAGCTGTCGTGTTTCTCAAAGGCTGTCTCTTGTTTTTGAGACTTTCACCGAATACCATGTCATGCTGCGGCTTAAAGGACATTCTTTCATTGAAGAAAGCGTCGTCTTGCTCCGTTATTGAGGGAACATGCGGTGGGTGGTCATATAAATAATGGTTTCAAATATAGATCATATAAATTTCCTATAAAGTTATAATATTGGCGCTTGGCTAATCAAAAACGTAAATAAGTAAAGTTTTGTAAAGGAGTTTGAATTGTTACACCGCTACATGTTCCTGACCACACAAAGAAACAGGAAATGAGTGCTAGAAAGGCGTGGGGCAGGGTCAATTCAATTCTCGCTTTGAATTCTTGTTAGAATTTAAGCAAGGCGTGATGGGAATGTTTTTGCTGATTCTTTTGACCTCATTCACAAATATTTACTTAATGCAAGTCTAAAAGAGACTACTTAAATTAATGTACGTGTCATGCATCATCCAGCGTGTATGTGTGCGCATGCGATCACACGTGCGTTGCAATCGGGCCCGTGACTGAAGATGGTGTGGGTGCTTAACCTTTTGGCCTGGCAATGTGTACATCTCATACTTACCTGGCAGGGGAGATACCATGATCACGAAGGTGGTTCACCCAGGGTGAGGCTCAGCCATTGCACTCCGGCTGTACTGACCCCTGCGAATTCCCCAAATGTGGGAATCTCGACTGCACAATTTCTGACAGTGGGGGACTGCGTTCGCGCTCTCCCCTGATTTCTGATGGTAATGACAATGAAATAAAATCATTCATGTCACTTAGTGAGCACGGTATCATGCTGATTTGTCAACATGCGATAAATAGTTAGCTTCTTTCGCAGTTGACAAATTACTGTCATTCACCTCCACACAAGTGGTGGCGCTAGCAAGTGACAATGTCAATTGGGAAGCAGGAAGTGCGTGTAAACGAAAAGATCTCGGTTTTTTAGTCTGTTTAGGACTGTTTTACATGGTTACACGGCATGAAGTTAGCGCAGAATTCATATTGGTCCGATATGGATCACGTGACAGGCGAGCGATTTCCTAACTTTCTTTTCACTTAGAGGAGGAAAAGCAACACAATTGTCCTCTTACGATCCGCAATACGTTTTATTAGATTCTTGAAATTCGCACGTCGGACTATTTAACCCTTTAAGAGCATTGCGATGCCAGTAAATGGAATACTTCTATTGCTGTTTCCAATTGGTCCACTTTGGGTCACATGGACTACAGTACCCAGCAATTGCTCAGCTTTTGTTTCGTTCGCAGGCTGGCAAGCAACACAGTTGGTCTCGTTTTCAGCTAAAAATGTGTGAGTTTGATGTTTGGCATGTAAATGGTTTGTTGTGATCATTTTACATTGGTCACCGTCACTGTTGCTCGGAATGTCGAGAATCAAGTCGCCCCCTGTGTCAGTTTGCTGATATCGCTTCTCGGCCTTTTGGCTAAGATCAAGTGTAGTATCTGTTCTTATCAGTTTAATATCTGATACGTTCCCTATTTGGGGACCATATATTAAATTGATTTTTGGAACTGGGAGATGCAATAGGGGCTTGCTCCGTCCATTCCACGCATTGACCTGGTATTGCAGTACCGCCAGGAGCGGTGCACCCACCTCTGCTGGTCACAATGAATTTCTTGCTGGATGTTTCCATTCTATGTAGTTCTGTGGGAAAACGAAGAAACCCTTTAAACAGCTGTCGTGTTTCTCAAAGGCTGTCTCTTGTTTTAGAGACTTTCACCGAATACCATGTCATACTGCGGCTTAAAGGACATTCTTTCATTGAAGAAAGCGTCGTCTTGCTCCGTTATTGAGGGAACATGCGGTGGGTGGTCATATAAATAATGGTTTCAAATATAGATCATATAAATTTCCTATAAAGTTATAATATTGGCGCTTGGCTAATCAAAAACGTAAATAAGTAAAGTTTTGTAAAGGAGTTTGAATTGTTACACCGCTACATGTTCCTGACCACACAAAGAAACAGGAAATGAGTGCTCGAAAGGCGTGGGGCAGGGTCAATTCAATTCTCGCTTTGAATTCTTGTTAGAATTTAAGCAAGGCGTGATGGGAATGTTTTTGCTGATTCTTTTGACCTCATTCACAAATATTTACTTAATGCAAGTCTAAAAGCGACTACTTAAATTAATGTACGTGTCATGCATCATCCAGCGTGTATGTGTGTGCATGCGATCACACGTGCGTTGCAATCGGGCCCGTGACTGAAGATGGTGTGGGTGCTTAACCTTTTGGCCTGGCAATGTGTACATCTCATACTTACCTGGCAGGGGAGATACCATGATCACGAAGGTGGTTCACCCAGGGTGAGGCTCAGCCATTGCACTTCGGCTGTACTGACCCCTGCGAATTCGCCAAATGTGGGAATCTCGACTGCACAATTTCTGACAGTGGGGGACTGCGTTCGCGCTCTCCCCTGATTTCTGATGGTAATGACAATGAAATAAAATCATTCATGTCACTTAGTGAGCACGGTATCATGCTGATTTGTCAACATGCGATAAATAGTTAGCTTCTTTCGCAGTTGACAAATTACTGTCATTCACCTCCACACAAGTGGTGGCGCTAGCAAGTGACAATGTCAATTGGGAAGCAGGAAGTGCGTGTAAACGAAAAGATCTCTGTTTTTTAGTCTGTTTAGGACTGTTTTACATGGTTACACGGCATGAAGTTAGCGCAGAATTCATATTGGTCCGATATGGATCACGTGACAGGCGAGCGATTTCCTAACTTTCTTTTCACTTAGAGGAGGAAAAGCAACACAATTGTCCTCTTACGATCCGCAATACGTTTTATTAGATTCTTGAAATTCGCACGTCGGACTATTTAACCATTTAAGAGCATTGCGATGCCAGTAAATGGAATACTTCTATTGCTGTTTCCAATTGGTCCACTTTGGGTCACATGGACTACAGTACCCAGCAATTGCTCAGCTTTTGTTTCGTTCGCAGGCTGGCAAGCAACACAGTTGGTCTCGTTTTCAGCTAAAAATGTGTGAGTTTGATGTTTGGCATGTAAATGGTTTGTTGTGATCATTTTACATTGGTCACCGTCACTGTTGCTCGGAATGTCGAGAATCAAGTCGCCCCCTGTGTCAGTTTGCTGATATCGCTTCTCGGCCTTTTGGCTAAGATCAAGTGTAGTATCTGTTCTTATCAGTTTAATATCTGATACGTTCCCTATTTGGGGACCATATATTAAATTGATTTTTGGAACTGGGAGATGCAATAGGGGCTTGCTCCGTCCATTCCACGCATTGACCTGGTATTGCAGTACCGCCAGGAGCGGTGCACCCACCTCTGCTGGTCACAATGAATTTCTTGCTGGATGTTTCCATTCTATGTAGTTCTGTGGGAAAACGAAGAAACCCTTTAAACAGCTGTCGTGTTTCTCAAAGGCTGTCTCTTGTTTTAGAGACTTTCACCGAATACCATGTCATGCTGCGGCTTAAAGGACATTCTTTCATTGAAGAAAGCGTCGTCTTGCTCCGTTATTGAGGGAACATGCGGTGGGTGGTCATATAAATAATGGTTTCAAATATAGATCATATAAATTTCCTATAAAGTTATAATATTGGCGCTTGGCTAATCAAAAACGTAAATAAGTAAAGTTTTGTAAAGGAGTTTGAATTGTTACACCGCTACATGTTCCTGACCACACAAAGAAACAGGAAATGAGTGCTCGAAAGGCGTGGGGCAGGGTCAATTCAATTCTCGCTTTGAATTCTTGTTAGAATTTAAGCAAGGCGTGATGGGAATGTTTTTGCTGATTCTTTTGACCTCATTCACAAATATTTACTTAATGCAAGTCTAAAAGCGACTACTTAAATTAATGTACGTGTCATGCATCATCCAGCGTGTATGTGTGTGCATGCGATCACACGTGCGTTGCAATCGGGCCCGTGACTGAAGATGGTGTGGGTGCTTAACCTTTTGGCCTGGCAATGTGTACATCTCATACTTACCTGGCAGGGGAGATACCATGATCACGAAGGTGGTTCACCCAGGGTGAGGCTCAGCCATTGCACTCCGGCTGTACTGACCCCTGCGAATTCCCCAAATGTGGGAATCTCGACTGCACAATTTCTGACAGTGGGGGACTGCGTTCGCGCTCTCCCCTGATTTCTCATGGTAATGACAATGAAATAAAATCATTCATGTCACTTAGGGAGCACGGTATCATGCTTATTTGTCAACATGCGATAAATAGTTAGCTTCTTTCGCAGTTGACAAATTACTGTCATTCACCTCCACACAAGTGGTGGCGCTAGCAAGTGACAATGTCAATTGGGAAGCAGGAAGTGCGTGTAAACGAAAAGATCTCGGTTTTTTAGTCTGTTTAGGACTGTTTTACATGGTTACACGGCATGAAGTTAGCGCAGAATTCATATTGGTCCGATATGGATCACGTGACAGGCGAGCGATTTCCTAACTTTCTTTTCACTTAGAGGAGGAAAAGCAACACAATTGTCCTCTTACGATCCGCAATACGTTTTATTAGATTCTTGAAATTCGCACGTCGGACTATTTAACCATTTAAGAGCATTGCGATGCCAGTGAATGGAATACTTCTATTGCTGTTTCCAATTGGTCCACTTTGGGTCACATGGACTACAGTACCCAGCAATTGCTAAGCTTTTGTTTCGTTCGCAGGCTGGCAAGCAACACAGTTGGTCTCGTTTTCAGCTAAAAATGTGTGAGTTTGATGTTTGGCATGTAAATGGTTTGTTGTGATCATTTTACATTGGTCACCGTCACTGTTGCTCGGAATGTCGAGAATCAAGTCGCCCCCTGTGTCAGTTTGCTGATATCGCTTCTCGGCCTTTTGGCTAAGATCAAGTGTAGTATCTGTTCTTATCAGTTTAATATCTGATACGTTCCCTATTTGGGGACCATATATTAAATTGATTTTTGGAACTGGGAGATGGAATAGGGGCTTGCTCCATCCATTCCACGCATCGACCTGGTATTGCAGTACCGCCAGGAGCGGTGCACCCACCTCTGCTGGTCACAATGAATTTGTTGCTGGATGTTTCCATTCTATGTAGTTCTGTGGGAGAACGAAGAAACCCTTTAAGCAGCTGTCGTGTTTCTCAAAGGCTGTCTCTTGTTTTTGAGACTTTCACCGAATACCATGTCATGCTGCGGCTTAAAGGACATTCTTTCATTGAAGAAAGCGTCGTCTTGCTCCGTTATTGAGGGAACATGCGGTGGGTGGTCATATAAATAATGGTTTCAAATATAGATCATATAAATTTCCTATAAAGTTATAATATTGGCGCTTGGCTAATCAAAAACGTAAATAAGTAAAGTTTTGTAAAGGAGTTTGAATTGTTACACCGCTACATGTTCCTGACCACACAAAGAAACAGGAAATGAGTGCTAGAAAGGCGTGGGGCAGGGTCAATTCAATTCTCGCTTTGAATTCTTGTTAGAATTTAAGCAAGGCGTGATGGGAATGTTTTTGCTGATTCTTTTGACCTCATTCACAAATATTTACTTAATGCAAGTCTAAAAGAGACTACTTAAATTAATGTACGTGTCATGCATCATCCAGCGTGTATGTGTGTGCATGCGATCACACGTGCGTTGCAATCGGGCCCGTGACTGAAGATGGTGTGGGTGCTTAACCTTTTGGCCTGGCAATGTGTACATCTCATACTTACCTGGCAGGGGAGATACCATGATAACGAAGGTGGTTCACCCAGGGTGAGGCTCAGCCATTGCACTCCGGCTGTACTGACCCCTGCGAATTCCCCAAATGTGGGAATCTCGACTGCACAATTTCTGACAGTGGGGGACTGCGTTCGCGCTCTCCCCTGATTTCTGATGGTAATGACAATGACATAAAATCATTCATGTCACTTAGTGAGCACGGTATCATGCTTATTTGTCAACATGCGATAAATAGTTAGCTTCTTTCGCAGTTGACAAATTACTGTCATTCACCTCCACACAAGTGGTGGCGCTAGCAAGTGACAATGTCAATTGGGAAGCAGGAAGTGCGTGTAAACGAAAAGATCTCGGTTTTTTAGTCTGTTTAGGACTGTTTTACATGGTTACACGGCATGAAGTTAGCGCAGAATTCATATTGGTCCGATATGGATCACGTGACAGGCGAGCGATTTCCTAACTTTCTTTTCACTTAGAGGAGGAAAAGCAACACAATTGTCCTCTTACGATCCGCAATACGTTTTATTAGATTCTTGAAATTCGCACGTCGGACTATTTAACCATTTAAGAGCATTGCGATGCCAGTGAATGGAATACTTCTATTGCTGTTTCCAATTGGTCCACTTTGGGTCACATGGACTACAGTACCCAGCAATTGCTAAGCTTTTGTTTCGTTCGCAGGCTGGCAAGCAACACAGTTGGTCTCGTTTTCAGCTAAAAATGTGTGAGTTTGATGTTTGGCATGTAAATGGTTTGTTGTGATCATTTTACATTGGTCACCGTCACTGTTGCTCGGAATCGCTTCTCGGCCTTTTGGCTAAGACTGCGATCACCTCCTTTGGGCGTGTTGGTTCTATACCTGCTGTGGTATAGGACTTATTCATTGGGGGATATATCAGCTGTTGCTTATTGTTGATAATAACCTTTGTATTTTCAGTTATCCGACTAAGGTAAGTAAATATAAACTAGTATTTGTTATTATTTATTATCTACGTCCTGTGGTTCTCCGGCTATGTCGGCCACCCATGCCGGCATGCGGAGGCACCACAGTGTACGTTTTACTTTCAAGGAAGTTAATGGAGAGGTCCTGGTAATGTCCAGACTGGACTTTTCCAGGAAACTTATCCAACAGACCTTGGAATTTAATGCTAATGACCTGAACTGTATCATAACGTTGCCTTTTAGCAAAGGTTTTGATGTTAGTTTCAGCTCTGCTCTAAATCATCGCGAATTTTGGCTTCGTTATGAAGAGGTAAAAGCCCAGTTTTCTGCGTTCAATGTGGAAAAACTGACTGATAATGCTGCTAAAACAGTTATTGTCAGAATGTTTAATGAGACAGTGAATGCAGATGACATTTGTTTTTGGCTGGGTAGATATTGCACGGTGAAAGGCCAGGCTATGAAAGTGAGAGTTGAGGATGGCATCTGGAACTGTGCCTGGCGGGTACCCATTCAACAATGGCAGGACCCCCAGGGCTTCCAGGGCCTGAAACATCTCCCATCAATGATAGTCCTGGGTGAAAACCGGGGCTACATACACTACCAGGGTCAACCCAAGCTCTGCCGCAAGTGTGGTGAGCATGGACACCTGGCAGAAGCATGTCAGCAGATAATTTGTGGAAAATGCAGAGTAATTGGGCATACTTTTGAAGAATGCACCAATGGCAGAAAGTGCAATCTCTGTGGGGAATCAAACCACCTCTACAGAAATTGTCCGAAATCATTTGCCAACAAATTGAAGGCTGGGAAAGAAATGGTACTGCTAAATGAAATTGAAATGGACAAACAACCAAAAGACACACCGGAAAATTCAAATCTCCCTCCAAAACCTGTCATTGGTGGAGAGGGAACAGGTGAGGAGGTGGAAGGGGAGGGGCATATGTTGACTACACCAATGGGGAGTTCAGAAGAAAGTTGCATGTTGCCACAAATGCCCACAACCGAATCGAGCAAAACCAACATGGAAGACCAGACTAGTAGTGAACTCAGCGAAATTCCTTGTACACAAAAAATTAAACGACTAGCATCTGAGCGGTCTTCTGAGTCTCCATTGACCTTAGAGAAGAGGGGAAAGCCCGGGAGCTCAGAGAGCGACGTGGAAGAGCACAGGGTTTTTCCTTGCAACTCACCAAACGAGCTGTCTTTTTTGAACATAGTACTACAATCAACGCCCAAAAACCATAACACAATGAATTTAAGATTGCGAGAAAGACCATCACCAAGACTCCCGAATCCTACACCTATTGCTCAGGTGAAGGAAGAACTCCGGTCTCAAGAAATTACCTAATTGATTAGTTTTAAAGAGCTTCCTCCTTTTGATACCCTGTTTTGTAGTCCTCCATTTTAAATCATATCTTTAACTCTCACCTTCTCGACTATAAACGTTAGAAGTGTGAAATCAAAGACTCGTGCTCAGAGCGTATTGTCCTTCTTAAAAACTCTTAAGTCTGATGTGTTTTTAATGCAAGAATGTGGTATTCCCTTTTTAAAAAATTATAAGCAGTGGGAGGAAATGTGGCCACACCCATCTTTATGGAGTGGGTCGAACGAAAACCGCAACGATGGAGTGGCCATTTTAATAAACAACACTCGAATTGCAATTAAAGGTAGCACGGTTTTAATAGATGGACGAGCACTTTTAGCACACCTAACCTTCATGGGAAAGGGTTTTAACCTTTTAAATATTTACGGTCCAAATGAAAAACACGACAGGTATGAACTTTTAGAGAACTTGCAGTGTCACATGCTCGGTCGTGCACCCTTTATTATGGGAGGAGATTTTAACTGTGTTTTAAGCAGAAATGATAAAAGAGGAGCTGGGGAGGATTTTAAAGTTGATAAAACATCTGTTTTACTGAAGGACATGTGCCGGGTTTTTAAATTAGATGATTGTTTTAAAACCATACATCCAAGAGAGGAGGGTTTTACATGGTTTAGCGGAGATAGCAGCAAAGCCTCTCGCATTGACTATTTATTTACACGGGGTTGGCCACCAACTGATGCGAGATTAACCCCTGTCTTCTTCTCAGACCACCTCTCACTTTCTTGCAACCTGTCAATCCCATCTGGTTTGACAGTCGGCAGAGGCCTCTGGAGGCTCAACTGTTCCCTTCTTGAAGACGAAGTCCTGGTGAACAAATACAGGGAGCAGTACAAAAATTGGCAAACGCTCCAAGACCTGTTTGAATCACGAGCACAATGGTGGGAAATGATAAAGTTAAGAACCCAGACCTTTTTTAGAGAAGCAGGAAGAGAGAAGAAAAAGAAGGAAATGAAACATATGTTAGGACTACAAAAAAGACTACAAAGGTATTTTAACCTCTCACAAAAGGGTATCAATTTTAATGAGGAAATTAAACAGATTAAAAATAAATTGAGGCTTTTAGCAGACATCAAAAGTAAAGGTGTAATACTAAGGAGTAAAGAAAAGGAGATAGAGGAAGGAGAAAAATGTACAAGGTACTTTTTTAAAAGAATTATGAACAAGAGTGGGGGTATTTTTAAGTTGCGAAAAGTAAATGGTGCTATAACAGAAATAAGCAGTGAAATAAAAGAGACAGTGGAAAGCTACTACCAGAAACTGTATGACAGGAAAGAGATTCAACCTGAGACAACGTCGGAAGTATTGAATTTTATTGAGAAAACAGTGACTGATAAAGTGCTTTTAACGCGCGATTTTACTCAAGAGGAATTAAACAAATGCATAAAACAATTTAAGAAAGCAAAAGCTCCGGGTGAGGACGGACTCTGCCTGGAATTTTATTTGACTTTTTGGGACATTATAGCACCGGATTTAATCACTGTTTTTAATGAATTTGACAAAACAAGCCGACTACCAGACAGTTTTAGAGTAGGGATAGTGACACTACATCACAAGAAGGGAGACAAGGCGGACCTGGACAACTGGCGACCTATCACGCTTTTAAATGTTGATTGCAAACTTTTTAGTAAACTTTTAGCTACACGCATGTCTGTTTTTATGGGCGAATTGATCAACCCGGATCAAACCTGTGCCATCGCGGGGAGGAAGATCACGGACAGCCTCATGCTGATCCGTGACACCATCTGTTATGCGAGAGACAGAAATATGCGGCTAGTAGTCCTAAATTTAGATTTTGAGAAAGCGTTTGACCGAATCTCGCACCGGTACCTCTTTAGAGTACTGCAAAAATGGGGTTTTCCCGAAAGGTATATAGCGTGGGTGGGATTGCTGTACCGGGATATTAGCAGTAGATTTGTGGTTAATGGGGACCTGACAAAAGCAGTCCAAATTAACTGCGGTGTCCGTCAGGGTTGTCCTTTATCTGCACTCCTCTATGTCCTATGCATAGAACCGCTGGCACAGATGTTGAGAAAGGATAAAATGATCAAGGGGGTTAACATTCCAGGTGGCGGGGGACTTACGACAAAATGTATTTTATATATGGACGATTTTAATATCCTGTGCTCAGACCTTTTATCTGTGACAAGGGCTTTGGACTTGACTGATTGGTATGGGAGGGCCTCTGGGTCAAAACTTAATAGAGCCAAGACACAAGCACAGTTTTATGGACCGTGGACATTGACAGAAAAGACAGGTTTACCCCTGACATTGACAAAAACTGACCAGAAAATACTCGGGATCAGATTTGGCAGGGAAGGGGGAGGAGAAGCAAGTTGGGGCGACGTGGTAGGGAAAGTGAGGAAAAGACTTGTTTTTTGGAGAATGAGGGAACTGACCATAGAGGGAAAAGTTTTAATCATAAAAGCAGTTATTCTACCATTGCTTTTATTAATCAGTTCTGTTTTTATCCCAACAAGAAGTATCCTTTTAGGTTTGGACCGGGCTATCTTTTACTTCATCTGGGGATCCAAGTGGGAGAGACTGAAGAGAGCAACAATGAAGATGAGCAGAGAAAAAGGGGGAAAAGGAGTGCCGGACCTCCAGCTCTTCTTGGGAAGCAGATATGTGGCCCTGCACTTCCAAACTGCACTAGAGGCCTCAAGCGCTCAAAAAGCTCGAGCAATGTCAAGATTCTGGATGGGATCTTACCTCCGGAAATTAAGACTCATCCCTAGCGATCAAAGACTGCCTGTGTCTTTTATCCTGCCGCCTGCCTATTCTTTTATAAAAGTTTTTTTAAGGAATTTTAAACTAGAAAATCAAGAATGCCATGTTTTAAAAAACCACAGATCTCTCATCTCTGTTGTGCAGGAGCGGGAAACGGTATGTCCAGTGCGCGGGCTTGCATTCGGCGAGCCCACAACTGTTTGGCGCAATGTAAACCATCCCGCCCTCCCAAACAAACTTCGGGACCTGTCATGGATGGCGGCGCACGAAATCCTCCCAGTCAGGTACGTTATGCACTCCCGAGGTATGGCAGCGCACTCAAACTGCCCCCGACCTGGTTGTGGCGCCCAAGAGTCGGTGAGGCACCTCCTCTGGGAGTGCAGTGCTGCCACGGACCTGTGGGCGACAGCCGGCCACCTGCAATTCCCGGACTTGCCAGCAAGGGAGGTCCTCAATGCACAATTCGTGCTCTATGGGGTGGGCCCAATGACGAACACAAGAGAACATTTTGCAAAGCAGTGGCTCACCCTTGCCGCCATCAAAGACGCCATTTGGACCTCCAGAAACTTGCTGGTAAGGAGGCACAGACAGACCACCCCTGTGGCTGTGCTCCGAATGGCAGCGGCTACTCTGAGCTGCCTGCGGCAAGCCAAGGACACAGTCACCAAGAAGAGTCGTCTGTGCCCGCCCGGAGGAGGGAACCGGAGCCCACAGGGAAGGTCCTGGCAGCGACGGCCTGGCTCCTCGGGACAGAGTGGAGAGATGCAACACCTCTGAGGAACTCCTTGAAGCATCCTGGCAGGTTTTATCTGTCTGGACTCTGTTTGAGAGGGTGGGATGAAGTCCCACTTCGTAAGGCGATACTACGCTCCTGCACAACAGAGGTTGAAGTGCTTTTTTTAACAATTGCTTTTTAAAAAATATTGTCTAGATGTATTTTAGATACATTTTACCTTACACCTCTATGTCAAACATGCTGCTTTTTTAACACGTTACCACAGAACTAAGGTTGTGCTCCATGTTGGAGAGATGTGAACATCAATGTCTACAGTAACAATAAAAATTTTGCAAAAGAAAAAAAGAAAAAAATCTGTTCTTATCAGTTTAATATCTGATACGTTCCCTATTTGGGGACCATATATTAAATTGATTTTTGGAACTGGGAGATGGAATAGGGGCTTGCTCCGTCCATTCCACGCATCGACCTGGTATTGCAGTACCGCCAGGAGCGGTGCACCCACCTCTGCTGGTCACAATGAATTTGTTGCTGGATGTTTCCATTCTATGTAGTTCTGTGGGAAAACGAAGAAACCCTTTAAGCAGCTGTCGTGTTTCTCAAAGGCTGTCTCTTGTTTTAGAGACTTTCACCGAATACCATGTCATGCTGCGGCTTAAAGGACATTCTTTCATTGAAGAAAGCGTCGTCTTGCTCCGTTATTGAGGGAACATGCGGTGGGTGGTCATATAAATAATGGTTTCAAATATAGATCATATAAATTTCCTATAAAGTTATAATATTGGCGCTTGGCTAATCAAAAACGTAAATAAGTAAAGTTTTGTAAAGGAGTTTGAATTGTTACACCGCTACATGTTCCTGACCACACAAAGAAACAGGAAATGAGTGCTAGAAAGGCGTGGGGCAGGGTCAATTCAATTCTCGCTTTGAATTCTTGTTAGAATTTAAGCAAGGCGTGATGGGAATGTTTTTGCTGATTCTTTTGACCTCATTCACAAATATTTACTTAATGCAAGTCTAAAAGAGACTACTTAAATTAATGTACGTGTCATGCATCATCCAGCGTGTATGTGTGTGCATGCGATCACACGTGCGTTGCAATCGGGCCCGTGACTGAAGATGGTGTGGGTGCTTAACCTTTTGGCCTGGCAATGTGTACATCTCATACTTACCTGGCAGGGGAGATACCATGATCACGAAGGTGGTTCACCCAGGGTGAGGCTCAGCCATTGCACTCCGGCTGTACTGACCCCTGCGAATTCCCCAAATGTGGGAATCTCGACTGCACAATTTCTGACAGTGGGGGACTGCGTTCGCGCTCTCCCCTGATTTCTGATGGTAATGACAATGACATAAAATCATTCATGTCACTTAGTGAGCACGGTATCATGCTTATTTGTCAACATGCGATAAATAGTTAGCTTCTTTCGCAGTTGACAAATTACTGTCATTCACCTCCACACAAGTGGTGGCGCTAGCAAGTGACAATGTCAATTGGGAAGCAGGAAGTGCGTGTAAACGAAAAGATCTCGGTTTTTTAGTCTGTTTAGGACTGTTTTACATGGTTACACGGCATGAAGTTAGCGCAGAATTCATATTGGTCCGATATGGATCACGTGACAGGCGAGCGATTTCCTAACTTTCTTTTCACTTAGAGGAGGAAAAGCAACACAATTGTCCTCTTACGATCCGCAATACGTTTTATTAGATTCTTGAAATTCGCACGTCGGACTATTTAACCATTTAAGAGCATTGCGATGCCAGTGAATGGAATACTTCTATTGCTGTTTCCAATTGGTCCACTTTGGGTCACATGGACTACAGTACCCAGCAATTGCTAAGCTTTTGTTTCGTTCGCAGGCTGGCAAGCAACACAGTTGGTCTCGTTTTCAGCTAAAAATGTGTGAGTTTGATGTTTGGCATGTAAATGGTTTGTTGTGATCATTTTACATTGGTCACCGTCACTGTTGCTCGGAATGTCGAGAATCAAGTCGCCCCCTGTGTCAGTTTGCTGATATCGCTTCTCGGCCTTTTGGCTAAGATCAAGTGTAGTATCTGTTCTTATCAGTTTAATATCTGATACGTTCCCTATTTGGGGACCATATATTAAATTGATTTTTGGAACTGGGAGATGGAATAGGGGCTTGCTCCGTCCATTCCACGCATCGACCTGGTATTGCAGTACCGCCAGGAGCGGTGCACCCACCTCTGCTGGTCACAATGAATTTGTTGCTGGATGTTTCCATTCTATGTAGTTCTGTGGGAGAACGAAGAAACCCTTTAAGCAGCTGGCGTGTTTCTCAAAGGCTGTCTCTTGTTTTTGAGACTTACACCGAATACCATGTCATGCTGCGGCTTAAAGGACATTCTTTCATTGAAGAAAGCGTCGTCTTGCTCTGTTATTGAGGGAACATGCGGTGGGTGGTCATATAAATAATGGTTTCAAATATAGATCATATAAATTTCCTATAAAGTTATAATATTGGCGCTTGGCTAATCAAAAACGTAAATAAGTAAAGTTTTGTAAAGGAGTTTGAATTGTTACACCGCTACATGTTCCTGACCACACAAAGAAACAGGAAATGAGTGCTAGAAAGGCGTGGGGCAGGGTCAATTCAATTCTCGCTTTGAATTCTTGTTAGAATTTAACCAAGGCGTGATGGGAATGTTTTTGCTGATTCTTTTGACCTCATTCACAAATATTTACTTAATGCAAGTCTAAAAGAGACTACTTAAATTAATGTACGTGTCATGCATCATCCAGCGTGTATGTGTGTGCATGCGATCACACGTGCGTTGCAATCGGGCCCGTGACTGAAGATGGTGTGGGTGCTTAACCTTTTGGCCTGGCAATGTGTACATCTCATACTTACCTGGCAGGGGAGATACCATGATCACGAAGGTGGTTCACCCAGGGTGAGGCTCAGCCATTGCACTCCGGCTGTACTGACCCCTGCGAATTCCCCAAATGTGGGAATCTCGACTGCACAATTTCTGACAGTGGGGGACTGCGTTCGCGCTCTCCCCTGATTTCTGATGGTAATGACAATGAAATAAAATCATTCATGTCACTTAGGGAGCACGGTATCATGCTTATTTGTCAACATGCGATAAATAGTTAGCTTCTTTCGCAGTTGACAAATTACTGTCATTCACCTCCACACAAGTGGTGGCGCTAGCAAGTGACAATGTCAATTGGGAAGCAGGAAGTGCGTGTAAACGAAAAGATCTCGGTTTTTTAGTCTGTTTAGGACTGTTTTACATGGTTACACGGCATGAAGTTAGCGCAGAATTCATATTGGTCCGATATGGATCACGTGACAGGCGAGCGATTTCCTAACTTTCTTTTCACTTAGAGGAGGAAAAGCAACACAATTGTCCTCTTACGATCCGCAATACGTTTTATTAGATTCTTGAAATTCGCACGTCGGACTATTTAACCATTTAAGAGCATTGCGATGCCAGTGAATGGAATACTTCTATTGCTGTTTCCAATTGGTCCACTTTGGGTCACATGGACTACAGTACCCAGCAATTGCTAAGCTTTTGTTTCGTTCGCAGGCTGGCAAGCAACACAGTTGGTCTCGTTTTCAGCTAAAAATGTGTGAGTTTGATGTTTGGCATGTAAATGGTTTGTTGTGATCATTTTACATTGGTCACCGTCACTGTTGCTCGGAATGTCGAGAATCAAGTCGCCCCCTGTGTCAGTTTGCTGATATCGCTTCTCGGCCTTTTGGCTAAGATCAAGTGTAGTATCTGTTCTTATCAGTTTAATATCTGATACGTTCCCTATTTGGGGACCATATATTAAATTGATTTTTGGAACTGGGAGATGGAATAGGGGCTTGCTCCGTCCATTCCACGCATCGACCTGGTATTGCAGTACCGCCAGGAGCGGTGCACCCACCTCTGCTGGTCACAATGAATTTCTTGCTGGATGTTTCCATTCTATGTAGTTCTGT
Organism: Idiotropiscis lumnitzeri; assembly: GCF_059441095.1. NCBI lineage: Eukaryota > Metazoa > Chordata > Actinopteri > Syngnathiformes > Syngnathidae > Idiotropiscis > Idiotropiscis lumnitzeri. The sequence goes on along the minus strand of NC_142397.1, from coordinate 21,209,334 downwards.
GGGAAAACGAAGAAACCCTTTAAGCAGCTGTCGTGTTTCTCAAAGGCTGTCTCTTGTTTTAGAGACTTTCACCGAATACCATGTCATGCTGCGACTTAAAGGACATTCTTTCATTGAAGAAAGCGTCGTCTTGCTCCGTTATTGAGGGAACATGCGGTGGGTGGTCATATAAATAATGGTTTCAAATATAGATCATATAAATTTCCTATAAAGTTATAATATTGGCGCTTGGCTAATCAAAAACGTAAATAAGTAAAGTTTTGTAAAGGAGTTTGAATTGTTACACCGCTACATGTTCCTGACCACACAAAGAAACAGGAAATGAGTGCAAGAAAGGCGTGGGGCAGGGTCAATTCAATTCTCGCTTTGAATTCTTGTTAGAATTTAAGCAAGGCGTGATGGGAATGTTTTTGCTGATTCATTTGACCTCATTCACAAATATTTACTTAATGCAAGTCTAAAAGCGACTACTTAAATTAATGTACGTGTCATGCATCATCCAGCGTGTATGTGTGTGCATGCGATCACACGTGCCTTGCAATCGGGCCCGTGACTGAAGATGGTGTGGGTGCTTAACCTTTTGGCCTGGCAATGTGTACATCTCATACTTACCTGGCAGGGGAGATACCATGATCACGAAGGTGGTTCACCCAGGGTGAGGCTCAGCCATTGCACTCCGGCTGTACTGACCCCTGCGAATTCCCCAAATGTGGGAATCTCGACTGCACAATTTCTGACAGTGGGGGACTGCGTTCGCGCTCTCCCCTGATTTCTGATGGTAATGACAATGAAATAAAATCATTCATGTCACTTAGGGAGCACGGTATCATGCTTATTTGTCAACATGCGATAAATAGTTAGCTTCTTTCGCAGTTGACAAATTACTGTCATTCACCTCCACACAAGTGGTGGCGCTAGCAAGTGACAATGTCAATTGGGAAGCAGGAAGTGCGTGTAAACGAAAAGATCTCGGTTTTTTAGTCTGTTTAGGACTGTTTTACATGGTTACACGGCATGAAGTTAGCGCAGAATTCATATTGGTCCGATATGGATCACGTGACAGGCGAGCGATTTCCTAACTTTCTTTTCACTTAGAGGAGGAAAAGCAACACAATTGTCCTCTTACGATCCGCAATACGTTTTATTAGATTCTTGAAATTCGCACGTCGGACTATTTAACCATTTAAGAGCATTGCGATGCCAGTGAATGGAATACTTCTATTGCTGTTTCCAATTGGTCCACTTTGGGTCACATGGACTACAGTACCCAGCAATTGCTAAGCTTTTGTTTCGTTCGCAGGCTGGCAAGCAACACAGTTGGTCTCGTTTTCAGCTAAAAATGTGTGAGTTTGATGTTTGGCATGTAAATGGTTTGTTGTGATCATTTTACATTGGTCACCGTCACTGTTGCTCGGAATGTCGAGAATCAAGTCGCCCCCTGTGTCAGTTTGCTGATATCGCTTCTCGGCCTTTTGGCTAAGATCAAGTGTAGTATCTGTTCTTATCAGTTTAATATCTGATACGTTCCCTATTTGGGGACCATATATTAAATTGATTTTTGGAACTGGGAGATGGAATAGGGGCTTTCTCCGTCCATTCCACGCATCGACCTGGTATTGCAGTACCGCCAGGAGCGGTGCACCCACCTCTGCTGGTCACAATTAATTTGTTGCTGGATGTTTCCATTCTATGTAGTTCTGTGGGAGAACGAAGAAACCCTTTAAGCAGCTGTCGTGTTTCTCAAAGGCTGTCTCTTGTTTTTGAGACTTTCACCAAATACCATGTCATGCTGCGGCTTAAAGGACATTCTTTCATTGAAGAAAGCGTCGTCTTGCTCCGTTATTGAGGGAACATGCGGTGGGTGGTCATATAAATAATGGTTTCAAATATAGATCATATAAATTTCCTATAAAGTTATAATATTGGCGCTTGGCTAATCAAAAACGTAAATAAGTAAAGTTTTGTAAAGGAGTTTGAATTGTTACACCGCTACATGTTCCTGACCACACAAAGAAACAGGAAATGAGTGCTAGAAAGGCGTGGGGCAGGGTCAATTCAATTCTCGCTTTGAATTCTTGTTAGAATTTAAGCAAGGCGTGATGGGAATGTTTTTGCTGATTCTTTTGACCTCATTCACAAATATTTACTTAATGCAAGTCTAAAAGAGACTACTTAAATTAATGTACGTGTCATGCATCATCCAGCGTGTATGTGTGTGCATGCGATCACACGTGCGTTGCAATCGGGCCCGTGACTGAAGATGGTGTGGGTGCTTAACCTTTTGGCCTGGCAATGTGTACATCTCATACTTACCTGGCAGGGGAGATACCATGATCACGAAGGTGGTTCACCCAGGGTGAGGCTCAGCCATTGCACTCCGGCTGTACTGACCCCTGCGAATTCCCCAAATGTGGGAATCTCGACTGCACAATTTCTGACAGTGGGGGACTGCGTTCGCGCTCTCCCCTGATTTCTGATGGTAATGACAATGAAATATAATCATTCATGTCACTTAGTGAGCACGGTATCATGCTTATTTGTCAACATGCGATAAATAGTTAGCTTCTTTCGCAGTTGACAAATTACTGTCATTCACCTCCACACAAGTGGTGGCGCTAGCAAGTGACAATGTCAATTGGGAAGCAGGAAGTGCGTGTAAACGAAAAGATCTCGGATTTTTAGTCTGTTTAGGACTGTTTTACATGGTTATACGGCATGAAGTTAGCGCAGAATTCATATTGGTCCGATATGGATCACGTGACAGGCGAGCGATTTCCTAACTTTCTTTTCACTTAGAGGAGGAAAAGCAACACAATTGTCCTCTTACGATCCGCAATACGTTTTATTAGATTCTTGAAATTCGCACGTCGGACTATTTAACCATTTAATAGCATTGCGATGCCAGTGAATGGAATACTTCTATTGCTGTTTCCAATTGGTCCACTTTGGGTCACATGGACTACAGTACCCAGCAATTGCTAAGCTTTTGTTTCGTTCGCAGGCTGGCAAGCAACACAGTTGGTCTCGTTTTCAGCTAAAAATGTGTGAGTTTGATGTTTGGCATGTAAATGGTTTGTTGTGATCATTTTACATTGGTCACCGTCACTGTTGCTCGGAATGTCGAGAATCAAGTCGCCCCCTGTGTCAGTTTGCTGATATCGCTTCTCGGCCTTTTGGCTAAGATCAAGTGTAGTATCTGTTCTTATCAGTTTAATATCTGATACGTTCCCTATTTGGGGACCATATATTAAATTGATTTTTGGAACTGGGAGATGGAATAGGGGCTTGCTCCGTCCATTCCACGCATCGACCTGGTATTGCAGTACCGCCAGGAGCGGTGCACCCACCTCTGCTGGTCACAATGAATTTCTTGCTGGATGTTTCCATTCTATGTAGTTCTGTGGGAAAACGAAGAAACCCTTTAAGCAGCTGTCGTGTTTCTCAAAGGCTGTCTCTTGTTTTAGAGACTTTCACCGAATACCATGTCATGCTGCGACTTAAAGGACATTCTTTCATTGAAGAAAGCGTCGTCTTGCTCCGTTATTGAGGGAACATGCGGTGGGTGGTCATATAAATAATGGTTTCAAATATAGATCATATAAATTTCCTATAAAGTTATAATATTGGCGCTTGGCTAATCAAAAACGTAAATAAGTAAAGTTTTGTAAAGGAGTTTGAATTGTTACACCGCTACATGTTCCTGACCACACAAAGAAACAGGAAATGAGTGCTAGAAAGGCGTGGGGCAGGGTCAATTCAATTCTCGCTTTGAATTCTTGTTAGAATTTAAGCAAGGCGTGATGGGAATGTTTTTGCTGATTCTTTTGACCTCATTCACAAATATTTACTTAATGCAAGTCTAAAAGAGACTACTTAAATTAATGTACGTGTCATGCATCATCCAGCGTGTATGTGTGTGCATGCGATCACACGTGCGTTGCAATCGGGCCCGTGACTGAAGATGGTGTGGGTGCTTAACCTTTTGGCCTGGCAATGTGTACATCTCATACTTACCTGGCAGGGGAGATACCATGATCACGAAGGTGGTTCACCCAGGGTGAGGCTCAGCCATTGCACTTCGGCTGTACTGACCCCTGCGAATTCCCCAAATGTGGGAATCTCGACTGCACAATTTCTGACAGTGGGGGACTGCGTTCGCGCTCTCCCCTGATTTCTGATGGTTATGACAATGAAATAAAATCATTCATGTCACTTAGTGAGCACGGTATCATGCTTATTTGTCAACATGCGATAAATAGTTAGCTTCTTTCGCAGTTGACAAATTACTGTCATTCACCTCCACACAAGTGGTGGCGCTAGCAAGTGACAATGTCAATTGGGAAGCAGGAAGTGCGTGTAAACGAAAAGATCTCGGTTTTTTAGTCTGTTTAGGACTGTTTTACATGGTTACACGGCATGAAGTTAGCGCAGAATTCATATTGGTCCGATATGGATCACGTGACAGGCGAGCGATTTCCTAACTTTCTTTTCACTTAGAGGAGGAAAAGCAACACAATTGTCCTCTTACGATCCGCAATACGTTTTATTAGATTCTTGAAATTCGCACGTCGGACTATTTAACCATTTAAGAGCATTGCGATGCCAGTAAATGGAATACTTCTATTGCTGTTTCCAATTGGTCCACTTTGGGTCACATGGACTACAGTACCCAGCAATTGCTCAGCTTTTGTTTCGTTCGCAGGCTGGCAAGCAACACAGTTGGTCTCGTTTTCAGCTAAAAATGTGTGAGTTTGATGTTTGGCATGTAAATGGTTTGTTGTGATCATTTTACATTGGTCACCGTCACTGTTGCTCGGAATGTCGAGAATCAAGTCGCCCCCTGTGTCAGTTTGCTGATATCGCTTCTCGGCCTTTTGGCTAAGATCAAGTGTAGTATCTGTTCTTATCAGTTTAATATCTGATACGTTCCCTATTTGGGCACCATATATTAAATTGATTTTTGGAACTGGGAGATGGAATAGGGGCTTGCTCCGTCCATTCCACGCATCGACCTGGTATGGCAGTACCGCCAGGAGCGGTGCACCCACCTCTGCTGGTCACAATGAATTTGTTGCTGGATGTTTCCATTCTATGTAGTTCTGTGGGAAAACGAAGAAACCCTTTAAGCAGCTGTCGTGTTTCTCAAAGGCTGTCTCTTGTTTTTGAGACTTTCACCGAATACCATGTCATGCTGCGGCTTAAAGGACATTCTTTCATTGAAGAAAGCGTCGTCTTGCTCCGTTATTGAGGGAACATGCGATGGGTGGTCATATAAATAATGGTTTCAAATATAGATCATATAAATTTCCTATAAAGTTATAATATTGGCGCTTGGCTAATCAAAAACGTAAATAAGTAAAGTTTTGTAAAGGAGTTTGAATTGTTACACCGCTACATGTTCCTGACCACACAAAGAAACAGGAAATGAGTGCTAGAAAGGCGTGGGGCAGGGTCAATTCAATTCTCGCTTTGAATTCTTGTTAGAATTTAAGCAAGGCGTGATGGGAATGTTTTTGCTGATTCTTTTGACCTCATTCACAAATATTTACTTAATGCAAGTCTAAAAGAGACTACTTAAATTAATGTACGTGTCATGCATCATCCAGCGTGTATGTGTGTGCATGCGATCACACGTGCGTTGCAATCGGGCCCGTGACTGAAGATGGTGTGGGTGCTTAACCTTTTGGCCTGGCAATGTGTACATCTCATACTTACCTGGCAGGGGAGATACCATGATCACGAAGGTGGTTCACCCAGGGTGAGGCTCAGCCATTGCACTTCGGCTGTACTGACCCCTGCGAATTCCCCAAATGTGGGAATCTCGACTGCAAAATTTCTGACAGTGGGGGACTGCGTTCGCGCTCTCCCCTGATTTCTGATGGTTATGACAATGAAATAAAATCATTCATGTCACTTAGTGAGCACGGTATCATGCTTATTTGTCAACATGCGATAAATAGTTAGCTTCTTTCGCAGTTGACAAATTACTGTCATTCACCTCCACACAAGTGGTGGCGCTAGCAAGTGACAATGTCAATTGGGAAGCAGGAAGTGCGTGTAAACGAAAAGATCTCGGTTTTTTAGTCTGTTTAGGACTGTTTTACATGGTTACACGGCATGAAGTTAGCGCAGAATTCATATTGGTCCGATATGGATCACGTGACAGGCGAGCGATTTCCTAACTTTCTTTTCACTTAGAGGAGGAAAAGCAACACAATTGTCCTCTTACGATCCGCAATACGTTTTATTAGATTCTTGAAATTCGCACGTCGGACTATTTAACCATTTAAGAGCATTGCGATGCCAGTAAATGGAATACTTCTATTGCTGTTTCCAATTGGTCCACTTTGGGTCACATGGACTACAGTACCCAGCAATTGCTCAGCTTTTGTTTCGTTCGCAGGCTGGCAAGCAACACAGTTGGTCTCGTTTTCAGCTAAAAATGTGTGAGTTTGATGTTTGGCATGTAAATGGTTTGTTGTGATCATTTTACATTGGTCACCGTCACTGTTGCTCGGAATGTCGAGAATCAAGTCGCCCCCTGTGTCAGTTTGCTGATATCGCTTCTCGGCCTTTTGGCTAAGATCAAGTGTAGTATCTGTTCTTATCAGTTTAATATCTGATACGTTCCCTATTTGGGGACCATATATTAAATTGATTTTTGGAACTGGGAGATGGAATAGGGGCTTGCTCCGTCCATTCCACGCATCGACCTGGTATTGCAGTACCGCCAGGAGCGGTGCACCCACCTCTGCTGGTCACAATGAATTTGTTGCTGGATGTTTCCATTCTATGTAGTTCTGTGGGAAAACGAAGAAACCCTTTAAGCAGCTGTCGTGTTTCTCAAAGGCTGTCTCTTGTTTTTGAGACTTTCACCGAATACCATGTCATGCTGCGGCTTAAAGGACATTTTTTCATTGAAGAAAGCGTCGTCTTGCTCCGTTATTGAGGGAACATGCGGTGGGTGGTCATATAAATAATGGTTTCAAATATAGATAATATAAATTTCCTATAAAGTTATAATATTGGCGCTTGGCTAATCAAAAACGTAAATAAGTAAAGTTTTGTAAAGGAGTTTGAATTGTTACACCGCTACATGTTCCTGACCACACAAAGAAACAGGAAATGAGTGCTAGAAAGGCGTGGGGCAGGGTCAATTCAATTCTCGCTTTGAATTCTTGTTAGAATTTAAGCAAGGCGTGATGGGAATGTTTTTGCTGATTCTTTTGACCTCATTCACAAATATTTACT